>NC_057806.1:620178313-620778313 GCF_018294505.1 Triticum aestivum | reverse complement strand
TCCAACGGTTAACCGAGGGACCGAAAAGGCCTCGTGTGTGTTGCAGCCCAACCCCTCCAATTTGGCCCAAAACCCACCAAAACCCTCTCCATCATCTAGAGCGTTCGATCACGATCGTGTGGCCGAAAACCGCACCTCATTTGGACTCTCCTAGCCCCCTCTAGGCCTATATAAAGGCCCCCTCCCCGAAAATCCCGGGTCTCCCCTCGTCCCTAACCCTAAAACCCTAGATCCAACCTCTGTCACCGCCGGACATGTCCGTCCCTGGCCGGACGCGCCGCGCCGCCGCGCCCAGCCAGTAGCCGCGCGCCACGTGGCCACCATCCGCCGCCGCCACCGCGGCCCGCGAGGCCCACGGGGAGCCCGCCTCGGGCCGGATCGGGCCCGAGCTTCCCACGCGCGCAGCGCCACCCGAGCGCCTCGCCCCGCCGCCTCCTCACCGGCCGCCGCCACCGGACTTCGCCGCCGCCTCCTTGCTCGCCGTGCGCCGCCGCCGCCATCCTTGCTCGCCGCCTGGGCCGGTATGGTGCGGGACCCCGCCGCCTCGGAGTCGCCGACCTCGCCGCCGTCGGGATCCGGCCGCGGGAGCTCCGGCTCCGCCTCCCCGACCACTCCCCGGCGAGTTCCCCTTCCTCCGGCGAGCCCTCATCGCCGGCGAGCTTAGGTCCCCGCCGCAGCTACAGTAATTTTCGCCCGATCCAGATCCGGTGAACGGTAAACACTAGGTCGTTTTTTTCGTCTAAGTCCCTAAGTTTTCAGATCCATGTGCTCATGTTCATAGCATCGTATCTCCTCATCTGTAGCTCCATTTTTGGCATATAGAATATCAAAATGTTCGCCTCAAAGAGTACATCATTTTATTCCATTGCACCATTTTCATTTGAGTTCATCTTGATGCCCGAAATGCTGTTAGAAGAGGGCTACTTAAGTTAATTGTCAGATCTGCTACTCCATTTAGACATTTGCATTTTTGCCATGATTATTGTGTGCATGATATGCCCTGATGCTCTACATATGTTTTGTTAAGGGTTTTGTCATCTTTCCATAGGTGCAACCCATGTATTTTTGTGATGTGTGTGGTGACTAGCACAAGCTTGCCAAGTGAGGCACTTGGTAATTCTGTTTTCAGGGACTTAGCATTTCCACAAAGTCCTTGAGCTGTTTATCTCATGTTGCCATATGTTCGTGTTGTTTCCGAGTGATCTGTGCCTCTTTTGAGGATGATCAGTAAGGATGTTTTATTAATCTTGTAGTGCTCTATCCAACCATGTCTTTGTTTGCAATTATGGAGCACCCAAGCTTGAGTCAATCGAGCTCTACTTTTGCTACTTTGTGATTTTGGGCAGATTGTCAACTTGTTTGCAATTTTGCCGATGATGTTGTAGTTGATCCGTGCATGCTATGCTATTGTTCTTGCCATGTCTAGTTTGCATTTTGTGTGTTCTTGATGGATGTATGCTTAGCTTAGCATGACTTGCACCGAAGTGAGTGCATCGAGCTCGTAAACATGCCTACTTGAGTTATGTTTCAGCATGTGCCAGTTTTCACTAAGTCTGAAAACTGATTATGTTTTTGCTATGTTCACATGCTTGCAAATGTGTTTTCTGATCCCTTTTGGCTCAAGGTCACTAAGGGACTTTTGTTAAGCTTTTTGAGTAGCTCCATGCCATGTTTTACTTTGCCATGTTCAGGTTCCGTAGCATGTAGTTTTGTTGCTCCGAAGTGAGCTACCTGATCTGAAATTCCAGACAAGTGTTAATTTCTCTAAGTCTGAGATCTGTTTACCATATGCATTTTTGCCATGCTTGTTTGAACCTGTTAATGGATGAATTTGCCGTAGCTTAGTGCTAGACTTTTGTTAAGCATCTTGAATGCATCCCTGCCATGTATTTTGTTGTCATGTTTGGGTGCTGTAGCATGTTCATCTCATTGCATTTAGATGGCTACTTGCTGTAAATCGCAGACCGGTGTCATATTTGAATCGCTTGCCATTTCCAAACCGTAACTCCGATTCCGGCGTTCTTTATATCGTTTTCAAGCGATTCATCTCATATTTCCAGTGGCACACTTGGTTTTCCAAGTTAAGGCCAGGTTCATGCATTACTTGTCACATCTTGCATATGCATCCCGCATCACATCCCGCATAGCATATCATCATTGCACCATTTTGTTTGATCCTTGCACGTGGTTGATTGTGTCCTTGTTGCTTGTTTGTCTTGTTTTGGTAGAGCCGAGAGACGAGTTCGCTAATGAGGAGCCCATTGAGTTTTCTTTCGAGGATCTAGTCAACTCTGACAGTTTTGCAGGCAAGATGATCATACCCTCGAAATCACTACTATCTTTGCTATGCTAGTTTGCTCGCTCTTTTGCTATGCCAATGCTTCGATGCCTACCATTTGCTTTCAAGCCTCCCAAATTGCCATGTCAAACCTCTAACCCACCATGTCCTAGCAAACCGTTGATTGGCTATGTTACCGCTTTGCTCAGCCCCTCTTATAGCGTTGCTAGTTGCAGGTGAAGATTGGAGGCCGTTCCTTGTTGGAACATTTATTTACTTGTTGGGATATCATTATATTGCCATGTTATCTTTATGCATCTATATACTTGGTAAAGGGTGGAAGGCTCGGCCTCTCGCCTAGTGTTTTGTTCCACTCTTGCCGCCCTAGTTTTCCGTCATATCAGTGTTATGTTCCCGGATTTTGTGTTCCTTACGCGGTTGGGTTATAATGGGAACCCCTTGATAGTTCACCTTGATTAAAGCTTTTCCAGCAATGCCCAACCTTGGTTTTACCATTTGCCACCTAGCCTCTTTTCCCTTGGGTTTCCGGAGCCCGAGGGTCATCTTATTTAAACCCCCCCCCCCGGGCCAGTGCTCCTCTGAGTGTTGGTCCGAACTAGAGTCCTGTGCAGCGCCCCCTCGGGGAAACTCGGGGTTTGGTTTTAGTTGTATGGAGTGCTCATCTGAGTGTGCCCTGAGAACAAGATATGTGCAGCTCCTATCGGGATTTGTCGGCACATTCGGGCGGTGTTGCTGGTCTTGTTTTAACCTGTCGAAGTGTCTTGAAGAACCGAGGTACCGAGTCTGATCGGAACGTCTCGGGAGGAGGTCTATTCCTTCGTTGACCGTGAGAGCTTGTCATGGGATAAGTTGGGACTCCCCTGCAGGGATTTGAACTGTTGAAAGCCGTGCCCGCGGTTATGGGCAGATGGGAATTTGTTAATGTCCGTTGTAGATAACTTGAACCTTAACTTAATTAAAATGAATCAACCGTGTGAGTTGCCGTGATGGCCTCTTCTCGGCGGAGTCCGGGAAGTGGACACGGTGTTGGAGTAATGTTTGCGCAGGTTGTCCTTTAGTTTTTCGCTCGCGCTTTGCCTCCTCTTCTCGCTCTCTTTTGCGAATAAGTTAGCCACCATATATGCTAGTCGCTTGCTGCAGCTCCACATATATTTGTACCTTACCTTACCTATAACCTTAAATAGTCTTGATCGCGAGGGTGCGAGATTGCTGAGTCCCTGTGGCTCACAGATTACTATTACACCAGATGCAGGGCCTAATGATTCCGCTCCGGGTGACGCGCTCGAGCTCAAGTGGGAGTTCGACGAGGACTCTCAACGTTACTATGTTTCCTTTCCCGATGATCAGTAGTGGTGCCCTGTTGGGGGTGATCAGGACCGTGTCGCATGTTGGGTTGTCTTTTATTTTGGCGTCGTAGTCAGGCCATGAGTGTTTGGATGATGTAATGTTATTTATGTACTTGATTGACGTGGCGAGTGTAAGCCAACTATGTTATCCCTTTTATTATCTATATTACATGGGATGTTTGTGATGATTGCCTGACTTGCGACATATGCCTTCAATGCGATTATGCCTCTAAGTCGTGCCTCGACACGTGGAAGATATAGTCGCATCGAGGGTGTTACAATACCGTAGGAGTGCTTTGGGTGTGCCAAACGTCACAACGTAACTGGGTGACTATAAAGGTACACTACAGGTATCTCCGAAAGTGTCTGTTGGGTTGGCACGAATCGAGACTAGGATTTGTCACTCCGTATGACGGAGAGGTATCTCTGGGCCCACTCGGTAATGCATCATCATAAGGAGCTCAATGTGACCAAGTGGTTGATCATTGGATCATGCATTACGGTACGAGTAAAGTGACTTGCCAGTAATGAGATTGAACGAGGTATTGGGATACCGACGATCGAGTCTCGGGCAAGTAACGTACCGATTGACAAAGAGAATTGTATACGGATTGATTGAATCCTCGACATCGTGGTTCATCCGATGAGATCATCGAGGAGCATGTGGGAGCCAACATGGGTATCCAGATCCTGCTGTTGGTTATTGACCGGAGAGTCGTCTCGGTCATGTCTGCATGTCTCCCGAACCCGTAGGGTCTACACACTTAAGGTTCGGTGACGCTAGGGTTGTTGAGATATTAGTATACGATAACCCGAAAGTTGTTCGGAGTCCCGGATGAGATACCGGACGTAACGAGGAGTTCCGGAATGGTCCGGACGTGAAGATTTATATATAGGAAGTCAAGTTTCGGCCATCGGGAAAGTTTCGGGGGTAATCGGTATTGTACCGGGACCACCGGAAGAGTCTCGGGGGTCCACCGGGTGGGGCCACCTATCCCGGAGGGCCCCATGGGCTGAAGTGGGATGGGAACCAGCCCCTAGTGGGCTGGTGCGCCCCCCTTGGGCATCCCCCTGCGCCTAGGGTTGGAAACCCTATTGGTGGGGGGCGCCCCACTTGGCTTGGGGGGCAAGCCACCCCCTTGGCCGCCGCCCCCCTTGGAGATTGGATCTCCTAGGGCCGGCGCCCCCCTAGGGACCCTATATATAGTGGGGGGGGAGGGAGGGCTGCCACACCCTAGCCCCAGGCGTCTCCCTCTCCCTCCCGTGACACTCCTCCCTCTCCCTCCCGTGACACTCCTCCCTCTCCCTGTGCTTGGCAAAGCCCTGCCGAGATCACCGTTGCTTCCACCACCACGCCGTCGTCCTGCTGGATCTTCATCAACCTCTCCTTCCCCCTTGCTGGATCAAGTTGGAGGAGACGTCTTCCCAACCATACGTGTTGGAAATATGCCCTAGAGGCAATAATAAAAGTATTATTATTATATTTCTTTGTTCATGATAATTGTCTTTATTCATGCTATAACTGTATTATCCGGAAATCGTAATACACGTGTGAATAATAGACACCAACATGTCCCTAGTAAGCCTCTAGTTGACTAGCTCGTTGATTAACAGATAGTCATGTTTCCTGACTATGGACATTGGATGTCATTGATAACGAGATCACATCATTAGGAGAATGATGTGATGGACAAGACCCAATCCTAAACATAGCACAAGATCGTATAGTTCGTTTGCTAGAGTTTTCCAATGTCAAGTATCTTTTCCTTAGACCATGCGATCGTGTAACTCCCGGATACCGTAGGAGTGCTTTGGGTGTGCCAAATGTCACAACGTAACTGGGTGACTATAAAGGTATACTACGGGTATCTCCGAAAGTGTCTGTTGGGTTGACATGGATCAAGACTGGGATTTGTCACTCCGTATGATGGAGAGGTGTCACTGGGCCCACTCGGTAATGCATCATCATAATGAGCTCAAAGTGACCAAGTGTCTGGTCACGGGATCATGCATTACGGTACGAGTAAAGTGACTTGCTGGTAACGAGATTGAACGAGGTATTGGGATACCGACGATCGGATCTCGAGCAAGTAACATACCGACAAAGGGAATTGTATACGGGGTTGTTTGAATCCTCGACATCGTGGTTCATCCGATGAGATCATCGAGGAGCATGTGGGAGCCAACATGGGTATCCAGATCCCGCTGTTGGTTATTGACCGGAGAGCGATCTCAGTCATGTCTACATGTCTCCCGAACCCGTAGGGTCTACACACTTAAGGTTCGGTGATGCTAGGGTTGTAGGGATATGTATATGCAGTGACCCGAATGTTGTTCGAAGTCCTGGATGAGATCCCGGACGTCACGAGGAGTTCCGGAATGGTCCGGAGGTAAAGAATTATATATAGGAAGTACTATTTCGGCCATCGGGAGAAGTTTCGGGGTTATCGGTATTATACCGGGACCACCGAAAGGGTCCCGGGGGCCCACCGGGTGGGGCCACCTGTCCCGGGGGGCCACATGGGCTGTAGGGGGTGCGCCTTGGCCTACATGGGCCAAGGGCACCAGCCCCAAGAGGCCCATGCGCCTAGGGTTACAAGGGGAAAGAGTCCTAGGAGGGGAAGGCACCTCCTAGGTGCCTTGGGGGGGAGGGAAACCCCCCTTGGCCGCCGCCCCACCCTAGGAGATTGGATCTCCTAGGGCCGGCACCCCCCCTTGGCCCTCCTATATATAGTAAGGGAAGGAGGGCTTTTCTCCCACGCCTTTGGTTGCCTCCTTCTCCCTCTCCAACACCTCCTCCTCCTCCATAGCGCTTGGCGAAGCCTTGACGGAGTAATGCAGCTCCATCATCACCACGCCGTCGTGCTACTCCTGGTGCCATCTCCCTCAACCTCTCCTTTCCCCTTGCTGGATCAAGAAGAAGGAGACGTGGCTGTTCCGTATGTGTGTTGAATGCGGAGGTGCCATCCGTTCGGTGCTAGGATCTTCGGTGATTCGAATCACGTCGAGTACGACTCCCTCATCCACGTTCTTTGAACGCTTCCGCTCGCGATCTACAAGGTACGTAGATGCATCTAATCACTCGTTGCTAGATGAACTCCTAGATGGATCTTGGTGAAACCGTAGGAAAATTTTTGTTTTCTGCAACGTTCCCCAATAGTGGCATCATGAGCTAGGTCTATGCTTAGTTCTTCTTGCGCGAGTAGAACACAATTTGTTGTGGGCATAGATGTTGTCAACTTTCTTGCCGCTACTAGTCTTATCTTGCTTCAACGGTATTGTGGGATGAAGCGGCCCGGACCAACCATACACGTACGCTTACGTGAGACCGGTTCCACCGACTAACATGCACAAGTTGCATAAGGTGGCCGGCGGGTGTCTGTCTCTCCTACTTTAGTTGGAGCGGATTCGATGAAAAGGGTCCTTATGAAGGGTAAATAGAAGTTGACAAATCACGTTGTGGCTTTCATGTAGGTAAGAAAACGTTCTTGCTAGAACCATACTTCAGCCATGTAAAACTTGCAACAACAATTAGAGGACATCTAACTTGTTTTTGCAGCAAGTGCTTTGTGATATGATATGGCCAAAGTTGTGATGAATGATGAATGATCTATATGTGATGTATGAGATGTTCATGCTATTGTAATAGGAATCACAACTTAGATGTCGATGAGTATGACGGTGACAAGATGATCATGGAGCCCCAAGATGGAGATCAAAGGAGCTATGTGATATTGGCCATATCATGTCACTATTATTATTTGACTGCATGTGATGTTTATCATGTTTTGCATCTTGTTTGCTTAGAATGACGGTAGTAAATAAGATGATCCCTCATAATAATTTCAAGAAAGTGTTCCGCCTAACTATGCACCGTTGCTAAAGTTCGTCGTTCGAAGCACCACGTGATGATCGGGTGTGATAGATCCTTACGTTCACATACAATGGGTGTAAGACAGATTTACACACGCAATACACTTAGGTTGACTTGACGAGCCTAGCATGTGCATAGACATGGCCTCGGAACACAGAAGACCGAAAGGTCGAGCATGAGTCGTATAGAAGATACGATCAACATGAAGATGTTCACCGACATTGACTAGTCCGTCTCACGTGATGATCGGACACGGCCTAGCCAACTCGGATCATGTTATACTTAGATGACTAGAAGAGGGATGTCTATCTAAGTGGGAGTTCATTATAATTTGATTAGATGAACTTAATTATCATGAACTTAGTCTAAAATATTTACAATATGTCTTGTAGATCAAATGGCCAACGTAGTCCTCAACTTCAACGCGTTCCTAGAGAAAACCAAGCTGAAAGACGATGGCAGCAACTACACGGACTGGGTCCGGAACCTGAGGATCATCCTCATAGCTGCCAAGAAAGATTATGTCCTACAAGCACCGCTAGGTGATGCACCTGTTCTCCCTGCAGAACAAGACGTTATGAACGCTTGGCAGGCACGTACCGATGACTACTCCCTCGTTCAGTGCGGCATGCTTTACAGCTTAGAGCCGGGGCTCCAAAAGCGTTTTGAGAGACATGGAGCATATGAGATGTTCGAAGAGCTGAAAATGGTTTTTCAAGCTCATGCCCGGGTCGAGAGATATGAAGTCTCCGACAAATTCTTCAGCTGTAAGATGGAGGAAAATAGTTCTGTCAGTGAGCACATACTCACTATGTCTGGGTTACATAACCGCTTGACTCAGCTGGGAGTTAATCTCCCAGATGACGCGGTCATTGACAGGATCCTTCAGTCGCTTCCACCGAGCTACAAGAGCTTTGTGATGAACTTCAATATGCAGGGGATGGAAAAGACCATTCCTGAAGTATTTGCTATGCTGAAATCAGCAGAGGTAGAAGTCAAGAAGGAACATCAAGTGTTGATGGTCAATAAAACCACTAAGTTCAAGAAGGGCAAGGGTAAAAAGAACTTCAAGAAGGACGGCAAGGGAGTTGCCGCGCCCGACAAGCAAGCTGCCGGGAAGAAGCCAAAGAATGGACCCAAGCCCGAGACTGAGTGCTTTTATTGCAAGGAAAGTGGTCACTGGAAGCGGAACTGCCCCAAATACTTAGCGGACAAGAAGGCTGGCAAAACGAAAGGTATATGTGATATACATGTAATTGATGTGTACCTTACCAGTACTCGTAGTAGCTCCTGGGTATTTGGTACCGGTGCCGTTGCTCATATTTGTAACTCACAGCAGGAGCTGCGGAATAAACGGAGAATGGCGAAGGACGAGGTGACGATGCGCGTCAGGAATGGTTCCAAGGTCGATGTGATCGCCGTCGGCACGCTACCTCTACATTTACCTACGGGATTAGTTTTGAACCTCAATAATTGTTATTTAGTGCCAAGTTTGAGCATGAACATTGTATCAGGATCTCGTTTAATTTGAGATGGCTACTCATTTAAATCCGAGAATAATGGTTGTTCTATTTATATGAGAGATATGTTTTATGGTCATGCTCCAATGGTGAATGGTTTATTCTTTATGAATCTCGAGCGTAATGCTACACATATTCATAGTGTAAGTACCAAAAGATGTAAGATTGATAATGATAGTCCCACATACTTGTGGCACTGCCGCCTTGGTCACATAGGTGTCAAACGCATGAAGAAGCTCCATGCTGATGGACTTTTAGAGTCTCTTGATTATGAATCATTTGACACGTGCGAACCATGCCTCATGGGTAAAATGACCAAGACTCCGTTCTCAGGAACAATGGAGTGAGCAACCAACTTATTGGAAATCATACATACTGATGTGTGCGGTCCAATGAGTGTTAAGGCTCGCGGTGGCTATCGTTATGTTCTCACCCTCACTGATGACTTGAGTAGATATGGATATGTCTACTTAATGAAACACAAGTCTGAGACCTTTGAAAAGTTCAAGGAATTTCAGAGTGAAGTGGAGAATCAAAGTGACAGGAAAATCAAGTTTCTACGATCAGATCGTGGAGGAGAATACTTGAGTCACGAGTTTGGTACACACTTAAGAAAATGTGGAATAGTTTCACAACTCACGCCGCCTGGAACACCTCAGCGTAATGGTGTGTCCGAACGTCGTAATCGCACTCTATTAGATATGGTGCTATCTATGATGTCTCTTGCCGATTTACCACTATCTTTTTGGGGCTATGCTTTAGAGACTGCCGCATTCACTTTAAATAGGGCTCCGTCGAAATCCGTTGAGACGACACCATTTGAATTATGGTTTGGGAAGAAACCTAAGCTGTCGTTTCTAAAAGTTTGGGGATGCGATGCTTATGTAAGGAAACTTCAACCTAAAAAGCTCGAACCCAAATCGGAAAAATGCGTCTTCATAGGATACCCTAAAGAAACTATTGGGTATATCTTCTACCTCAGATCCGAAGGCAAGATCTTTGTTGCCAAGAATGGATCCTTTCTAGAGAAAGAGTTTCTCTCGAAAGAAGTAAGTGGGAGGAAAGTAGAACTTGATGAAGTATTACCTCTTGAACCGGAAAATGGCGCAACTCAAGAAAATGTTCCTGAGGCGCCTGCACCGACTAGAGAGGAAGTTATTGATGATGATCAAGATACTTCTGATCAAGCTCCTACTGAAATTCGAAGGTCCACAAGGACACGTTCCGCACCAGAGTGGTACGGCAACCCTGTCTTGGAAATCATGTTGTTAGACAACGGTGAACCTTCGAACTATGAAGAAGCGATGGCGGGCCCGGATTTCGACAAATGTCTAGAAGCCATGAAATCCGAGATAGGATCCATGTATGAAAACGAAGTATGGACTTTGACTGACTTGCCCGTTGAACGGCGAGCCATAGAAAATAAATGGATCTTTAAGAAGAAGACAGACGCGGATGGTAATGTGACCATCTATAAAGCTCGGCTTGTCGCTAAGGGTTATCGACAAGTTCAAGGGGTTGACTACGATGAGACTTTCTCACCGGTAGCGAAGCTGAAGTCCGTCCGAATCATGTTCAATTGCCGCATTTTATGATTATGAGATATGGCAGATGGACGTCAAAACGGCATTCCTTAATGGTTTCCTTAAGGAAGAATTGTATATGATGCAACCGGAAGGTTTTGTCGATCCTAAGAATGCTGACAAGGTGTGCAAGCTCCAATGCTCGATTTATGGGCTGGTGCAAGCATCTCAGAGTTGGAACATTCGCTTTGATGAGATGATCAAAGCGTTTGGGTTTACGTAGACTTATGGAGAAGCCTGCGTTTACAAGAAAGTGAGTGGGAGCTCTGTAGCATTTCTCATATTATATGTAGATGACATACTTTTGATGGGAAATGATATAGAACTCTTGGACATCATTAAGGCCTACTTGAATAAAAGTTTTTCAATGAAGGACCTTGGTGAAGCTGCTTATATATTTGGCATCAAGATCTATAGAGATAGATCAAGACGCCTCATAGGTCTTTCACAAAGCACATACCTTGATAAGATATTGAAGAAATTCAATATGGATCATTCTAAGAAGGGGTTCTTTCCTGTGTTACAAGGTGTGAAATTGAGCTCGTCTCAATGTCCGACCACGGCAGAAGATATAGAAGAAATGAGTGCCATCCCCTATGCCTCAGCCATAGGTTCTATTATGTATGCCATGCTGTGTACCAGACCTGATGTAAACCTTGCCGTAAGTTTGGTAGGAAGGTACCAAAGTAATCCCGGCAAGGAACACTGGACAGCGGTCAAGAATATCCTGAAGCACCTGAAAAGGACTAGGGAAATGTTTCTCGTTTATGGAGGTGACGAAGAGCTCGTCGTAAAGGGTTACGTCGATGCTAGCTTCGACACAGATCTGGATGACTCAAAGTCACAAACCAGATACGTGTATATTTTGAATGGTGGGGCAGTAAGCTGGTGCAGTTGCAAGCAGAGCGTCGTGGCGGGATCTACATGTGAAGCGGAGTACATGGCAGCCTCGGAGGCAGCACATGAAGCAATTTGGGTGAAGGAGTTCATCACCGACCTAGGAGTCATACCCAATGCGTCGGGGCTGATCAAGCTCTTGTGTGACAACACTGGAGCTATTGCTCTTGCAAAGGAGCCCAGGTTTCACAAGAAGACAAGGCACATCAAGCGTCGCTTCAACTCCATTCGTGAAAATGTTCAAGATGGAGACATAGAGATTTGTAAAGTACATACGGACCTGAATGTAGCAGATCCGTTGACTAAACCTCTCCCTAGAGCAAAACATGATCAACACCAGAATTCCATGGGTGTTCGATTCATCATGATGTAACTAGATTATTGACTCTAGTGCAAGTGGGAGACTGTTGGAAATATGCCCTAGAGGAAATAATAAAAGTATTATTATTATATTTCTTTGTTCATGATAATTGTCTTTATTCATGCTATAACTGTATTATCCGGAAATCGTAATACACGTGTGAATAATAGACACCAACATGTCCCTAGTAAGCCTCTAGTTGACTAGCTCGTTGATCAACAGATAGTCATGGTTTCCTGACTATGGACATTGGATGTCATTGATAACGAGATCACATCATTAGGAGAATGATGTGATGGACAAGACCCAATCCTAAACATAGCACAAGATCGTATAGTTCGTTTGCTAGAGTTTTCCAATGTCAAGTATCTTTTCCTTAGACCATGAGATCGTGTAACTCCCGGATACCGTAGGAGTGCTTTGGGTGTGCCAAACGTCACAACGTAACTGGGTGACTATAAAGGTATACTACGGGTATCTCCGAAAGTGTCTGTTGGGTTGACATGGATCAAGATTGGGATTTGTCACTCCGTATGACGGAGAGGTATCACTGGGCCCACTCGGTAATGCATCATCATAATGAGCTCAAAGTGACCAAGTGTCTGGTCACGGGATCATGCATTATGGTACGAGTAAAGTGACTTGCTGGTAATGAGATTGAACGAGGTATTGGGATACTGACGATCGGATCTCGAGCAAGTAACATACCGATTGACAAAGGGAACTGTATACGGGGTTGTTTGAATCCTCGACATCGTGGTTCATCCGATGAGATCATCGAGGAGCATGTGGGAGCCAACATGGGTATCCAGATCCTGCTGTTGGTTATTGACCGGAGAGCGATCTCGGTCATGTCTACATGTCTCCCGAACCCGTAGGGTCTACACACTTAAGGTTCGGTGACGCTAGGGTTGCAGGGATATGTATATGCAGTGACCCAAATGTTGTTCGGAGTCCCGGATGAGATCCCGGACGTCACGAGGAGTTCCGGAATGGTCCGGAGGTAAAGAATTATATATAGGAAGTATTATTTCGGCCATCGGGAGAAGTTTCGGAGTTATCGGTATTGTACCGGGACCACCGGAAGGGTCCCGGGGGCCCACCGGGTGGGGCCACCTGTCCCGGGGGGCCACATGGGCTGTAGGGGGTGCGCCTTGGCCTACATGGGCCAAGGGCACCAGCCCCAAGAGGCCCATGCGCCTAGGGTTACAAGGGGAAAGAGTCCTAGGAGGGGAAGGCACCTCCTAGGTGCCTTGGGGGGGAGGGAAACCCCCCTTGGCCGCCGCCCCACCCTAGGAGATTGGATCTCCTAGGGCCGGCGCCCCCCCCCTTGGCCCTCCTATATATAGTAAGGGAAGGAGGGCTTTTCTCCCACGCCTTTGGTTGCCTCCTTCCCCCTCTCCAACACCTCCTCCTCCTCCATAGCGCTTGGCGAAGCCTTGACGGAGTACTGCAGCTCCATCATCACCACGCCGTCGTGCTGCTGCTGGTGCCATCTCCCTCAACCTCTCCTTTCCCCTTGCTGGATCAAGAAGAAGGAGACGTGGCTGTTCCATACGTGTGTTGAACGCGGAGGTGCCGTCCGTTCGGTGCTAGGATCTTCGGTGATTCGAATCACATCGAGTACGACTCCCTCATCCACGTTCTTTGAATGCTTCCCCTCGCGATCTACAAGGTACGTAGATGCATCTAATCACTCGTTGCTAGATGAACTCCTAGATGGATCTTGGTGAAACCGTAGGAAATTTTTTGTTTTCTGCAACGTTTCCCAACAATATGTGTGTTGAACGCGGAGGTGCCGTTCGTTCGGCGCTAGGTCATCGGTGATTTGGATCACGACGAGTACGACTCCATCAACCCCGTTCTCTTGAACGCTTCCGCGCGCGATCTACAGGGTATGTAGATGCACTCCCCTCTCCCTCGTTGCTAGATGACTCCATAGATTGATCTTGGTGATGCATAGAAAATTTTAAAATTCTGCTACGTTCCCCAACAGTGGCATCATGAGCTAGGTCTATGCGTAGTTTCTATGCACGAGTAGAACACAAAGCAGTTATGGGCGTCGATATTGTCAATTTGCTTGCCGTTACAAGTCTTATCTTGATTCGGCGGCATCGTGGGATGAAGCGGCCCGGACCGACCTTACACGTACGCTTACGTGAGACTGGTTCCACCGATTGACATGCACTAGTTGCATAAGGTGGCTGGCGGGTGTCTGTCTCTCCCACTTTAGTCGGATCGGATTCGATGAAAAGGGTCCTTATGAAGGGTAAATAGAAATTGGCATATCACGTTGTGGTTTTGGCGTAGGTAAGAAGCGTTCTTGCTAGAAACCTATAGCAGCCACGTAAAAACTTGCAACAACAATTAGAGGACGTCTAACTTGTTTTTGCAGTATGTGCCGTGTGATGTGATATGGCCAAAAGGATGTGATGAATGATATATGTGATGTATGAGATTGATCATGTTCTTGTAATAGGAATCACGACTTGCATGTCGATGAGTATGACAACCGGCAGGAGCCATAGGAGTTGTCTTTATTTATTTATGACCTGCGTGTCAACATAAACGTCATGTAATTACTTTACTTTATTGCTAAAGCGTTAGCCATAGTAGTAGAAGTAATAGATGACGAGACAACTTCAAGAAGACACGATGATGGAGATCATGATGATGGAGATCATGGTGCCATGCCGGTGACAACGATGATCATGGAGCCCCAAAGATGGAGATCAAAAGGAGCAAATGATATTGGCCATATCATGTCACTATTTGATTGCATGTGATGTTTATCATGTTTTACATCTTATTTGCTTAGATCGACAGTAGCTTAAATAAGATGATCCTTCGTGATAATTTCAAGAAAGTGTTCCCCCTAACTGTGCACCATTGCGAAGGTTCGTTTTTTTTGAAGCACCACGTGATGATTGGGTGTGATAGATTCGAACGTTCGAATACAACGGGTGTAAGCCAGATTTACACACGCAATACACTTAGGTTGACTTGACGAGCCTAGGATGTACAGACATGGCCTCGGAACACAGAAGACCAAAAGGTCGAGCATGAGTCGTATAGAAGATACGATCAACATGAAGATGTTCACCGATGTTGACTAGTCCGTCTCACGTGATGATCGGACACAGCCTAGTTGACTCGGATCATGTTTCACTTAGATGACTAGAGGGATGTCTATCTGAGTGGGAGTTCATTGAGTAATTTGATTAGATAAACTTAATTATCATGAACTTAGTCTAAAATCTTTACACTATGTCTTGTAGATCAAATGGCCCACACTAATGTTGCCCTCAACTTCAACGCGTTCCTAGAGAAAACCAAGCTGAAAGATGATGGCAGCAACTATACGGACTGGGTCCAGAACCTGAGGATCATCCTCATAGCTGCCAAGAAAGATTATGTCCTAGAAGCACCGCTAGGTGAAGCACCCATCCCAGAGAACCAAGACATTATGAACGCTTGGCAGTCACGTGCTGATGATTACTCCCTCATTCAGTGCAGCATGCTTTACAACTTAGAACCGGGGCTCCAAAAACGTTTTGAGAGACACGGAGCATATGAGATGTTTGAAGAGCTGAAAATGGTTTTCCAAGCTCATGCCCAGGTCAAGAGATATGAAGTCTCCGACAAGTTCTTCAGCTGTAAGATGGAGGAAAATAGTTCTGTCAGTGAGCACATAGTCAAAATGTCTGGGTTGCATAACCGCTTAACTCAGCTGGGAGTTAATCTCCCGGATGATGCGGTCATTGACAGAATCCTTCAGTCACTTCCACCGAGCTACAAGAGCTTTGTGATGAACTTCAATATGTAGGGGATGGAAAAGACCATTCCTGAGGTATATTCAATGCTGAAATCAGCAGAGGTGGAAATCAAAAAGTAACATCAAGTGTTGATGGTGAATAAAACCACTAAGTTCAAGAAAGGCAAGGGTAAGAAGAACTTCAAGAAGGATGGCAAGGGAGTTGCCGCGCCCGGTAAGCAAGCTGCCGGGAAGAAGCCAAAGAATGGAACCAAGCCCGAGACTGAGTGTTTTTATTGCAAGGGAAGTGGTCACTAGAAGCGGAACTGCCCCAAATACTCAGCGGACAAGAAGGCCGGCAACACTAAAGGTATATGTGATATACATGTAATTGATGTGTACCTTACTAGTACTCGTAGTAGCTCCTGGGTATTTGATACCGGTGCGGTTGCTCACATTTGTAACTCAAAGGAGGAGCCGCGGAATAAGCGGAGACTGGCGAAGGACGAGGTGACGATGCGCGTCGGGAATGGTTCCAAGGTCGATGTGATCGCCGTCGGCACGCTGCCTCTACATTTACCTACGGGATTAGTTTTAAACCTCAATAATTGTTATTTAGTGCCAGCTTTGAGCATGAACATTGTATCAGGATCTCGTTTAATTCGAGATGGCTACTCATTTAAATCCGAGAATAATGGTTGTTCTATTTATATGAGAGATATGTTTTATGGTCATGCTCCGCTGGTGAATGGTTTATTCTTAATGAATCTTGAGCGTAATGTTACACATATTCATAGTGTGAATACCAAAAGATGTAAGGTTGATAATGATAGTCCCACATACTTGTGGCACTGCCGCCTTGGTCACATAGGTGTCAAACGCATGAAGAAGCTCCATGCATATGGACTTTTGGAGTCTCTTGATTACGAATCATTTGACACGTGAGAACCATGCCTCATGGGTAAAATGACCAAGACTCCGTTCTCAGGAACAATGGAGCGAGCAACCAACTTATTGGAAATCATACATACTGATGTGTGCGGTGCAATGAGTGTTGAGGCTCACGGTGGCTATCGTTATGTTCTCACCCTCACTGATGACTTGAGTAGATATGGGTATGTCTACTTAATGAAACACAAGTCTGAGACCTTTGAAAAGTTCAAGGAATTTCAGAGCGAGGTTGAGAATCAATGTGACAGGAAAATCAAGTTCTTGCGATCAGATCGTGGGGGAGAATACTTGAGTCACGAATTTGGCACACACTTAAGAAAATGTGGAATAGTTTCACAACTCACGCCGCCTGGAACACCTCAGTGTAATGGTGTGTCTGAACGTCATAATCGCACTCTATTGGATATGGTGCGATCTATGATGTCTCTTACCGATCTACCGCTGTCATTTTGGGGCTATGCTTTAGAGACTGCCGCATTCACTTTAAATAGGGTTCCGTCGAAATCCGTTGAGACGACACCGTATGAATTATGGTTTGGGAAGAAACCAAAGCTGCCGTTTCTAAAAGTTTGGGGATGTGATGCTTATGTCAAGAAACTTCAACCTGAAAAGCTCGAACCCAAATCGGAAAAATGTGTCTTCATAGGATACCCTAAAGAAACTATTGGTACCTTCTACCTCATATCTGAAGGCAAGATCTTTGTTGCCAAGAATGGGTCCTTTCTAGAGAAAGAGTTTCTCTCGAAAGAAATAAGTGGGAGGAAAGTAGAACTTGATGAAGTATTACCTCTTGAATCGGTAAGTGGCGCAGCTCAAGAAAATGTTCCTGAGGTGCCTACACAGACTAGAGAGGAAGTTAATGATGATGATCATGAAACTTCAGATCAAGTTGCTACTGAACTTCGTAGGTCCACGAGGACACGTTCCGCACCAGAGTGGTACGGCAACCCTGTCTTGGAAATCATGTTGTTAGACAACGGTGAACCTTCGAACTATGAAGAAGCGATGGCGGGCCCGGATTCAGACAAATGGCTGGAAGCCATGAAATCCAAGATAGGATCCATGTATGAAAACTAAGTATGGACTTTGACTGACTTGCCCGATGATCGGCGAGCCATAGAAAATAAATGGATCTTTAAGAAGAAGACAGACGCGGATGGTAACGTAACCATCTATAAAGCTCGGCTTGTCGCTAAGGGTTATCGACAAGTTCAAGGGGTTGACTATGATGAGACTTCCTCACCCGTAGCGAAGCTGAAGTCCGTCCGAATCATGTTAGCAATTGCTGCATTCTATGATTATGAGATATGGCAAATGGACGTCAAAACGGCATTCCTTAATGGTTTCCTTAAGGAAGAATTGTATATGATGCAGCCGGAAGGTTTTGTCGATCCTAAGAATGCTGACAAGGTGTGCAAGCTCCAACGCTCGATTTATGGGCTGGTGCAAGCATCTCGGAGTTGGAACATTCGTTTTGATGAGATGATCAAAGCGTTTGGGTTTACGCAGACTTATGGAGAAGCCTGCATTTACAAGAAAGTGAGTGGGAGCTCTGTAGCATTTCTCATATTGTATGTGGATGACATACTGTTGATGGGAAATGATATAGAATTCTTGGAAAGCATAAAGGCCTACTTGAACAAGTGTTTTTCAATGAAGGATCTTGGAGAAGCTGCTTATATATTAGGCATCAAGATCTATAGAGATAGATCGAGACGCCTCATTGGTCTTTCACAGAGTACGTACCTTGACAAGATATTGAAGAAGTTCAAAATGGATCAGTCAAAGAAGGGGTTCTTGCCTGTATTGCAAGGTACGAGATTGAACACGGCTCAATGCCCGACCATGGCAGAATATAGAGAAAAGATGAGTGTCGTCCCCTATGCCTCGGCCATAGGGTCTATCATGTATGCTATGCTGTGTACCAGACCTGATGTAAACCTTGCCGTAAGTTTGGTAGGAAGGTACCAAAGTAATCCCGGCATGGAACACTGGACAGCGGTCAAGAATATCCTGAAGTACCTCAAAAGGACTAAGGATATGTTTCTTGTTTATGGAGGTGACGAAGAGCTCGTCATAAAGGGTTACGTCGATGCTAGCTTCGACACAGATCTGGATGACTCTAAGTCACAAACCGGATACGTGTATATTTTGAATGGTGGGGCAGTAAGCTGGTGCAGTTGCAAGCAAAGCATTATGGCGGGATCTACATGTGAAGCGGAGTACATGGCAGCCTCGGAGGCAGCACAAGAGGCAATCTAGGTGAAGGAGTTCATTACCGACCTAGGAGTCATACCCAATGCGTCGGGCCCGATGACTCTCTTCTGTGACAACACTGGAGCTATTGCCCTTGCCAAGGAGCCCAGGTTTCATAGGAAGACCAGGCATATCAAGCGTCGCTTCAACTCCATTCGTGAAAGTGTTCAAAATGGAGACATAGATATTTGTAAAGTACATACGGACCTGAATGTGGCAGATCCGTTGACTAAACCTCTCCCTAGAGCAAAACATGATCAACACCAGAACTGCATGGGTGTTCGATTCATCACAATGTAACTAGACTATTGACTCTAGTGCAAGTGGGAGACTGTTGGAAATATGCCCTAGAGGCAATAATAAAATGGTTATTATTATATTTCTTTGTTCATGATAATTGTCTATTGTTCATGCTATAATTGTGTTATCCGGAAATCGTAATACATGTGTGAATACATAGACCACAACACGTCCCTAGTGAGCCTCTAGTTGACTAGCTCGTTGATCAAAAGATAGTCATGGTTTCCTGACTATGGACATTGGATGTCATTGATAACGGGATCACATCATTAGGAGAATGATGTGATGGACAAGACCCAATCCTAAGCATAGCTCAAAGATCGTGTAGTTCGTTTGCTATAGCTTTTCCGAATGTCAAGTATCATTTCCTTAGACCATGAGATTGTGCAACTCCCGGATACCGTAGGAGTGCTTTGGGTGTGCCAAACGTCACAACGTAACTGGGTGACTATAAAGGTACACTACAGGTATCTCCGAAAGTGTCTGTTGGGTTGGCACGAATCGAGACTGGGATTTGTCACTCCGTATGACGGAGAGGTATCTCTGGGCCCACTCGGTAATGCATCATCATAATGAGCTCAATGTGACCAAGTGGTTGATCACGGGATCATGCATTACGGTACGAGTAAAGTGACTTGCCGGTAACGAGATTAAACGAGGTATTGGGATACCGACGATCGAGTCTCGGGCAAGTAACGTACCATTTGACAAAGGGAATTGTATACTGATTGATTGAATCCTCGACATTATGGTTCATCTGATGAGATCATCGAGGAGCATGTGGGAGCCAACATGGGTATCCAGATCCCGCTGTTGGTTATTGACCGGAGAGTCGTCTCGGTCATGTCTGCATGTCTCCCGAACCCGTAGGGTCTACACACTTAAGGTTCGGTGACGCTAGGGTTGTTGAGATATTAGTATACGGTAACCCGAAAGTTGTTCGGAGTCCCGGATGACATCCCGGACGTCACGAGGAGTTCCGGAATGGTCCGGAGGTGAAGATTTATATATAGGAAGTCAAGTTTCAGCCATCGGGAAAGTTTTGGGGGTAATCGGTATTGTACCGGGACCACCGGAAGGGTCCCGGGGGTCCACCGGGTGGGGCCACCTATCCCAGAGGGCCCCATGGGCTGAAGTGGGAGGGGAACCATCCCCTAGTGGGCTGGTGCGCCCCCTTTGGGCCTCCCCCTGCGCCTAGGGTTGGAAACCCTAGGGGTGGGGGGCACCCCACTTGGCTTGGGGGGCAAGCCACCCCCTTGGCCGGCGCCCCCCCTTGGAGATTGGATCTCCTAGGGCCGCCCCCCCTAGGGACCCTATATATAGTGGGAGGGAGGGAGAGCAGCCTCACCCTAGCCCCTGGCCTCTCCCTCTCCCTCCCGTGACACTCCTCCCTCTCCCTGTGCTTGGCGAAGCCCTGCCGAGATCACCGTTGCTTCCACCACCACGCCGTCGTGCTGCTGGATCTTCATCAACCTCTCCTTCCCCCTTGCTGGATCAAGTTGGAGGAGACGTCTTCCCAACCGTACGTGTGTTGAACGCGAAGGTGCCGTCCGTTCAGCGCTAGGTCATCGGTGATTTGGATCACGACGAGTACGACTCCATCAACCCCGTTCTCTTGAACGCTTCCGCGCGCGATCTACAAGGGTATGTAGATGCACTCCCCTCTCCCTCATTGCTAGATGACTCCATAGATTGATCTTGGTGATGCGTAGAAAATTTTAAAATTCTGCTACGTTCCCCAACATGTCAAAATTTGCATCGACGTAACCCTTTACGACGAACCTTTTTGTCACCTCCATAATCGAGAAACATATCCTTATTCCACTAAGGATAATTTGACCGCTGTCTAGTGATCTACTCCTAGATCACTATTGTACTCCCTTGCCAAAAATAGTATAGGGTATACAATAGATCTGGTACACAGCATGGCATATTTTATATAACCTATGGCCAAGGCATAGGGAATGACTTTCATTCTATCTCTCTCTTCTGTCGTGGTCAGGTTTTGAGTCTTACTCAACTTCACACCTTGTAACACAGGCAAGAACTCTTTCTTTGACTGTTCCATTTTGAACTACTTCAAAATCTTGTCAAGGTATGTACTCATTGAAAAACTTATCAAGCGTCTTGATCTATCTCTATAGATCTTGATGCTCAATATCTAAGCAGCTTCACCGATGTCTTTCTTTGAAAAACTCCTTTCAAACATTCTTTTATGCTTTGCAGAATAATTCTACATTATTTCCGATCAACAATATGTCATTCACATATACTTATCAGAAATGTTGTAATGCTCTCACTCACTTTCTTGTAAATACAGGCTTGACTGCAAGTCTGTATAAAACTATATGCTTTGATCAACTTATCAAAGCGTATATTCCAACTCTGAGATGCTTGCACCAGTCCATAGATGGATCGCTGGAGCTTGCATCTTTTGTTAGCACCTTTAGGATTGACAAAACTTTCTTGTTGCGTCATATACAACTCTTCTTTAGTAAATCCATTAAGGAATGTAGTTTTGTTTATCCATTTGCCAGATTTCATAAAATGTGGGAATTGCTAACATGATTCGGACAGACTTAAGCATAGATACGAGTGAGAAACTCTCATCATAGTCAACACCTTGAACTTGTCGAAAACCTTTTGCGACAATTCTAGCTTTGTAGATAGTAACACTACTATTAGCGTCCGTCTTCCTCTTGAAGATCCATTTAATCTCAATGGCTCGCCGATCAATGGGCAAGTCAATCAAAGTCCATACTTTGTTCTCATACATGGATCTCATCTCAGATTTCATGGCCTCAAGCCATTTCGTGGAATCTGGGCTCATCATCGCTTCCTCATAGTTCGTAGGTTTGTCATGGTCAAGTAACATGACCTCCAGAATAGGATTACCATACCACTCTGGTGCGGATCTCACTCTGGTTTACCTACGAGGTTCACTAGTAATTTGATCTAAAGTTACATGATCATCATCATTAGCTTCCTTACTAATTGGTGTAGTAGTCACAGGAACAGATTTCTGTGATGAACTACTTTCCAATAAGGGAGCAGGTACAGTTACCTCATCAAGTTCTACTTTCCTCCCACTCACTTCTTTCGAGAGAAACTCCTTCTCTAGAAAGGATCCATTCTCAGCAATGAATATCTTGCCTTTGGATCTGTGATAGAAGGTGTACCCAACCTTTTCTTTTGGGTATCCTATGAAGACGCACTTCTCCGATTTGGGTTTGAGCTTATCAAGTTGAAACTTTTTCACATAAGCATTGCAACCTCAAACTTTAAGAAACGACAGCTTAGGTTTCTTGCCAAACCATAGTTCATACTGTGTCATCTCAACGGATTTAGATGGTGCCCTATTTAATGTGAATGTAGTTGTCGCTAATGCATAACCCCAAAACGATAGCGATAAATCAATAAGAGACATCATAGATCGCACCATATTTAATAAAGTACGGTTACGACGTTCAGACACACCATTACACTGTGGTGTTCCAGGTGGTGTGAGTAGTGAAACTATTTCACATTGTTTTAACTGAAGGCCAAACTCGTAACTCAAATATTTTACTTCTGCGATCATATCGTAGAAACTTTTATTTTTTGTTACGATGATTCTCCACTTCACTTTGAAATTCTTTGAACTTTTCAAATGTTTCAGACTTGTGTTTCATCAAGTAGATATACCCATATCTGCTTAAATCATCTGTGAAGATCAGAAAATAATGATACCTGCCGTAGCCTCAATATTCATCGGACCACATACATCAGTATGTATGATTTCCAACAAATCTGTTGCTCGCTCCATTGTTCCGGAGAACGGAGTCTTAGTCATCTTGCCCAGGAGGCATGGTTCGCAAGCATCAACTGATTCATAATCAAGTGATTCCAAAAGCCCATCAGCATGGATTTTCTTCATGCGCTTTACACCAATATGACCTAAACGGCAGTGCCACTATCATTATTAACTTTGCATCTTTTGGCTTCAATATTATGAAAATGTGTATCACCATGATCGAGATCCAACAAACCATTTTCATTGGGTGTATGACCATAGAAGGTTTTATTCATGTAAACAGAAAAACAATTATTCTCTAGCTTACATGAATAACCGTATTGCAATAAACATGATGCAATCATATTCATGCTCAACACAAACACTAAATAACATTTATTTTAGGTTTAACACTAATCCCGAAAGTATAGGGAGTGTGCGATGATGATCATATCAATCTTGGAACCATTTCCAATACACATCGTCACTTCACCCTTAACTAGTCTCTGTTCATTCTGCAACTCTTGTTTCGAGTTACTATTCTTAGCAACTGAACTAGTATCAAATACTGAGGGGTTGCTATAAACACTAGTAAAGTACACATCAATAACATGTATATCAAATATACCTATGTTCACTTTGCCATCCTTCTTATCCGCCAATTACTTGGGGTAGTTCCGCTTCCAGTGACCAGTCCCTTTGCAGTAGAAGCACTCAGTTTCAGGCTTAGGTCCAGACTTGGTTTTTTTTGTCCCTTTACTTGAAACTAGTGGTTTTCTTTACCATCAACACTTGATGTTATTCTTGATTTCTACCTTCGTCGATTTCAGCATCACGAAGAGCTTGGGAATTGTTTCCGTTATCCCTTGCATATTATAGTTCATCACGAAGTTCTACTAACTTGGTGATGGTGACTAGAGAATTCTGTCAATCACTATTTTATCTGGACGATTAACTCCCACTTGATTCAAGCGATTGTAGTACCCAGACAATCTGAGCACATGCTCACTGCTTGAGCTATTCTCCTCCATCTTTTAGCTATAGAACTTGTTGGAGACTTCATATCTCTCAACTCGGGTATTTGCTTGAAATATTAACTTCAACTCCTAGAACATCTCATATGTTCCATGACGTTCAAAACATCTTTGAAGTCCCGATTCTAAGTCGTTAAGCATGGTGCACTAAACTATCAAGTAGTCATCATATTGAGCTAGCCAAACGTTCAGAACATCTGCATCTGCTCCTGCAATAGGTCTGTCACCTAGCGGTGCATCAAGGACATAATTCTTCTGTGTAGTAATGAGGATAATCCTCAGACCACGGATCCAATCCGCATCATTGCTACTAACATTTTCCAACTTAGTTTTCTCTAGGATCATATAAAAATAAACAGGGAGCAACATCGCGAGCTATTGATCTACAACATAGATATGCTAATACTACCAGGACTAAGTTCATGATAAATTAAAGTTCAATTAATCATATTACTTAAGAACTCCCACTTTGATAGACATCCCTCTAATCATCTAAGTGATCACGTGATCCAAATCAACTAAACCATAACCGATCATCACGTGAAATGGAGTAGCTTTCAATGGTGAACATCATTATGTTGATCATATCTACTATATGATTCACGCTCGACCTTTCGGTCTCAGTGTTCCGAGGCCATATCTGCATATGCTAGGCTCGTCAAGTTTAACTTGAGTATTCTGCGTGTGCAACACTGGCTTGCACCCGTTGTAGATGGACGTAGAGCTTATCACACCCGATCATCATGTGGTGTCTGGGCACGACGAACTTTGGCAACGGTGCATACTCAGGGAGAACACTTTTATCTAGAAATTTAGTGAGAGATCAACTTATAATGCTACCGCCGAACTAAGCAAAATAAGATGTATAAAAGATAAACATCACATGCAATCAAAATATGTGACATGATATGGCCATCATCATCTTGTGCCTTTGATCTCCATCTCCAAAGCATCGTCATGATTTCCATCGTCACCGGCATGACACCATGATCTCCATCATCTTGAATCTATATCAATGTGTCGTCACATGGTCATCTCGCCAACTATTGCTCTTGCAACTATTGCTATCGCATAGCGATAAAGTAAAGCAATTATTTGGCTCTTGCATCTTATGCGATAAAGAAACAACCATAAGGCTTCTGCCAGTTGCCGATAACTTCAACAAAACATGATCATCTTATACAACAACTTATATCTCATCACGTCTTGACCATATCACATCACAACATGCCCTGCAAAAACAAGTTAGACGTCCTCTACTTTGTTGTTGCAAGTTTTACGTGGCTGCTACGGGCTTAACAAGAACCGTTCTTACCTACGCATCAAAACCACAATGATAGTTTGTCAAGTTGGTGCTGTTTTAACCCTCTCAAGGACCGGGTGTAGCCACACTCGGTTCAACTAAAGTTGGAGAAACTGACACCCGCTAGTCACCTGTGTGCATGGCACGGCGGTAAAACCAGTCTCGCGTAAGCGTACGCGTAATGTCGGTCCGGGCCGCTTCATCCAACAATACCGCCGAACCAAAGTGTGACATGCTAGTAAGCAGTATGACTTATATCGCCCACAACTCACTTGTGTTCTACTCGTGCATATTACATCAACATATAAAACCTGGCTCGGATGCCACTGTTGGGGAACGTAGTAATTTCAAAATTTTCCTACGCACATGCAAGATCATGCTGATGCATAGCAACGAGAGGGGATAGTGTTGTCCACGTACCCTCGTAGACCGAAAGCGGAAGCGTTAGCACAACGCGGTTGATGTAGTCGTACGTCTTCACGATCCGACCGATCAAGTACCAAAGCACGGCACCTCCGAGTTCTGCACACGTTCAACTCGATGACGTCCCTCGAACTCTGATCCAGCCGAGCTTTGAGGGAGAGTTCCGTCAGCACGACGGCATGGTGACGATGATGATGTTCTACCGACGCAGGGCTTCGCCTAAGCATCGCTATGATATGACCGAGGTGGATTATGGTGGAGGGGGCACCGCACACGGCTAAGAGATCCAAGGGATCAATTGTTGTGTCTATGGGATGCCCCCTGGCCACGTATATAAAGGAGTGGAGGAGGGGGGAGAGGGCCGGCCCCTATGGCACGCCCTGGAGGAGTCCTACTCCCACCGGGAGTAGGATTCCCCCCTTCCAAGTAGTAGGAGTAGGAGTCAAGGCAAGGGAAGAGAGAAGAGAAGGAAGGAGGGGGCGCAGCCCCTCCCCCTAGTCCAATTCAGACTAGGCCTTGGGGGGCACCCAACCTCTCCTCTCTCTTTCCCCTAAAGCCCAATAAGGCCCATATACTTCCCGACGAATTCCGGTAACTCTCTGGTACTCAAAAAAAATACCTGAATCACTCGGGACCTTTCCGATGTCCGAATATAGTCATCCAATATATCGATCTTTACGTCTCGACCATTTCGAGACTCCTCATCATGTCCCCGATCTCATCCGAGACTCCGAAATACCTTCAGTACATCAATACACATAAACTCATAATATAACCGTCATCGAACTTTAAGCGTGCCGATCCTACGGGTTCGAGAACTATGTAGACATGACCGAGACATGTCTCCAGTCAATAACCAATAGTGGAACCTGGATGCTCATATTGGCTCCCACATATTTTACGAAGATCTTTATCGGTCAAACCGCATAACAACATATGTTGTTCCCTTTGTCATCGGTATGTTACTTGCTCGAGATTCGATCGTCGATATCTCAATACCTAGTTCAATCTCGTTACCGGCAAGTCTCTTTACTCTTTCCATAACACATCATCCCGCAACTAACTCATTAGTTGCAATGCTTGCAAGGCTTATAGTGATGTGCATTACCGAGTGGGCCCAGAGATACCTCTCCGACAATCGAAGTGACAAATCCTAATCTCAAAATACGCCAACCCAACAAGTACCTTCGGAGACACCTGTAGAACACCTTTATAATCACCCAGTTACGTTGTGATGTTTGGTAGCACACAAAGTGTTCCTCCGGTAAACGGGAGTTGCATAATCTCATAGTCATAGGAACATGTATAAGTCATGAAGAAAGCAATAACAACAAACTAAACGATCAAGTGCTAAGCTAACGGAATGGGTCAAGTCAATCACATCATTCTCCTAATGATGTGATCCCGTTAATCAAATGACAACTCATGTCTATGGTTAGGAAACATAACCATCTTTCATCAACGATCTAGTCAAGTAGAGGCATACTAGTGACACTCTGTTTGTCTATGTATTCACACATGTATTATGTTTCCGGTTAATACAATTCTAGCATGAATAATAAACATTTATCATGATATAAGGAAATAAATAATAACTTTATTATTGCCTCTAGGGCATATTTCCTTCACAATTCACACATGCTTTGTCCACATGTGCAATTGAGAGTCAAATCTATTATCCATACAAGTCCCTCGGAATTATTGTATTTTTCATGGTTGCATAATGGATCAACCGCTTTGTGCCACAAATCAATCTTGTTCCTTCGCCCATTATTTCGAAGTGTTTTCTGTTGACCTCTCTCTTCTATATGCACATAAATCAATGGAACGTTTGAAGATAAATAATTTGGTTGTTCATAATCTAATAATTAGTACACCTTTAGAGAAGAGAATGATCCAAATTTCTTACCAAAATTAAAGCTTGGCGAAAGATACTTATCAAAATATGTTTGTGCAAGTATTGATGCATGTATCGATACATCATCTGCGTAGCCACCTTTTTGACCTCATCTTCCATGCATCCCATCAACGTTCGTGTTCCACCTGTTGACGTGACATCCAAAGGAAAATGTTCATCATTAGTTTAGATTGATTTACTCCATTGGTGATGTGAATATTAAAGTGAACATACCTTAGTCCAACAATATGCATAGCTATGGATCAAAGATGTGGTCAGTAATCTCCGTCTAGAACTCCCTGAGCCGATCCTTGTTAGTGCCTTCCTTTGGCTCAATGTTGCTCCGCCTCGACATGTTCCGAACAGCTTGTCGGCAAACTCAATAGAGTTCTACATGCTTTGGATTGAGAAGCATGCCCATTAGTCCGTGAGTTGTTAAGCATATCTATTATTTTTTTGAGTCAATTGCACCGGTGGTGTTAGAACTTGTCGTGAACGGTCATTTTGATGCTAGAACTTGCGGCATACATCAAACTAGTGTAAAAACTTGGCTCGGGCGTGCAGATACGGTACAAATCGTGTTTGGATACGAAAGCGACATTGACTAGGCTCACTTGCATGGAGCAAGGTCCCGCTGTCAGCCACCAGATGACATGAGGCCTGTTATTTTACTAAAAAGAAACTCAAATTTTTTATCCTCACGAAATAGCCCCTGACACGTGTCAAAATGTTGGCCATATGGGTTCCATATGTCAGCCACACATAAATTATATTAAAAAATAGCGCGACTGCGAATTCAAACCATGTAGGTTTGCTAGCTTCCGCCAATGGTTAACCACGACTAGACTTTCTTGTTTTGACAGGATACGTCATGTATATATCCTTCACGTCCTATGTGGGCTGCACATGGTGGGACCCCCATTTTGCAGTGTTATTTTTTATAAAATCTATTTATATTATAATCATGTGTTACAAAAAATATACATAGTAGTGCAATAAATTAAATTATAAAAATGAGCACCTTATATGCATAATATTTTATTAAAACTGTGAACATTTTAAACATATATGAACATTTATTGAATATATAAAACATAGAAATTCCATTTCATGTTTTGTGAATTATGCAAATTATAATGTGAATACTTTTGTAATCTATAATTCGAATATATGGGCAAAATTTTAAATAATAAGTGAATAATTTATAATTAAATTGTTTACATATATATATATATATATTATTTATAACATTTGATTATAATTTACATATATTATGTAAACTTAACAAAAGTAATAGTGCAAAATGGGCCGCATGAAGTGCATTCCCTTATAATATTTAAAAGGATATAAAAACAAAAATTCTTAAAACATGAATCAATCAATATTTTGTGAAAACTCTGAACATTTTTAAACTTATATAAGCATTTACTGAAATATATAGAAAAATATAAAAATAAATTTGACATATTTTATTCAATATGCATATTATTACATGAATATTTCTGTAATTTATAATTTAATCAAATGGATAAATTTTAAATTAATACGTCAACATTTTATAATGTGATTTATTTTATGTATATTACTTATAATATACTACTAGATTTTACTTTTATATATATATATATATATATATATATATATATATATATATATATTCTACAGTGTTCTAAAAATAGAGTGCAAAATTGGCTTTATTTGTATTGTTTTACAGTATAAAAACATTTTTATAGTTCATAAATATTATTTTAGATAGATGCATAATTTTAAAATAATACGTGAACTATTTTCTAAAGAATTTCTTCCGTTTTATGTATTATTTATACTGCAAGAATAATTAAACTTTATTTTTATTAGTGAGATTAGAATTTAGATACCTTTACATATTTCTAAAAAGACAAACTCCAGGAGCGACTTTGTTCTACTACTCCCTCCATCCCAAAATTCTTGTCTTAGATTTGTCTAGATACGGGTGTATCAAGAATATCCGTATTTAGACAAATCTAAGACAATAATTTTGGGACGGAGGGAGTACATTACAAAGGACTTACGAACTATAGGTGTGATGACGTTGTTGGTGCAGTGGCTATGACCGGTTGTTTCCCACCTATATGATAGCAAATTCGAGTTTTTCTTTCAAATTTCCATATAACAGGCGGGACGGGCTTTCGACAGAGACGGAAAACATGTCAACTCTCTAACGTGAGAAGGAGCTCTTATGTGAAAATAAAAAATAAAAATCAAGAGTGTTTTCGTGAAAAACAGACACACACCCTCCTTCCTCCCTTCCTGTCACTGACAGCGGGACCTGCACCATGCATGCGAGCCTGGTCAGCGCCGCTTTCGTATCCAAACGTGATTTGCACCGTATTTGCACGACCGAGCCAAGTTTTTACACCAGTTTGATGTATGCCTCAAGTTCTAGTACCAAAATGATCGTTCACGACAAGTTCTGGCACCACTGGTGTAATTGACTCTATTTCCCATGGCATTTTTTTCTTTGGTGCACACTGTAGTACTCCCTCCGTAAACTAATATAAGAGCGTTTAGAATACTAAAATAGTGATCTAAACGCTCTTATATTAGTTTACAGAGGAAGTAGTTCGTAGGAGTTACATTGATATATTTTCGGACTGAAATATAAACTACGAATACCTCACCCAAACGTATGGACGCAGTCCACCTTCAAAGCTCTTTGTGATCACCATGACCTTGTTATGCAGGCCTTCCCATCAATCCGCCTCCAGCAGGGCAACGCTCGAACAGATCGTAGATGGTCCTGTTTGCAACTTGACCATCCACCTTGTTGACCAAAGCGTAATGTGTTGTATGGCAGTTTCATTAGGAAGTTGAACATGAAAGAGGACGAAAGGAAAGTCTCTTTTTATTACATGTATATTCAATAGCTCAGGCCCTGCAGATTGTCTGGTCTGCTGGCTGTGAAAACTGAAGTATGCGAATGTTTTTGACCTGTAAGTGCAGCTAGGGATAAATGTAATTCAGAAAAATAAAATACAGAGTAGATGTTTTCTGTTTGTAAGATAGGGGCCAGTTCTTTTGGACGATTCTACCAGAATCGCCCCCCTCCCCAGCTTCTTCCAGAATCACCATTTCATATGTTTTTTACAATCCTACCTAATTAGACCAACCATTCACAAGGATTAAGCTAGATGCTGCCAAACCTTGTTCAGGAGGTTGCGATGGCTAAGACAGGTGACGAATTCTCATATTCTTGTTTTTGCCGGCTCCCTAGTCTATACCTACTATTAAAAGGTGTAACGCTTCTTCCTCCGGATTTTTGGTCCATTTTGTACGTCAAAATTTGGTTCGTACGTTCATCCACACGGTAAAAAAACAGGCCACGTCGCACCTGAGCAGCAAAAACAGAAAGCAGCCCTCGATAGCCCAAAAATAGCCGGCGGCCTGCGCGCTCCAGTGGGCCGGTCTGGGCCTGATACGCAGTCGACCAGTTAATTAAAAATAATAATAAAAGCTCATGTGGGATTCGAAATATAGGGTTGATGGCGCAATAGTACCACCTCGGTTCTTTACACGAAATTCTACTGATTTATACACGTTTACAAAGGTTTCTATAGCAAGCCTCGAGAACCAAGAATCAAAGGAACAAATCGAGAATAGTAACTCGATAAAAGAGGAAGGACATGCGGGGGTTGAATGGATTTGTGGGCTGACGTAGAAAAGAACATAAGAACCTAGAAGATTTCAGTTGGTTTTTTCTTTTCTGGTTTTTTACTGGTCACCTTTTGGGGATTTTCCCATTTCTTTTTTGCTTTTTCATTTTTTCTTTTCTTTTTTTGTTTATTTCTCTAAAATAACCACGAACATTTTCTAAATTAGGGATTTTTTGAATTTACAAAATTACTTTGTATGAATGTTTTTGTTTATTTGAGGACTTTTGATTTCACCAGCAAAATCAAAAATATGAGAAAAATAGGTATGTCTTCTCCCCTATTATTATAGCAAACCAACATGCAACAGTAGAAAAGGTAGGACGAAAAAACCAACGAAGAGCCGGGCCGACCGATCATGAGGGGACCGACAAACGTGCGTTGTGAGATTAGTATGCCAGAGCCCATGGGCGACACCTGTGCAGTTTGGGCTTTCAAATCTGTTATTCATTTGCATGTATTAGGAAAATTAAGAAGCGTCTTACAGAGAGATGAAACCCTACTTTATCATAATTAGCATTTGCACTGTCGCAAACCACAGATCGTTGCACTGCTATTTTTTAAAAGGGTTGCCGTGTCAAAATTAGGTTAAAGATGTATATTTTTTTACCCATTGCAACGCACGGGCATGTTTGCTAGTACTATGAATAAACCACCCAGCTCTGCATCCAAAACTTTTTGCTGCAGCCAAAAAGAATCAATAGTTTTGTCCTTCAAAAAATAATGCTAATCAAGCAACCAATGCTATGTTCAGTAAGGCATTTAATACAGGTGAATCCTTCTGTCAGCAGACGTAGTCTGTGTGTGTGCGTGTGTTGCCAGTGCTCTCAGCCAGTGCAGTTGTATTCACGGTCATACCGTGGTAGTGCCCGTAGTGGCCGTAGTGGTAGGCGTAGTGGCACACGATCTAGCCACATCTGTTGAAAAAGGCAATCCCCCTCCCCCTCACCCGCCCCCGCGTCGCTCCCTTGGGGCGACTCGGGCGGCCCCCAACCCTAGCACGCCGCCGGCCTCTCCCCTCATTCCTCCAGACCTTGCCGCCACCGGAGACTGCCGCCGGCAAGCCCGCGCGGCGCCGAGGAAGGTGGCGGCGAGGCTTGCCGCTCCTGCCTCGCGCGGAGGGCATGGTGTGCCGGGGTGGCGGCCCCGGTCAAGGTGGGCAGCGCTGCTCCCTGCAACGGACGACGGCTGCGGGTGCTCGGCTGGGCTCCTCGGCTTGCTTGGGCGGCGAGGCCCCGGTGGATGGAGCTCGCGGTGGCCGGATTTCCTCCGTCGGTCCGCCTCCAGATCTGATTCGACCAGCTCCAACTCCACCCTCCTCGCCTTCTCCCGTTCGATCTCAGCTCCGGTGCGACTCTGCTCGCCGGATCCGGCGGTTGGCGGTGTTTTGGCGGTGGGGCTCCTGGGACCGGGGGAAACCCTTGGCCGCCGCCGGCGGCCACAACGACGACGATGCCGCGGCGTCGAACTACTTCTTGGAGGCTTCGTTGAGGTATCCCACCCCCCACCAATCTGCCCCTGCATCTAGGTGAAAACCTTGGTCCTGTTTCGGGACGACGGCGGCGCTACGGCACCGTTCCCCTTCCTGAAGGCGTCGTCCTTGGACTGCGGGGTGGATGTCGAGTTTGGATGTATTGGTGGCTGCAGTGGCGGCATTGCTCTTCATCAACCTCTCGCCGTGTCGATTTGGTTCATGTTCCTATCCTGCAGTGTGCGTCTCCTTCGTGGTTGTGCCATGGCAACTGAAGTTTCTTGTGGAGCACAATGTGGTCTGCTGCAGCCCCTCCCATGGTACACCTGGTTGACATTTGTGAATCCGGGTTCTTGGGGAACCACTTCGCCTGCCGACGACGAGAAGGTTGTGGCCTCCTACGGCGACGAAGACGGATTTCATTATGCCCAGGTTGTTCATCATGCTGGAGTGGACTTGAGCCTTCTCCTTTCACATTGTTGCTTTCCACAAGTTCGATGTTTGTCCGGTGCTGGTTGCTTCGGTGGACGAAGACCTTGACTGACCAAGCTTAGTTCTTCAGCTTCATCTTGGTAGCTGCTTGTGTAGTCTTTGGTTTGTGCACTGTCCTGTTTTGCACCTTGTATCGGCCGCCTGAGGTTGTTGTGCCTCAGTGTCTTCCTTTTCTTTCTTTTTCATGTTGCTTGTATGTGGTTGATCGATGTAATCCTGGCCGGTTGATGGCTTTGTTAATTCAAAGCCGGGCTAGGTTCGAGCCTCCTCTCGGGTTCGGGCGATGCCTTTCCTCTAAAAAAAATCTAGCCACATCTGTGGTCTTGTAATTGTATATAAACCCAACCTCTAAGCTCATGCAATGTATGTTGAATCTCTCCTTCTCTCAATATGATATCAGACGCAGAGGATGCTCCTCTCGCGCATGATCCTTCTTCCGCTGCCATGAACTCTAACCCCATCCACACCCCTCCTCCTTCCGCCGCTAGCTCTGACGCCGCCTTGGACACCGCCGCTGCGCCCGCGGCCCCTCCACCCAGCGCACACGCTCCCGCGGCCTCTCCGCATCGCCCCTGCACGTGCCGAGCCGGGTGCTCTCTCTCGCGCGCGGCGCAGCCCGCTCCTCCCTCGATCCTTCAGATGGTCGACATCCGCCGTCTCGTCCCAGTGGTGCTTGATCTCGCCGCCGGTAACTACGCCCAGTGGTGCCGACACATCGACACTGCGCTAGGCATGTTCGGCCTCCACGACCATGTCGACGTCGACGCCCTGCATCGCCCCGACGATCCCGAGTGGGTGATGGCTGATCACGCCGTCGTCCACTAGCTCTCCTCCATCATCTCGCCGGATCTTCTCGACGCGGTCATGCAGCCCGAGGACACCGCTGTCGCCGTCTGGGCTGCCGTTGACGCCATCCTCCGTGCGAACCAACTCTCTCGCACCGTCTACATTGACGCGGAATACCATGCCCTCGTGCAGAGGGACCTGACCATCATGCAATACTACACCAAGCTCAAGGTCTACACGGACCAACTTCGCGATCTGGGCCAGCCGATCTCCGAGCCGCGGCAGGTTTTTCATCTGGTCTGCGACCTGAACCGTCAGTACCATGCTGCCATTCCCCACATCACGTCGCGCGATCCCCTCCCTTCTTTCATGGAGACGCGCTCATTTCTCCTACTAGAGGAACTTCGCGCTGATCAGGCAGCGCGCCACCAGAGCGCCCAGGCTCTCGTCGCCGCTCGTCCCGTCACACCAGCACCTCCCGTTCCGCTCGCAGATCCCGGCTCCTCCGGCGTTGGTCGTGGGCGTGGACGCGGGAGTAAACATGGTCGTGGGCACGCGCGCGCGAGGGGGGGGGTCTCCAGCTCCGCCGGGCTGCAGCCGCCCTGCCTTCCCCCTGGCTACCCCGCTCCTGCATCGGGGCGCGAACTCCTGGACCGGGCTCGTCCAGGCCTGGCCAGTCGCCTGGCGTGCCCATGGCGCCGGCGTTCTCGGGCCCCGTCCTGGTACTCCTCATCAACAGGCCATGATGGCCATGCCTACCGCACCCCCTGCCGCCTGTCCTATGGTTACTAGGGGGCTGCCGGTGCACCGCTGCCCTACGACTACGCCCCTGCACCGCCTCCTCCTCGCCACAGCCAGTCTGGGACATGGCGTCGCTTCAGGCAGCCCTGCACAGTGCTACATTAGGCCCCTCTTCATCCAACAGTACCTCTGACTGGTACCTTGATTCAGGTGCTGCAGCTCACATGGCGTCCAACCCGGGTACACTCTCCTCTCTCCGTCCCTCCTCCCCTCACGCCGCCGTTATCGTTGGTGACGGTACTCATCTCCTCATCACACACGTCGGCACTGGTTCTCTCCCCACAAACACCACTCCTCTCGCCCTCTATAGTGTTCTTCTCACCCCCTCCCTCATCAAAAACCTGCTCTCTGTCGGACAACTCTGTCGAGAAAATTCAGTTTTAGTCGAATTTGATGAGTTTGGTTTTTCTGTGAAGGACCTCCGCAGCCGGATGATGATTCTCCCTAGTGATTCCGAGGGCGATCTTTGTCGAGTGACCGGTGCATCCCCATCTCGCCCTGCTCCCCCGTTTGCTGGCGCGGTCACCACTGACCTCTGGCACCAACGGCTGGACCACCCTGGGCGTGCTCCGATCGCCGGCTTCGAGTTCGTCTGCACCCAGTCCTCGCCACACTCATGCCGCACATGTCGTCTGGGCAAGCCCATGCGCCTTCCCTTCCAGCAATCGCATAGTCGTAGTTTCTTTACTTTTCAATTGTTGCATCTAGATGTTTGGACTTCTCCTGTCGCGAGTGTCTCTGGTTATCAGTTCTACCTTGTAATCCTCGATGACTAGACGCACTATGTATGGACTTTCCCTTTACGCCACAAATCTGAATCTTTGTCTGTCATTGCTCAGTTTTATGCGTACGTCCATACTCAATTTGGGCGCCCTCTCCTCGCTTTGCAAACCGACAATGGCCGCGAGTTCAACAATGCTGCGACCCGCTCTCTCCTTGCTGCTCACAACACTGTCCTACGTCTCTCCTGCCCATATACCAGTCAGCAGACCGGCAAGGTTGAGCGGATTCTGCGCACCCTCAACGATGGTGTCCGTGCCCTCCTGTTCCACTCCTCCACACCGCCCCGCTTCTAGGTTGAAGCTCTCAGCACCTCCACTTTCCTGCTGAATCGCCAGCCATGTCGTGCCAGCTCACCCACGACGCCGCACGAACTTCTCCTCGGAGTGGCACCTGATTACGCTCCCCTCCGTGTTTCGGTTGCCTGTGCTGTCCAAACACCTCGGCTACCTCTCGCCACAAGCTTGATCATTGTTCGGTGGTCTGCGTATTCCTTGGGTACTCATCCGATCACCGCGGCTATCGGTGTTTCGATCGCGCCTCTGGTCGTGTCCTTACTTCCCGGCATGTCCGGTTTGATGAGCACACCTTTCCATTTGCCATCGCTCCACCAACCATCGCCGCCCCATCGTGTCCCCCTCCTGTCTCTCCACCCCTCGCCGGCGGGCTCTGTTCGCCCCTGCGTTCGCCCTCTCGCGCCATCGCTAGGACCCCGCCCGCGTCTCTCCATTCAAACGGAGCCGCTGGATCGCCATCCAACGGTCGGGCTGCCTCCCTGCCGTGTGCACGCTCCCCTATTTTAAACTCCGCCCCCCGATCCTCATCGCACGACCCGTGTGGCCCGTCTGGCACCACGCGCGCCACTGATTCAAATTCGGCTAGATCTTCTGCGTGTTCCATCATGCTGAGATCGGCTGGCTCTTTGTCTACCGGTTCCACAACGCCGCCCGCGCCACCGCCACCTCCCGGTGCCGTCACGCGTGCGCGCGTTGGGGTCTTCCGACCTAACCTGTGCTATGCCCGCGACTTCGCCTGTGTCGTCGACACTGCGCGGCCTGCCGGCGCTTCTATGCTCCCCACCTCCGTTCGCGCCGCGCTCCACAATCCAAACTGGCTCGCCGCGATGCGCGACGAGTTCGCTGCTCTTGTCAGCAATCGCACTTGGGAGCTGGTTTCTCGTCCGCCTCGCTAATCTCATCATCGGCAAATGGGTTTATCGCCACAAAACTCGCGCCGATGGCTTGCTCGAGTGGTACAAGGTGAGATGGGTTGTCCGCGATTTCTGACAGCGCCCAGGAGTCGATTACGGCGAGACCTTTTCGCCCGTTGTCAAGCCGGCGACCATTCGCGCCGTTCTGACGATCGCTGCTTCCAGGCGCTAGCCCGTCCATCAACTCGACGTGAAAAATGCCTTTTCTCCATGGTGATCTTCAGGAAGAGGTCTACTGCTTGCAGCCCGCTGGCTTTGTTGATGCAGCCAAACCCGATCATGTATGCCGGCTCACCAAGTCCCTGTACGGCCTGAAACAAGCGCTGCGGGCCTGGTTCCTGCTGTTCGCCGGCTTCGTCAGCACGATCGGATTCCGCGCCACGCGCTCTGACAGTTCGCTGTTCCTCTACAACCACTGTGCGGATGTTGCCTTCTTGCTGCTGTACGTGGACGACATCGTCCTCACTGCATCAAGCGCTGCGCTTCTCCACCGCATCGTCTCCAAGCTCACCAGCGAGTTCGCCATGAAAGATCTCGGTGATCTGCACTACTTCCTTGGCATCCGCGTCACTCGCTCGCCGTCGGGATTCTTTCTTTCCCAGAGCAGTATGCGGATGACATCCTCGAGCGCGCTGGCATGGACACATGCAAGCCCGTCGCCACTCCAGTTGACACCAAGGCCAAGCTGCTCGCTGCCGACGGCCCGCCTGTTGATGATCCTACTGCGTACCGCAGCCTGGCAGGTGCCCTGCAGTACCTCACGATCACGCGGCCCGAGCTGGCGTACGCAGTGCAGCAAGTGTGCCTGCACATGCACGACCTGCGCGCCGGGCATCTGGCTCTGCTCAAACATGTGCTTCGCTACGTTCGAGATTCCACCGAACTCGGGCTCCATCTTCATGCCTCGACGAGCCTCGACCTGCGCGCCTACACCGACGCCGATTGGGTTGGCTGCCCGGATACACGCCGCTCTACTTCAGGGTTCTGCATCTACCTTGGCGACGCTCTCGTCAGCTGGTCGTCCAAACGACAGGCCACTGTGTCCCGCTCCATCACGGAAGCCTAGTACCGCGCCATGGCCAATGCAGTCGCCGAATGCGTCTGGCTCCGGTAGCTCCTCAGCGAGCTGCTCTGCCCAGTGCGCTCCGCCACACTGGTCTTCTGCGAGAATATCTCAGCAGTCTACCTCTCCAGCAACCCTATCCACCACCGGCGCACGAAGCACGTCGAGCTCGACATCCACTTCATTCGAGAGCGCGTCGCGTTGGGCGAGTTCCGCGTCCTGCATGTCCCCACGCGACAGCAGTTCGCCGACGTGATGACTGAAGGACTGCCAGGAGACATCTTCAGAGAATTCCGCTCCAGTCTTTGTGTCTCCTCCTCCGACGTCACGACTGCCGGAGGGGGGGGGGGGGGTGTCAGCAGACGTAGTCTGTGTGTGTGCGTGTGTTGCCAATGCTCTCAGCCTGTGCAGTTGTATTCACGGCTAGACTCTGGTAGTGCCCGTAGTGGCCGTAGTGGTAGGCGCAGTGGTAGGCGTAGTGGCACACGATCTAGCCACGGCTGTGGTCTTGTAACTGTATATAAACCCAGCCTCTGAGCTAATGCAATGTGTGTTGAATCTCTCCTTCTCTCAATACCTTCCATGAAAAATCATATCAAACTTCCTCCAGCAAAATGGTAACAATCTGATGGTGCAGCACAATGGGATCTTGATAGCGTTGAAATAGAGTTTAAATTCCTTGCAAACAATAAGAGATTGCTGTGAGGAAACTGAAAAGAAAGTTACAATTCTCATAAATGAATCGGCTGCAAGCATGCAGTACCTGAACACAACACACGCGCACCTCCTTTTCCTACCTCCAGATTGCAATCTGCACGAGGTCACCACCCAGCCATGCCTGGGCACCCCCCGCGCTCTTGATTAGCGGCGGCGATGCTAACCATCTAGGTCAACAAGCTGGAAAAATAAGCCATATGTTACACTGAGAGTCAAAATCGATGATCCCACAATTGTAACAATAGAACAAATAACCTAACCTTAAACCGGAAAGCTGCTACTTGGCTCCAGGCTCCATCTCCATGGCCATTGATCTGCTGCTTATAGATCATCAACCCTCCTATATTAGCCGTGACCCTCGATTCTTGATGCATCGGATGATAGGGGATGGGGTGGGAAGACCATGAAAAAAAAGGTATATCGGTTCGAACCTGCTCTGATCAGGTCGTCGAGGTCAGTCCTAGGGTGCGGGATGGCAGAGCTCGGCGACAGATAGCCGTCTAGATCCTACAGGTGCACAGGGCATCCACGGGACAAACACACCCAACACAGCACACTCGCATGCCCGCCATGGACAAATCACGTATGCCCACTCGCACACACATGCAGAGACGCATGCCATCGATCCAACACGCGCTGGAGAAGGTTGATGCAATGGAAAATAGTGCAGACGCATAAATGAGATGGGCGTTGGTGTCGTTGTGGGAGGCTCTGGACGGCCGCCGCTGCCCCAATTCGTACACGCGAGAGGTAAGCAGTAGCGCTAGGTTTTTTCTCTGTTTGGTGAGGTGAGATGTGCACCCAAATTTTTTTGTTGTTCTGTTTCACGCGGGCGGGTGTGAATCTAGGGGTGGACGAAGATTGTGCAGGACAAAAGGAACCTTACTTTTTTTAGATATGGTAGAGATTTACATGTTAATTTCCATAAAATCCATTATTTGTCTCCAGAAAATCCATTATTTGTTTTCTAAAATAAATTGCATTAATAAGAGAGATTGGTTGATTTAGATAAGTTAGGAAAGTTTAGGAAAGTGCTGCTTTGCTAAAAAAAAGGGCGAAGAGAAACATAAACCGGCATGGAGAGTGGTGGTGGGGGAGGGACCAAAAAAACCAGTGAAATAAAATGGACGAAAATAAACCATGGATACTATTCACCAACTCAGCCATTAGGAGTAGAGATAGAGCACCTGCTTCCAGGCCCTCTCTATCTAGCCATCCATTTTCTGCATCGCGATTCATGCAAGCACATTTCTCTTTTTTGTTTCTCCCACTCAAAACATATCTTAAAGTTCAAACCTATGCAGCATGGTAAAGCTTTCTAACTAGAATCTAGGATAAATCTTTCAGATTTTTTGTCAAACATAAATATACAAAATAAGTTTTGTTTGATTAAAAAAACATTTTTCTAGTATTTATGTCGGACTGTATATTTATGTTTGATAAAAAAATCTGAAAGATTTATCTTAGATTCTAGTTAGAAAGTTTTGCCACACTGCAAAGCTTTGAACTTCAAGATATGTTTTATATGAGAGAAACAAAAAAGGAAAATTTTCGTATAGAAAGTTAGTTGTGCCGCATGGATCTTAAAGTGGTATTGAAGAGTTAGGATAGCAAGGCCGGGGTGCAAGTGCTCTAAAAATCCACGTCCTAAATGCGATGCATGTAAATGTGGGAAATGCCTATATGTTTATTATAAGAACCTAGCAAAGTGAGCGAATTCAGAATGATGCCCAGACTCAACTTTTTCGAAAAGGGGCGCTTTATTACTTAAAGCGCAGACTCATCTATACCTAGCGAACGGTAAATTCAGAAAACATTAGGGATGGCTACACAACATCGGGGATATGCGGTGTTCCGTTGCATCTACCGCATCAACCATGGCGTGGCACAATGGGTCTCAGCGGTGGACGCGGGTGGGTGGCACTGCCGACCTGATGTCATGGGCTGGTGTTTTTGCTTTGTACTTCTTGGACAAAGCTTCTTTAATATTTAGTTTTCGACAATGTTGTGAGATGCACTATAATTCCTATCATATTATGTGCTGTAGGAAGTGCAGGCCAGTAATTCAGACAACTTCGACTAAAGGAGACACTAGGAATGGAGATTTTGAGAGAGAGGGCCGGACAATATACTCCAACACTCTCCCTCACGTCTATGCTCCTTTGGAGCTATATGACGTGGGCAGCGTAAGCGGGGGGCAGGCCACAATTATTTATTGCGTTTACTGGGTTTTGAACCCTAAACTTGTTGGTTGTAAGTTTATGCACCTAACCAGTTCATCCATCAGACCGGTCTGATGAAAGAGACTACACAACACATTATATGTCAACACTCACCCTCACGTGTGGCGGGTCTTGAACTCAAGACCTCTTGGCTCTGATACCATGTAGAAGTGCATGCTCTAGCCAATGCAATCAAAAGACCGATCTGATGTAAAAGACTAGGCAGCACATTATACGTCAACACCCCCCCTCACGTGTGGCTTCCTTAGGCCTAAACGTGGATCGAAAGTGGGCTGCAATTTAATTGCGCCAGCCGGATCTTGAACTCAAGACCTCTTGACTCTGATACCATGTAAAAGTGCATGCTCTAACCGATGCAACCAAAAGACCGATCTGAAAGAGAGGACCGGACATTATACTCCAACAAAAAAAATGAGAAAACAATCAACGCGGGACAGATGGTTTATGCAGTAGCAAGTCCAAGTCAGGTTACTCGAAGGCATTCAGGGTGGATTTGTCCCCACATAACGTGGTTGTTGCCACTGTTTATTTTGTGCAAGGAGTTTTGGGCCTTTCCAGACTTGTTGTCAGCTTTTACTTGAAAGATGATCTTCAGCTTGATCCAGCAGAGGTATGGCTGCCACTATCTTTGTTTTCTTGCTGTAGTTATAACTTTTTTCTTTATATACGGTTATCTTTTTCAAGTTTCTCTACGCATGCATGGTTTTGTTCCAGTTGAGTTAAAACATAGTATGAGTGTATGTTAAAAGTTTTTTTTTCTTGTAACAATTTAAACCTTGGGCAATACCTGCTGGCACGGAGATTAATTTGGTTCATGTTATCTAGATTGCAGTTATAACTGGTTTCTCAGCCTTGGCGTGGTTGGTCAAGCCTCTTTTTGGTTTTATCAGGTCTCACCGAAATATCAAATCTCATTCCTACTGCTCTTTTATGTTGCACGTACTTGAATCATGACACTATATTGTTTTGATTTATGATGCAGTGATTCCGTCCCCCTCTTTGGATATCGAAGAAGGTCATACCTCATTCTATCTGAAGATGGAGCGGTGGCAGTTGGCGGCGGCGGCCTATGAGAGCACGCCGGACAGGTGAGACCCATGCCCGGCAGGCGTCCTGGATGAGACCTCAGGTCTTAGATATTATGTTTGGCTGCGATGTCTGTTTGGTATTAGGCTCAGGCTATCTGCGCCCCTTCATCAACTGGATAGGTATAGCGACAGTTTGTTGCTTAGACGGCGGCTTTAGTCTTACTATTGTATTACTTTGTAAGGTCTTGTGAAAATAATTAATAAAATGGCCGTATGCATCGCCCAGATGCAGAGGCCGGGGATCATCCTCCTTTTCTAAAAAAAAAATCAGGACTCCTTGGAGCAATTTCATGGAGCTTGATGGCAACGATTGTGGATGATAAGTACAGTGCAGCGCTCTCTATTATTCTTGGATCTCTTGCAGTTGCCTTCTCTGGTGTTGTAAGTGAGCAGAAAAAGTATTGTCACAATATTTTATTTTATTTCCTTTGAATGATCATCAATGATGCTGGTGTAGTAGTTAGTTACTTAGTTTTGTTTAATCCTTGACAAGTTCACATTCAGAAAATGATAGTCCCCTTTAGGGGTACAGCTCGAGGTTGTCCATAATGGGATGGTCTGATCCAATGCTTTTACTGTTTCAAATGAAACATAATTTTCTAGCATTTCCGTTAGGTTTGGTCACCCCTGGAGCAGCAGTCATTGAGCAAGGTTTGGACACATATCATATGCACGTGCTAAAACCTGGTAATAGTTTCAAAACCAAACTGAAGCCAGCCCAAACCATACGACTCTACCTCTTCCATCCAAACCAATCCAATCCAAAATTTCACCATCATTATTCAGACCAAACCAAACTACGCACGTTTTCTAACCAGACCCGTCCAAACTATATTTCGTTTTTGGACTGAATCTGCGGTTTGAAACCATGGACACAAGAAGCGGGCGTGCTCGCCTACCCATGCTCGTGAGGATCGACGTGCTCACCCACCCATCCGAGGGAGAGAATGCGAGGAGCCAAGGCGCGAGCATGCTGACGTGCACTCGTAAGCTTTTTGGTGACATGGACGTACACGGGCGAGTGCCCGGCAAGCATGCGTGGTCCGCAGCCGGAGCCGGCGGGGAGCAGCGCGTCGATGAGGTCCGCCGGGATGCCATGGTCGGCCACATGCATGACGTGGCCACGGGCACGTCGGACACGCAGGTGACACTGAAGGGAGAGTTCGGGTCGGAGGCGTCGAAACCGGCCACGTCGACGACATCTTCAGACCGCACGTACTCCATCGGGATCACGGACAGACCACTCATGCTCAATGCCTCCATGCATGCCATTGATGGATGGACTGTATTGAGTTAAGTACGTACGTGTGTATGGAGTGAAGCGAACTGGAAGATGGCGTCTTGTACTATTTGGTCGAGAAACTGAATTCTGTCCACAGATTGAAATGGTTTGAGACCAAATCGTCTGTGTCCAGACCAAACCAGTCCAATCCAGTAGTTGATAGAATCCAAACTACACCAGATTGTTTTAGATTCTCAGCCCATTTAAACCAGCCAAACACAATCAATAGGGAAACCAAACTGAAACTAAGGTTTCCGTCCAAACTATTCCCAGGGTTACGTGCTATCATGACACATAGCCTGATAATAGGAGGAGTAATTCATGATGCTCTGAATATATTTTGAACTGATTTTTAAATTATAAGGAACTCAAAATAGATCATATATGCAAAAAAATATTACGTTGATACTTGATACGTTGTTCAAAGAACTCAACTCAGTATGGGCCTCACTTGTCAAAAGTTCAGAAAGTATATCTGAAATATATTCTAAAAACAGAAATATCTCCTTCTGTACCTAATGAGCTCATTTTTGTGTTTGACCCATGTCAGGATAGAGGATACTGGTGTTAGTACTCATGGTTTGTTTTGTGATTAACTGAAAATACTGCAGGTGGTTGATTCTATGGTCGTTGAGAGAGCTCGAAGTGAGTCACAGAGTACATCTGGATCTCTCCAGTCACTATGTTGGGGATCCTCATCCTTTGGGGCAATTGTGAGCGCATACTTCAGTGGTTCTCTAGTGGATACTTATGGTGTAAGGTTTGCTCCTTGGTGCAAAGGAACTTTCTAAAAGCCAATGACACTTCTGCATACTACAGTTCACTGATCAGGTGTTTCACTAAATGCAGATTGGTCTTTGGTGTTACGGCATTTTTACCCCTGATGACATCTGCTGTTGCAGTTCTTGTAAATGAACAGTGTTTGTGTTCTGAGGAACGTTCCATCTCACTTTCGAGTTCAGGATTGATTGAAAGCTCTAAGCAGCAGATCAGGCAGATTTGGACTGCTGTAAAGCAACCGAACATTTTCTTGCCTACTTTGTTCATATTCCTTTGGCAAGCAACACCAAAGTCGGATTCTGCCATGTTTTATTTCGTGTATGTTCCACAGACTCGATGATTTGATCTACTTGATTGCTATGAATCGTTCTGTTAAACCTGGTTCTATATTCTGTAAACACACTTTTGGATTCTGAAGGAAAATATGGAGTTCTAAGATGCTAGTGTTATAAAACTCTAAATACAGAAGGGAACATGACTGTAAATTGCTACTTGGTTGTACATATGTATCTTAGTATTTTGTGTGATCGTCGTCTTTTTAAAATGGCTGATTATGTTCCTTTCTATGAGTTTCAGCACAAACAAGATTGGATTCACTCCAGAGTTTCTAGGGCGTGTCACACTCCTCACATCTGTTGCATCCTTACTGGGCGTCGGAATATATAATTCGTTCCTGAAGGCAGTTCCACTAAGGAAAATCTTTCTTGTGACAACAATTTTAGGTTCTGCCCTTGGAATGACACATGTCCTCTTCTCTGCTTACTTATTCTAGCAGTCCTACTTCTCTTTGTTGGCAAATCATGCTTAGCAGTTAGTTGTGTGTTTTCCACTTCCAGGTTCTTCTTGTCACTGGGCTCAATAGGAAGCTGGGGATAAGTGATGAATGGTTCTCCATTGGGGATTCCTTGATTCTCACAGTCCTTGGTCAGGTATGAAACATTATTGCAATGACTAGTTTTTTTTTTCTTTTTTGCGGGTAATTGCAATGACTAGTTAACTCGAGGGCTAAGTGTTTGCATAATCTCGGTACTTGATATTAATATTATGCACCTGGTCTTGAACCGTGTCGTTTCTGCTCTCCTTTTTCACATTTAGAAATTACACTTCTGACATAAACACTTAGGATGTTCAAAATTGTTCTGTAGGCTTCCTTCATGCCCGTGTTGGTGTTGGCTGCGAGGTTGTGTCCCCTGGGAGTGGAAGCGACGTTGTTCGCCACCCTGATGTCCATTTCGAACGCGGGAAGTGTCGCTGGCGGTCTGGTGGGCGCGGGCCTAACTCAGTTTCTGGGTGTCACAAGGGACAACTTCGACAATCTGGCTCTGCTGATCGTGATCTGCAACCTCAGCTCCCTGCTGCCTCTGCCTCTCCTGGGCCTCCTTCCAGATGGATCACCAGATGCTGATAATCGGCAAACTAAAGTTGATTGAAATACTTGACCTTCTCTTACAGATTAGACTCGGAGATGGTCAGATCCTGGCGTGAACTCCATCACCAGCTGGAGATAAGACGAAAACAACGGCTAGCTTTGGGCAATTGTTGGCGTGGTGCACGGCTGAGCATTGACAAGAGCACCCCCAGCAGAAGGTGAAGTTCCAGATGAACGCACCCCACGGCGTGCTCTCTCCTGTAATAAAGCTCTGCTGCTCTGCACTGCTCTGAAGATTCATGGTAGTCTGCATGCATTTCGGATGAGGTTAGCTCGGCTGGGAAGAAGATGTGTTGTCTTGCATCACCCTTGATGCTCTGACCTCTTAGGTGAATTAGACAGGGCAGATGAACTCGAAGACTATGTGTGTATATACAATACTCACTTTGCTATGCATATATACACATATATCGTTTCTTAAGGAAAGGAAACACATGTGGAATGTGGAGCGAGTTTCCCAGGTAGCTTTTGTTGGGACCGACCGTAAAAATTATGAGCCGACTGTGAGTGTGGCATCATCGTGGGCGGTTTCTGTGGACAGCTGACTGCTTTTGTCTAAACATCGAAACATTGAAGGAAGCTTTTCAGTAATGATAGGAAGCTCAACTCTTACTATCAACAATCTTTGAACAATTTACAATCTGATCAATGTACAGCTGGATGAAATCGTCCAAAATCATTCCTGCAGTCTCGACAATTTACTACAGCTGTCAGTGGTAAACTACTTGGTGCCTGTGGAGGACATCAGGATGTGCACGCGGGGGAGCTGGAACAATGTGCCGCCAATGACGAGACGACATTCATCGGCAACATCATGCAGCAAAATTTTCACATTCTCTACGACCTAGCAAGCGACATCATATCTTCTAGCTGGAGGAGTGCACCTCCCTCTGATGGCGCTAAGGCTTGTAGACATGCCGCTACCCGCTAGATTTGAAAAAGGTTTTGCATAAATATACAAATCATAGACATGCGTGTGTGTATCGCTCTGCTGCTAGACTTAAACAAGGTTCAAGGCATAAGAATGTAATGATGTCACGTTGGCTTTGGTTTGCTCCACTATCTCAGATACAAGTTCAAAGTTTCTCTCCAGGAGATTCATGGCAAGAACCGAACTAAGATACCAGGTGAGATTATATGGATGGAGCATGCAAGCATAAAATTCATGAGCCAAGTTCCATCACACATCTACTCAAACTGTTCATCCTAATGCCATGATTAACCAGTGTTCAATCTTGTTCATGGTAAACACATGCATTGGTGAATCAGCCACACACTCATGCTTGAAGCATGATAGGCATTAATCTGTGCTATCTCTAGAAATATTATATATTTGGTGTGCGCATGAGCAATATATTTAGGTGGGGGAGCTCACCAATTCCGCAAAAAGCATCTAACACTCCCTCAAAATTTTACTTGTAACAATGATAATCTATGTATAAAGTGTGCGCTATTATATGCAGTGCGCTCGCCACCCATATGCACTACTAAAACGTGTTGTCATAAATTTATGTCACAAAGTTGCAAAACTATCGTGGATATGTTTACAGGTCTGTGGTAACTGGAATATGTCATATTAAATTTTTTTTAATCAGATGAGAACTATTTTAAAAAGAATGATTAGCCAAATGATAAATAAGACAATAGGCAGGTAGGTGGACAAACTCTATTACTAGAACACAAACAAATAAAAACACTTTCTTTCTCGGGGGCAACATGGGCCAAGCTTGTTCTTAGAACCCGTTGTTCGATGCGCAGTCAGGCTCGCTCAGTAGGTATCTACTCCCAACTCCAAAAAAGTGTGGGCTGAGTCAAAGGGGAAGATGGAACATGTTTTAGGATTGCTCGGATCCAACAAAGCACCTAGTGGAAAAAAAGAATTCACTAGTTGAGGACTACTTTCGCAAAGGTTACCTCAGAATCGAGTGATGCAACGGATGCGTACCACTCCTCGCCACCAGAGAGTTTTGAGATGTTTCTATGAATTACGAAAAAGGGTTTCCCCCGCTTTATATTATAAAGCAACGGACCAAGCATCCAACATCACAGTATAGAGAGTAATCAAGTCAAAGTCGTGCTGGGGGCACAACAAGACAAGCCCCAAATAAAGCTAAAAAAGAAGCTAATCCGGCTCGGGAGGTGGCGGAGGAGGTGGTGGAGACGGCGCAAAAGCTGATGCCGAAGAACGAAGACCCGCTATGATGGTGTTGATGGCGTCCCGGTCTCTCCGCTTGCTAAGCGGTCTCCAAAGCTGTAGAAGGCCACACAATTTGTAGATAGCATCAGTCACACGCCAAGGAATCACGCGTTCTATGACTATCTTATTACGATTACACCAGAGGGTCCATGCTAGGGTGCCCAACACCACCCACATGGCTGGGCGGCTAGGGCCGGGGAGCCTAAGGACCTCCCCAAACAAGTCCGGGAGGTTGTCATGGCACCAGTTGCCACCGACCACCTCCCGGAGACAACTCCATAGGAATTGTGCCACCGGGCGCCGGAAAAAAAAATGTGATTGCAGTCTTCCGGTACCAAACAAATGGGGCATAGACCATCCCCGGGGCCATTACGTTTGCGGACCTCCGTACCTGAGGGTAGGCGACCGCGGACCCATTGCCAAAGGAAAATGCGGATCTTCAAGGGGAGTTTGATCTCCCAGAGCACCGAGAGTTCCACGGGCCAGGGGTGGGGACAATCGCCTGATAAAGGGATCTCGTCGAGAAGCGGCCACTTGACTCAAGGTGCCAAGAAATGGAATCGGGATCCAGGGAGGGGGGATGTAAGGCAATACACTCGAGCAATTCATCCCATTGCTCAAGTTCCACTGCCCCAAAGGTACGGCGAAAGGAAATAGCACCCAAATCAGCTAAGGCCACAGCCACAGAAAGCTGTGGGCGGACGCATATCGGAAACAACGCGGAGAAGCGGTCCGCAAAGGAGCGGGTCCCTGCCCATCGATCTAGCCAGAGCAGGGTGCTAGCGCCAGCGCCTATTTTAATGGAGGTCCCAATACCCAAACCGGCATCAGACGAATCACTGACTGCTAGAATTGGGAACCACCAGATCTATATGCGAACGCCAGTGGCTGTCCGCTCAGGTACTTTGCGCGAATAATCTCAAGCCATAGACCGCCCTCAGCAGTCTGAATCCGCCAAAGCCATTTGGAGAGGAGGGAAATGTTCATCCGTTTGGACGAAATAACCCCAAGACCTCCTTGGTCTTTCGGCTTGCAGATCTCAGACCACTTCACCATGTGGTACTTCCGTTTGTTGTTCTCTCCTACCCAGAAGAATTTGGAAAGGAGTTTGGTGACCTCGTGGTGAAGGGATTCGTGCAGACTATAGAATCCCATGATATACATCAACAGGATAATGAGGGAGGAGTTCATCAGAATCACTCGAGCGGCTTTGGATAGCCACCTCGCCTGCCATGGCTCCATCCTAGGTTGGAGCTTGGCGATTATTGGATGAAAATCCTTCTCAAGCAAGCGAGTGTCACTAAGCGGCACACCAAGGTAGGTGGTTGGGAAGGTTCCCAAACGGCAGTTCAAGCGGTTGGCAATGCGCTGAGCTTCCGTCGGGGAGTATCCCATGACCATCACCTCACTCTTGGCGAAATTAATCATGAGTCCCGATATTTCCTGGAAACAGAGGAGGAGGAACTTGAGATTCTGAATGTCCTCATCCGAGCCTTCCACCATCATAATGGTGTCGTCGGCATATTGGAGGTGGGTCAGACCCCCGTTCGCTACCAGGTGGGGGCAGTGAAGGAAATATGCCCTAGAGGCAATAATAAAGTTGTTATTTATATTTCCTTATATCATGATAAATGTTTATTATTCATGCTAGAATTGTATTAACCGGAAACATAATACATGTGTGAATACATAGACAAACAGAGTGTCACTAGTATGCCTCTACTTGACTAGCTCATTGATTAAAGATGGTTATGTTTCCTAACCATAGACATGAGTTGTCATTTGATAAACGGGATCACATCATTAGGAGAATGATGTGATTGACTTGACCCATTCCGTTAGCTTAGCACTTGATCGTTTTAGTTTACTGCTATTGCTTTCTTCATGACTTATACATGTTCCTATGACTATGAGATTATGCAACTCCCGATTATCGGAGGAACACTTTGTGTGCTACCAAACGTCACAACGTAACTAGGTGATTATAAAGGTGCTCTACAGGTGTCTCCGATGGTACTTGTTGAGTTGGCATAGATCGAGATTAGGATTTGTCACTCCAACTGTCGGAGAGGTATCTCTGGGCCCTCTCGGTAATGCACATCACTATATGCCTTGCAAGCAATGTGACTAATGAGTTAGTTGCGGGATGATGCATTACGGAAACGAGTAAAGAGACTTGCCGGTAACAAGATTGAACTAGGTATTTAGATGCCGACGATCGAATCTCGGGCAAGTAACATACCGATGACAAAGGGAACAACGTATATTGTTATGCGGTTTGACCGATAAAGATCTTCGTAGAATATGTAGGAGCCAATATGAACATCCAGGTTCCGCTATTGGTTATTGACCGGAGACGTGTCTCGATCATGTCTACATAGTTCTCGAACCCGTAGGGTCCGCACGCTTAACGTTCGGTGACGATCGATATCATGAGTTTAAGTGATTTGATGTACCGAAGGTAGTTAGGAGTCCCGGATGAGATCGGGGACATGATGAGGAGTCTCGAAATGGTCAAGACGTAAAGATCGATATATTGGACGACTATATTCGGACATTGGAAAGGTTCCGAATGATTCAGGTATTTTTCGGAGTACCGGAGAGTTACGGGAATACGGGGAAGAAGTACTGGGCCTCATGGGCCAAGTGGTGGAAGAGAGGAGGCAAGGTGCGCGGCCCCCTAGCCCAAACCGAATTGGACTAGGGGGCCGGCCCCCCTTTCCTCATTTCTTCCCTCTCCTTCCTTCTCCCCTTCCCCCTTCCTTTCCTCCTCCTAGTAGGAGTAGGAAAGACAAGTCCTACTCCTACTAGGAGGAGGACTCCTCCTCCTGGCGCACCCTACAGGGGCCGGCCGGCCTCCTCCCTCGCTCCTTTATATACGGGGGCAGAGGGCCCCCCCTAGAACACATAAGTTGATCATTGATCCCTTAGCCGTGTGCGGTGCCCCCCTTCATCATAATCCACCTCAATCATATCGTAGCGGTGCTGAGGCGAAGCCCTGCGTCGGTAGAAACATCATCACGCCGTCGTGCTGACGGAACTCTCCCGTGAAGCTCTGCTGGATCAAAGTTCGTGGGACGTCATTGAGCTGAATGTGTGCTGAACTCGAAGGTGCCGTGCGTTCGGTACTTGGATCGGTCAGATCATGAAGATGTTCGACTACATCAACCGCGTTCCCATAACGCTTCCGCTTACGGTCTACGAGGGTACATGGACGATACTCTTCCCTCTCGTTGCTATGCATCACCATGATCTTGCGTGTGCGTATGATTTTTTTTGAAATTATTGCGTTCCCCAACAGTTGCATCCGAGCCAGGTCTATGCGTAGATGTTATATGCATGAGTAGAAGCCAAAGGAGTTGTGGGCGTGGGTATATACATATTGCTTGCCATCACTAGTTGATTCTTGATTCAGCGGCATTGTTGGATGAAGCGTCCCAGACCGACATTACGCTTACGCTTACGCGAGACTGGTTCTACTGACGTGCTTCGCACACAGGTGGCTAGTGGGTGTCTGTTTCTCCAAATTTAGTTGAATCGGATTCAATGAACATGGTTCTTTCTGAAGATCAAATAGCAATCATTATACCGCGTTGTGGTTTCTGATGCGTAGGTAAGAACGGTTCTTGCTCAGCCCGTAGCAGCCACGTAAAACTTGCAACAACAAAGTAAAGGACGTCTAACTTGTTTTTGCAGGGCATGTTGTGATGTGATATGGTCAAGACGTGATGAGATATAAATTGTTGTATGATATGATCATGTTTTGTTAAAGTTATCGACAACTGGCAGACGCCTTATGGTTGTCTCTTTATTGCATAAGATGCAAGTGCCATGTAATTGCTTTACTTTATCGCTATGCGATAGCAATAGTTGCAAAAGCAATAGTTGGCGAGACGACCATGTGACGACACATTGATAGAGATCAAGATGATGGAGACCATAGTGTTATGCCGGTAACGATAGAGATCATGACAGTACTTTGGAGATGGAGATCAAAGGCGCAAGTTGATCATGGCCATATCATGTCACATATTTTGATTGCATGTGATGTTTACCCTTTATGCATCTTATTTTGCTTAGTTCGGCGGTAGCATTGTAAGATGACCTCTCACTAAATTTCAAGGTACAAGTGTTCTCCCTGGGTATGCACCGTTGCCAAAGTTCGTCGTGCCGAGACACCATGTGATGATCGGGTGTGATAAGCTCAACGTTCTTATACAACGGTTGCAGGCCAGTTTTGCACACGCGGAAATACTCGGGTTAAACTTGACGAGCCTAGCATATACAGATATGCGATCGAAACACTGAGACCGAAAGGTCGAGTGTGAATCATATAGTAGATATGATCAACATAGTGATGTTCACCATTGAAAACTACTCCATTTCACGTGATGATCGGGTATGGTTTAGTTCATTTGGATCACGTGATCATTTAGATGACTAGAGGGATGTCTATCTAAGTGGGAGTTCTTAAGTAATATGATTAATTGAACTTTAATTTATCATGAACTTTGTCCTGATAGTATTTGCATAACTATGTTGTAGATCAATAGCTCGCGACGTAGCTCCCCGTTTATTATGATATGTTCCTAGTGAAAAAATAAATTGAAAGATGTTAGTAGCAATGATGCGGATTGGATCCGTGATCTGAGGATTATCCTCATTGCTGCATAGAAGAATTATGTCATTGATGCACCGCTAGGTGACAGACCTATTGCAGGAGCATATGCAGACGTTATGAACGTTTGGCAGAGCTCGGTATGATGACTACTTGATAGTTTAGTGCACCATGCTTTACGGCTTAGAACCGGGACTTCAAAAATTGTTTTGAACGCTACGAAGCATATAAGATGTTCCAAGAGTTGAAATTAGTATTTCAGACTCATGCCCATGTCGAAAGGTATGAGACCTTTGACAAGTACTTTGCCTACAAAATGAAGGAGAATAGCTCAGCTAGTGAGCATGTGCTCAGAATGTCTGAGTTCTACAATCACTTGAATCAAGTGGGAGTTAATCTTCGAGATAAGATAGTGATTGACAAAATTCTCTAGTCACTATCACCAAGTTACTAGAACTTCGTGATGAACTATAATATGCAAGGGATAACGGAAACGATTCACAAGCTCTTCGTGATACGGAAATAAGCATCAAGTGTTGATGGTTGACAAGACCACTAGTTTCAAGAAAAGGGCAAGGGGAAGAAGGGGAACTACAAGAAGAACGGCAAGCAAGTTGCTGCTCAAGTGAAGAAGCCCAAGTCTAGACCTAAGCCTGAGACTAAGTGCTTCTACTACAAAGGGACTGGTCACTCGAAGCAGAACTGCCGCAAGTATTTGGCGGATAAGAAGGATGGCAAAGTGAACAAAGGTATATTTGATATACATGTTATTGATGTGTACTTTACTAGTGTTTATAGCAACCCCTCCGTATTTGATACTAGTTCAGTTGCTAAGATTAGTAACTCGAAACGGGAGTTGCAGAATGAACACAAACTAGTTAAGGATGAAGTGACGATGTGTGTTGGAAGTGGTTCCAAAATTGATATGATCATCATCGCACACTCCCTATACTTTCAGGATTAGTGTTGAACCTAAAATAAAAGTTATTTTGTGTTTGCGTTAAGCATGAATATGTTTGGATCATATTTATTGCAATACGGTTATTCATTTAAGTCAAAGAATAATTGTTGTTTTATTTACATGAATAAAACCTTCTATGGTCATACACTCAATATAAATGGTTTATTGAAACTCGATTGTAGTGATACACATATTCATAATATTGAAGCCAAAAGATGCAAAGTTAATAATGATAGTGCAACTTATTTGTGGCACTGCCGTTTAGGTCATATTGGTGTAAAGCGCATGAAGAAACTCCATGCTGATGGGTTTTTGGAATCACTTGATGCTTGCGAACCATGCCTCATGGATAAGATGACTAAGACTCCGTTCTCCGGAACAATGAAACGAGTCAACCCGGCAATCCGACCCATGGGTTCGTGCGCCCATGGGCACCCGACCCGAATGGGTAGGGTATGGGTTCTCGACTTCGCCCATGGGTCTTACCCATGGATGGCCCGATTAGACATGGATAGGGTATGGGTTCAAGTGTATGTCCATGGGTGACCCAATGGGTCACCCAATTAATATAATTTTTTATTAAATTATTTATGCTCCATATTATTTAATCTCTTTTTAATCTAAACACACTAACATATAAGCATCACTAGCACCAGTCACAAAAAAGCCGGGGAACATAGTCTTCACTACTAGGACGTCGGCCTTTTCTCATTTCTCTTACTGGTGGTCTACACACGTTTGGTATGGCCCAATTAGCACTTTAGCAATTGGCGCAGGCTGCACTGCACATGTAGCGCTGCACAAATGAATTAGGCCATAAGTGCTGAAGCTTGCAGTGCACACAGCACACGCACACCGTTATATGCTGATCACTTTTAGTACCACCTCGCCTATTCGATTGCCTGGGATGGGAGCTCCGCCCCCGCTGCCTTGTCATTTAGCTTTGTGCGACTGTGACTGCTCCCAGCCACGTGCATGCAGCACAACTTTTTATGTCCCTTAAATAAGATGAAATAGTTAAATTGCGTCCTACCCGATGGGTACCCGATAGGGTCGGGTAACCCGATGGATTCGGGCGTGGGTCTCTTTCCAGACCCATGGGTAGGGTCACGGGTGCGGGGAAGACCCGATAGTTGGGTCGGGCATGGGTTTGGTAGAGGTTGACCCGACCAAACCCGACCCAATTGCCAGGTTGAGGAACGAGCAACTGACTTATTGGAAATAATACATACTGATGTATGCGGTCCGATGAGTGTTGAGGCTCGCGGCGGGTATCGTTATTTTCTAACCTTCACAGATGATTTGAGAAGATATGGATATATCTACTTGATGAAACATAAGTCTGCAACATTTGAAAAGTTCAAAGAATTTCAGAGTGAAGTGGAAAATCATCGTAACACGAAAATAAAGTTTCTGTGATATGATCATGGAGGAGAATATTTGAGTTACGAGTTTGCTCTTCATTTGAAACAATGCGGAATAGTTTCACAACTCACGCCACCTGGAACACCACAACGTAATGGTGTGTCCGAACGTCATAACCATACGTTATTAGATATGGTGCGATCTATGATGTCTCTTAACGATTTAGCACTATCATGTTGGGGTTATGCATTAGAGACAACTGCATTCATGTTAAATAGGTGATCACCCACAAGTATAGGGGATCACAACAGTTTTCGAGGGTAGAGTATTCAACCCAAATTTATTGATTTGACACAAGCGGAGCCAAAGAATATTCTCAAGTATTAGCAACCGAGTTGTCAATTCAACCACACCTGGATAACATAATATCTACATCAAAGTATTTAGTAGCAAAGTAATATGATAGTAGTGGTAACGATGGTAAAAGGTAATGGTAACAAAAGTAATATTTTTGGTATTTTGTAGTGATGATAACAATAGCAACGGAAAAGTAAATAAGTGAAGAACAATATATGGAAAGCTCGTAGGCAATGGATCGGTGATAGAGAATTATGCCGGATGCGGTTCATCATGTAACAGTCATAACCTAGGGTGACACAGAACTAGCTCCAGTTCAATCAATGTAATGTAGGCATGTATTCCGACTATAGTCATACGTGTTTATGGAAAAGAACTTGCATGACATCTTTTGTCCTACCCTCCCATTGTTGGGGAACGTAGTAATTTCAAAATTTTCCTACGCACACGCAAGATCATGGTGATGCACAGCAACGAGAGGGGAGAGTATGATCTACGTACCCTTGTAGATCGCAATGGAAGCGTTGACACAACGTAGAGGAAGTAGTCGTACGTCTTCTTCCCGATCCGACCAATCCAAGCACCGTTACTCCGGCACCTTCGAGTTCTTAGCAGACGTACAGCTTGATGACGATCCCCGGGCTCTGATCCAGCAAAGCGTCGGGGAAGAGTTCCGTCAGCACGACGGCGTGGTGACGATCTTGATGTTCTACCGTCGCAGGGCTTTGCCTAAGCACCGCTACAATATGATCGAGGTGGAATATGGTGGCAGGGGGCACCGCACACGGCTAAGGAACGATCTCAAGGATCAACTTGTGTGTCTAGAGGTGCCCCCTTGCCTCAGTATATAAAGGAGCCAAGGGGGAGGGGCTGGCCGGCCAAGGAGGGCACGCCAGGAGAGTCCTACTCCCTCTGGGAGTAGGATTGCCCCCCCCCCAATCCTAGTTGGAATAGGATTCCTTGAGGTGGGGGGGAAAGAGATAGAGGGGGGCCGGCCACCTCTCCTAGTCCTAATAGGACTAGGGGAGGGTGGAGGCGCGCGGCCACCTTGGGCTGCCCCTTTCTCCTTTCCACTAAAGCCCACTAAGGCCCATATAGTTCCCGGGGGGTTCCGGTAACCTCCCGGTACTCCGGTAAAATCCCGATTTCACCCGAAACACTTTCGATGTCCAAATATAGGCTTCCAATATATCAATCTTTATGTCTCGACCATTTCGAGACTCCTCGTCATGTCCGTGATCACATCCGGGACTCCAAACTAACTTCGGTACATCAAAATGCATAAACTCATAATAACTGTCATCGTAACGTTAAGCGTGCGGACCCTACGGTTCGAGAATAATGTAGACATGACTGAGACACATCTCCGGTCAATAACCAATAGCGGGACCTGGATGCCCATATTGGCTCCTACATATTCTACGAAGATCTTTATTGGCCAGACCGCATAACAACATACGTTGTTCCCTTTGTCATCGGTATGTTACTTGCCCGAGATTCGATCGTCGGTATCCAATACCTAGTTCAATCTCGTTACCGGCAAGTCTCTTTACTCGTTCCATAATACATCATCTCACAACTAACATAGTTGTAATGCTTGCAAGGCTTATGTGATGTGCATTACCGAGAGGGCCCAGAGATACCTCTCCGACAATCGGAGTGACAAATCCTAATCTCGAAATACGCCAACCCAACATGTACCTTTGGAGACACCTGTAATGCTCCTTTATAGTCACCCAGTTACGTTGTGACGTTTGGTAGCACCCAAAGTGTTCCTCCCACAAATGGGAGTTGCATAATCTCATAGTCATAGGAACATGTATAAGTCATGAAGAAAGCAATAGCAACATTCTAAACGATCGGGTGCTAACCTAATGGAATGGGTCATGTCAATCAGATCATTCTACTAATGATGTGACCTCGTTAATCAAATAACAACACTTTGTTCATGGTTAGGAAACATAACCATCTTTGATTAACGAGCTAGTCAAGTAGAGGCATACTAGTGACACTATGTTTGTCTATGTATTCACACATGTATTATGTTTCCGGTTAATACAATTCTAGCATGAATAATAAACATTTATCATGATATAAGGAAATAAATAATAACTTTATTATTGCCTCTAGGGCATATTTCCTTCACCCATGGCAGCGGGGTCCTATTGGAAACTACGGGATATTAAGGCCTCCTTTTAATAGAGTACCAGACTAAAGCATTAACACATAGTGAATACATGAACTCCTCAAACTACGGTCATCACTGGGAGTGGTCCCGATTATTGTCACTTCGGATTTGCCAGATCATAACACATAGTAGGTGACTATAGACTTGCAAGATAGTATCAAGAACTCACATATATTCATGAAAACATAATAGGTTCAGATCTGAAACCATGACACTCGGGCCCTAATGACAAGCATTAAGCATAGCAAAGTCATAGCAACATTAATCTCAGAACATAGTGGATACTAGGGATCAAACCCTAACAAAACTAACTCGATTGCATGATAAATCTCATCCAACCCATCACCGTCCAGCAATCCTACGATGGAATTACTCACGCATGGTGGTGAGCATCATGAAATTGGTGATGGAGGAAGGTTGATGATGACGATGGCGACGGATTCCCCTCTCCGGAGTCCCGAACGGACTCCAGATCAGCCCTCCCGAGAGAGTTTAGGGCTTGGCGGCGGCTCCGTATCGTAAAACGCGATGAATCCTTCTCTCTCATTTTTTCTCTCCCCGAACACGAATATATGGAGTTGGAGTTGAGGTCGGTGGAGCTCCAGGGGGCCCACGAGGCAGGGGGGCGCGCCCAGGGGGGCAGGCGTGCCCCCCACCCTCATGGCTAGGGTGTGGACCCCTGGCCTTGATTCTTTCGCCAGTATTTTTTAGTATTTCCAAAAATAATCTCCATGGAGTTTCAGGTCATTCCGAGAACTTTTGTTTCTGCACATAAATAACACCATGGCAATTATGCTGAAAAAGCGTCAGTCCGGGTTAGTTCCATTCAAATCATGCAAGTTAAAGTCCAAAACAAGGGTAAAAGTGTTTGGAAAAGTAGATACGATGGAGACGTATGAACTCCCCCAAGCTTAAACCTTTGCTTGTCCTCAAGCAATTCAGTTGACAAACTAAAAGTGATAAAGAAAAACTTTTACAAACTCTGTTTGCTCTTGTTGTTGTAAATATGTAAAGCCAGCATTCAAGTTTTCAGCAAGGATTATGAACGAACCAAATTCACAATAACACTTAGATCTCATGTTTACTCATATCAATGGCATAATCAACTAGCGAGCAATAATAATAAATCTCGGATGACAACACTTTCTCAAAACAATCATGATATGATATAATAGGATGGTATCTTGCTAGCCCTTTCTGAGACCGCAAAACATAAATGCAGAGCACCTTTAAAGATCAAGGACTGACTAGACATTGTAATTCATGGTAAAAGAGATCCAGTCAAGTCATACTCAATGTAAACTAACAGTAATGAATGCAAATGACAGCGGTGCTCTCCAACTGGTGTTTTTTAATAAGAGGGTGATGACTCAACATAAAAATAAATAGATAGGCCCTTTGCAGAGGGAAGCAGGGATTTGTAGAGGTGCCAGAGCTCGATTCTGAAATAGATATGAATAATATTTTGAGAGGCATACTTTCATTGTCAACATAACAATGGAGAGATGGCGATATCTTCCATGCTACACACATTATAGGCGGTTCCCAAACAGAATGGTAAAGTTTATACTCCCCCTCCACCAACAAGCATCAATCCATGGCTTGCTCGAAACAACGAGTGCCTCCAACTAACAACAGTCCTAGGGGGAGTTTTGTTTGCAATTATTTTGATTTGATTTGCATAAAGCATGGGACTGGGCATCCCGGTGACCAGCCATTTTCTCGTGAATGAGGAGCGGAGTCCACTCCTCTTGAGAATAAGCCGCCTAACATGGAAGATACGGACATCCCTAGTTGATACATGAGCTATTCGAGCATACAAAACAGAATGTTTATTTGAAGGTTTAGAGTTTGGCACATACAAATTTACTTGGAACGGCAGGTAGATACCACATATAGGAAGGTATAGTGGACTCATATGGAATAACTTTGGGGTTTAAGGAATGGATGCACAAGCAGTATTCCCGCTTAGTACAGGTGAAGGCTAGAAAAAGACTGGGAATCGACCAGCTAGAGAGCGACAACAGTCATGAACATGCATTAAAATTAATCAACACCGAATGCAAGCATGAGTAGGATATAATGCACCATGAACATAAATATCGTAGAGGCTATGTTGATTTTGTTTCAACTACATGCGTGAACATGTGCCAAGTCAAGCCACTCGAATCGTTCAAAAGAGGATACCACCCTATCATACCACATCACAACCATTTTAATAGCATGTTGGCATGCAAGGTAAACCATTATAAGCTCCTAGCTAATTAAGCATGGCATAAGCAACTATAATCTCTAATTGTCATTACAAACATGTTTATTCATAATAGGCTGAATCAGGAATGATGAACTAATCATATTTATAAAAACAAGAGAGGTCGAGTTCATACCAGCTTCTCCCATCACAATCAGTCCATCATATATCGTCATAATTGCCTTTCACTTGCACGACCGAATGATGTGAATAATAATAACAGTGCACGTGCATTAGACTAAGCTGGAATCTGCAAGCATTCAGTAAACAGGAGAAGACAAGGCAATATGGACTCTTGGTTAAATCAACAATAATGCATATAGGAGTCACTTCAACAATTTAATCATGGTCTTCTCCTATCGACCCCCAAAGAAAAGAAAAGAAAAGAAATAAAACTATTTACACGGGAAAGCTCCCAACAAGCAAAAGAAGAAAGGGAAATCTTTTTGAGTTTTCTTTTTAGTTATTACTACTACAGCAACAAAAATAAAATAGCTAAAAGCTACTACTAATTTTTTTGTTTTTCTTAAGGTCTATCAAACACACAAGAAGAAAGCATAAAAAAGAAATAAACTAGCATGGATATTACAATGAAAAAGTATGAGCATCGACATCTAGCAATGAGTGTGTGAACATAAATGTAATGTCGGTGGGAAATACGTACTCCCCCAAGCTTAGGCTTTTGGCCTAAGTTGGTCTATAGCCACGGCTGGCCTGGCGGATATCCAAAGTTGTAACTGGGGTCGTACTATGATGCAGCAGTCATTGCATCGTGGGCTGGAGCTTGGAGGCGAGCTATCTCAGCCCTCCTCTTATACTCATCTGCCTCCTCTCTGGTTATGTAATATCTTCCCTTTGCCTGAAACTCAAAGAAGGTAGAAGCAGGGAGAGCGATGTGATAGGTGCGTCGTCTGTCAAAGATTAGTCGGTACTGGAGGAACTGATCGTTCCTCTCAACAAAATGGTGAGGAACCATAACCTCATAATCCAAATAAGCAGGAGGCAACTCAATACCATCCTCACGTATGGTTATACCGAGAAAATTAGCTATACGGGTTGTGTCGTGGAATTGTCATGTTAGATGTCCTAGTGTAAGGACTTAGTCGCGAGGCCAATGCATCTATGTGGTAGCTTGAGAGGGGTTGAGCTGAATCGAGAAACGCAACATAAGACAGAGATTTTGACAGCTTCGGGCCCCGGGAAACATCATCCGGTAACAACCCTACATGTTGTTTGAGGCTAGGTCTCATTATCATCACGAGGAAGTCGCCGTAAACCGGCTCTCCTCTTTGTGTCTAGCCCTAAGATTGTTTCTTCTTGCTTGTAGCTTGTCCCCCTTTGAGGAGCCCTGCCCCTCCTTATATATGTTGAAGGGGCGGGTTACATGTGGAGTCCAACTCGGACTTTAACTTAAACTATTTTGACTTCCCTTCCTGGGCCTCTTAACGTCTGCTGGTTTAACATTTTTTGCCGGTTTAACATTGTCTGCCGATTTAACACCAGCCGGTTTACCGTCTGTCTTAGCCATCTGTCTTGACTCTCTGTCTTAACTCTCCGCCGGTTTACCATCCGCCGGTTTACAACTCCAGCCGGGTCATACCACGGGGTATATCCCCGACATTAGCCCCCAGTTTAATTTGGATTTATCCATGTTAAACTGATCCTGAGCATCTTTAAATCCTTGTCATTTCCTTGTAGAAAATCCGAGTCAATAGACCAGCTTCATAATCAACTTGCTGACATTGGTTTGTCATAGATAAATATTGTGAAGAATAACTCCTTTGACTTCAGCTCCCAATGCTTAACAAAAATATTGGCCTTTGAAATACTCATTTGATCTGCAGCCGGTTTAAGAGTGTAGAACTTGCCGGTTTGAGAATGTAGAACTGTGCCAGTTTAAGACTTGAACTTGCCGGTTTATCATTGCCGGTTTACAAATATTGATGGCACCAGGTCATAATTGTAGTTAACATGAAGCTTGAAAATATACCTCTTATATGCCTATCACTTGTAGCCCCCAAGTCATAAGAAGGTAGCATAGCAACAGCTTAAGACTTGCTTCAATATGAATATCACAATCTTGAAGAAATCCAGGTTGTTCATCAATCACTAGTCAGAATTGAGTATTCTACATATTTAGCCCCCAAGTGCCGGGTTTTCATGCTTGCAGCAACCTGGGACTTGAAATTGCCTTATTCTCATAAAAACTTCAACCAGTGTAGCCCCCCAAGGGCCAGGTCATTATGCAATAATGAGCAGGGACTTTGTAAATATAATCTTGTAAACTTTGATCATCAACGTGTAGCCCCCAAGGGTCGGCTCAGTAAGATAATATTAAGCTGGGACTTTGATATATTCTTCAATGAAAATAACATCATATGATGTAACCCCCATCATGGGGCTTGAACCCACGCCCACAAGGTTAAGAGCTTTGTGCTTTATGAACTGAGTAGTGGACCCTTCAATATAATAGAATAAAACTTGTGTACCTTGAATTGTTGACAGGAGCAACCGGTAGCCCCAAGGGCCGACTCATTATGAAGTGATGAGTCGGGTCTTCAATAAGGCCAGTAAAATGACTTTGCATTAGCCCCCAAGTGTCATGGTGCATGCTTGCAGCGACATGACACTTGCATATTTGATATAACCTCAACTTGAATAATGTAGCCCCCAAGTGCCGGGTCGTAAGCCTGCAGCAACTCGGGACTATTCCTTCAATTGTAGAATAAATCATATCTATTGATAATATGATAGCCATTGCGCAAAAGCGACTTTGGAAACCTTAATCATAATACTGGTCATAATTAAAATCCAGTCATGTTGGCTATTTGAATAATATACCCAATGATTTATAAGCGCAGAATTCCAATGGCGCAATCCAAATATATACTGGCGACTTATAGTCCAAAGCCAGGCCGGGTCAATAAACACCGGATTATAAGTGATTATGTACTGACAACTTGTAGTTGAAAGTCGAGCCGGGTTAACGAACACCGGGTTAATTTGATGACTGATAGTCATGCCAGGTCAATAGACACCGGTTCAACATAAAATTTATCAAAAGAGAAAAATCTTGACAAAGGCAAATAAAACCGTGTAGTCGAGGCTTTTCAAGGGCTGCCAGGCCCAAATTCGAGGCTTTTCATAGGCTGCCAGGCCGCTGAGTTAAACCATTTGACAAAGCCTTTTAAGATGGGCCTCCAACTAACCAATCGTCGTTTTAACTTTGACAAGTTCAGGGTCTCAATGAGAGTAACTGCCAAACGTTCGGCGGGTCATGCCAGGATTACCTGGATAGGAGTGGCTTACTTGATGAAGGCAGGTTAACCCGGGGTTTTAGGTGAACACACCAGGCTTCCAAGCCGTGGGTCGATACCCAATTACAAGGGTCCTTTCAAGCTCTTTGTTACTTTACACAAAGAGCCCCCAAGTAATTTTGTGAGCTGTGCTCAATGGGTGCCTATGTTTGAGTTGTGCGTAGCAACAAGACTCTCTTTGGACCCGTGGGTGTGAAGCTCCCAAGCTTTGTTGTGGCGTGATATCCAGATTAATGGACAGGACTCCGCTTTTGCAAGCAGAAGCCCCCATGTGACATATTTCTGAGTTGTGATCACCGGGTGCCTATGTTTGAGTTGTGGTGTGCAACAAACTCTCTTTGGCCCCTGATGATAATATTGTCTTGATAGCCGCATCAAGAGGGTAGTAACACCATGTTCTCTTTGGTGAATACACCTATGTTTGAACAGGAAGCCCCCAAGTAATCATATGAAGATGAGCCCATAAAGCAGGACACCCATGTTTGAACCGCGCGTCAGGGCAGCAGGTCCTCTTGGGCAACCTTTAACTTTTTGCAAGAGATAAATTCTTCTTGAACCGGTATTTTGAACCGGCTATCGAGAGCTTCAAAGCTTTGTGGGAGATAACTTTCCCTTAAGCAGGATATTAAACCGGAATCCTTCTTTTTAAGTCGGAAATTTTCTGACAGCCTTTAAATTTGCACCAATATGGCGGTTTAGGGTCCTGCATTAGACAACCTTGCTATCCGGAGTAATTGATCTATTAAAGAAGGCAATATGTAATATAAAATATACTGGATGGATTTCACCTGATATATCATGCAAGGGGTTATCCACCGTGGAGTTGATGATCACCATAGTGAAGCTGAAATCAATCACGGCCGAGTCGGCTGTAGGAGCAGGCAGTTGATCCGGTCATGGCGTTGTAAGCCCGTGCGAATGAGCAAATTGCCCTCCGTATTGTAAGCCGGCATAGATGCATGAACCGGCTTTCTGTTCATCAGGTAATGTGACACGTAGGAGAACGCCGTTGTAGAACGTTGCCAGTGCGTGTTCCATACCCGCAGTATAACAATAATTTTTCCTGTATATAAAACACCAATAGGGCAGTGTAACGGTGCTCAGAGGGAAAATATACTGATAAAATATATAGGAGGGATAACACCTGATTTTGTTTTCGTCGGATAAACGTAGATGCTGGTGCCATGTAATACTGAATAGTATATACACATTGAGCTCCACTGATGCGATGTAGCATGACATCCATGTGCCCCTCCCTTTTTTTACATGGATACTGTAATCAAAAACATACCAGATATCTGATGTGGCCCTTGTACCGTATCCCATGCTCTTTTATACGATGTCAAACCGGTGCAGCACTTGTACTTGTGGCAGTTACGCTACTAACACACGGGCCTGATGACGGTCCTTTGACTTTTCCAGCATCCAACAACAGAGCCTGTTTCTTGTTACTGGAAGAACCTGTGGGGCGCGCAGCATAGTTGATTCTTGAGGGAACAAAGCCGCAGTGTTTTACAATGTGATGGTGATCTGGCGCTGGTTCAATGCAGAGGCAAACCCGGCGAGGTGCGGTGTTTCGACGAGGGCGGCCAGGAGGTAAATCCACTACGGCGACTCCGTGAGGTGGCCGGTGAAGGCGGAGACGGAGGTGCCGGACCTCACCAAAGGTAGAGACCGCGGTAGAGGGATGCCAGCGATTCGGCGGATTGAGGCTGTGGCAATGGGGCTCGGTTGAAGCGCTGACGGAGGTTGCTCAATCGGCAGAGGGCGCAACAGCTTGGAAGCAGAGTTCGTGCTTTGGAGATAGAATGGTGAACCGGCACCGCGGAGGCGAAGTGGCTTGAAGCTGGCTCGAGGCACAAGGCAACGACGGCAGTTAAACAGTGCGGGGCGGAACCGCGATCGCAGGCTGAACGAAGTGCAAAAAATCTGCGACTCAAGTGAAGACCGCGGTAGTTTGAGACTGTACCAGCGGAGGCGCTAGATGGAGGGCAGCCGGCTCTTAGTGTAAGTGGCTCGGTGGTTGAGCTAGGTGGCCGGTCGTGGCCGCAGTAGCCGCAGCAATGGCTCGAGGCAGAGGTGAACCGACAACGGTGATTTGGCAGAAGCACGGGTCGAGTTCTCAACGAACGAGGCGGCAATCTGAGGCCGCGAAGACGAGGTTGGACCGGGGGAGTCGCGCAGAGGCGGAATCCGTAGCAGCTCAAAGCGAGCGGTAACCATGGAGACTCAACGGAAGCATGGCCGGCTTGGAAGCGATGGGTCGCATGTCCATGGTGGTGGCGACGTGACCGCATGGGCATGCTCGGGCAGTTTGACGCGTGGTGATGGAGGCGGCCGGACCGCGCGGCGGCAACAGGTCAAGGCGTTCACGGGTTGCCTTCGGCCGGGGCGTTTCAACAGCAGCAACGTGGAGCGGCGGAGGGACAAACCGGCGGCGATTTGAGTTAGGGGAGCAACTTAATCCGGCGCACGGACGGTGACTCGCGGTGACAGGGCCGGTTCAATCCGGCAGTTTGGTGAGACGGGTTGGTACGGCCGCGACGAGCTCGGAGTTCCAGCAGCTATGTGTAGAAAGCGTTTTCAGGAGAGGCGGCCCCAGGCGTAGCGGAGGAGGCAAACCAGCAAACCCGTGGCTGTGGCGGCGACGACAACTTGACACAGCAGCTCAAGACCTGGGGAATAGCCCGACGGCAGCCGTAGGGGAGGCGAAGCTATAGCGGCAACCCGATGGGGCCAGCAGAGGCGACTTGAGGTTGCGACAGAGGAGGCCAAAGCGACTTTGGCGAGACGAGGCCGCGGCCATACAGTAGAGACGGGTGTTTTCGCAGTGCCCGGCGGCTCGAGACAGAGATTTAACCCGAAGCGGAAGCGGAGGAAGACCACGACGCTTCGAGCGGCGGAGATGACTGGACCACGGCGGCAGCTCAAGATGTGGCTGTTGACCCGGTGACGGGGCGGCCAGCGGCTCGACGTGACGGGGCTGTGACCGACTCGGAGGGCCGGCGCGGCGGGTCATAGCAGAAGTGACAGAAGTGGTGGAGCAGGTTCTCCTGGGTTGAATCGACTTAGCAACGGCGCAAGCCCGCTAACGGGCGGTTTGACCACAGAGGAGGGCGCGGCGGTGACTTGTGGTGGCCGGGCTGGCTCAACTTCACAGCGGCTCAATCCGGCGGTTTAGTACAGCCACAGGTATTAATTTGGATCGAGGGTGACTGCCGAGTCCGTGTCCTTCTCCGGGCCATGGTTGTAGAATCCCAAAACGAGCTGTATTGACCGGATCTTCAGACAATTGATTTTCTCCGTCTATTTCGTGCAGGTGCTAAGTACCTTCCTTGCATCAAGCGTTGGTAAATTTGGTGGTGGCACCGTGGCGACACGGCGAAGTCGTTGAAGAGGAGGACGCTACAGCAAGGTCGGCAGCTTTGGACGCGGGCGGCAACTCACCATGTAAGATAAACCATAACAGTAGCTTTGATCGATTTCATGTTGACTACCCCTGTTGGCTTGGCGACTTGTAGCAACAACCGATCGTGATTACACGTGAAAGCCTGATGGTATGTTTTTCTGTTTGCCTCTCGGGAACTGATCCATCCGCGGGTTTGTTTTTTTCTTCCAAGCTTACGATCACCTCGTATTTAGCCAGCGAAGCTTTATCCGATTCAGACCGGCGGCGATTTAATAATAGCGGCGGCTCGCGGTGGCAGCGGGCCCTTTTCTGGAAACCTGACGAAGCGCCGGCGGGTCATGGTCAACCAACTGGATCAATTCTGTTGATAAATAATTTCTGATCTTAATCAAAGCGGACGTAGATCCTTTTCAAAGCTGACTTTTCTTCATCTGAAACTTTGACAAGCTTCTCGAAACCTTGATTAAGATCCCTCCAAGAACTCAACACCACCGTGCGCAGGCCCCATGGTGGGCGCCAACTGTCGTGGAATTGTCACGTCAGATGTCCTAGTGTAAGGACTTAGTCGCGAGGCCAACGCATCTATGTGGTAGCTTGAGAGGGGTTGAGCGGAATCGAGAAACGCAACATAAGACAGAGATTTAGACAGCCTCGAGCCCCGGGAAACATCATCCGGTAACAACCCTACATGCTGTTTGAGGCTAGGTCTCATTATCATCACGAGGGAGTCGCCGTAAACCGGCTCTCCTCTTTGTGTCTAGCCCTAAGATTGTTTCTTCTTGCTTGTAGCTTGTCCCCCTTTGAGGAGCCCTGCCCCTTCTTATATATGTTGAAGGGGCGGGTTACATGTGGAGTCCAACTTGGACTTTAACTTAAACTATTTTGACTTCCCTTCCTGGGCCTCTTAACGTCTGCTGGTTTAACATTGTCTGCCGGTTTAACATTGTCTGCCGGTTTAACATTGTCTGCCAGTTTAACATTGTCTGCCGGTTTAACACCAAACAGTTTACCGTCTATCTTAGCCATTTGTCTTGACTCTCTGTCTTAACTCTCTACCGGTTTACCAAGTCCCAGCCGGTTTACAACTCCAGCCGGGTCATATCGCGAGGTATATCCCCGACAGGTTGCATAAATTCCACCAGAAAAATCTCCATTAAATATATTATGATGCAACCTACGTGCAACAATGGCTCCCAAATTATAAGATTTATGTCCTAACACAACACTCCTAAGAATACTGAGGTCATGGACACACATGTGACATGCTTCATCCTTACCATTTATACACCTACCTATGAAGAGAGCGAAATAATGTATAGCAGTAAAATGAATGCTCCCCATGGTAGCTTGTGCTATGTCTCTAGATTCCCCCACCATTATACTAGCAAGAAAATCTCTAAATTCAGATTTGCGAGGTTCACTTGCACTACCCCATTCTGGAAGTTTGCAAGCAGTGGTAAAATCCTCTAAGTCCATAGTATAAGAATTTTCATAAAGATCAAACAGGACAATTTGAGAATTGCGTGAAGATGAAAATTCAAACCTCCTCACAAAGGAACTAGTGAGATAGTGGTACTGGCGGCACTTTTCTGCCGCGAAGCTCACAAGATCAGCGTTACACAAGTATACGTTAAATTCTTCCTTAATTCCAGTTTGATCCATGAAGTCCTCTGAAGGCCATTCATAAGGCCGCATTGGAGCATCCCTTGGTGGCTCATCATTAGCACCACGCATTGCAAGCCTGGGTCCTTGTTTCCTTGAAGAACCACCTTGGTACATTTTCCTAAGCATATTTTTTTCTCTGAAAAATTTCTGAAACTTTTAGTAACTTCAAACAAAAGTAAACCATACTCAACAAAATTAATAGTAACTACTCCCACAAGTGCCTAGAGCCTATATCATGCATTAGAACTACTTGGAACCATATAAATTTGACATGCAAGCTTAAGAACATGGTCACCTAGGCAGAACAAATTTGCAATGAATAAAGCACTAGAACAAAAACTAATTGGACCAATGGAGGAGTCCCATACCAAGGAACAATCTCTCCAAAGCAGTTTTGTGAGAGGTGCTTTGAGCAAGGAGATCGAAAATCACAGCAAAATGAGCTAGAATTCGTGCTTGAGCTGGCTGGTGATTTTTTTGGGGAGGAAGAAAAAGTGTGTGGGTGCAGGAATAAGTGGAGGGGAGCCACCGTGGGCCCATTAGGCAGGGGGCGCACCCTGTAGGGGTGGGCACGCCCTGGACCCTCGTGCCCAGGTGCTTGCTCCCCCTGCTGCGTTCTCAATGCCAAATATTCTCAAATATTCCAGAAAAAATCATATTTAAATTTCAGGGCATTTGGAGAACTTTTATTTTCGGGGTATTTTTTATTGCATAGATGATTGAGAAAACAGATAGAAAAAAAATACTATTTCCCTTTATTTAATATAAATAACAGAAAGTAAAAAGAGGGTACAGAGAGTTGTGTTTTCTAACTTCATCCATCTCATGCTCATCAAAAGGAATCCACTAACAAGGTTGATCAAGTCTTGTTAACAAATTTATTCTGAATAACATGGAACCGGAGAAATTTCGAATAGCACTAGGTTACCTCAATGGGGATATGCATGTCCCCAACAATAAGAATATCATATTTCTTCTTGACAGTAGAAAGAGGAAATTCAAAACCTCCAATAGTAATTGTTGAAAATTTTCCAATAGAATTGATACTGTGGACTTGAGGTTGTTTCCTCGGAAAGTGTACCGTATGCTCATTACCATTAACATGAAAAGTGACATTGCCTTTGGTGCAATCAAAAACAGCCCCTGCAGTATTCAAAAAGGGTCTTCCAAGAATAATATACATACTATCGTCCTCGGGAATATCAAGAATAACAAAGTCCATTAAAATAGTAACGTTTGCAACCACAACAGGCACATCCTCACAAATACCGACAGGCATAGCAGTTGATTTATCAGCCATTTGCAAAGATATTTCAGTAGGTGTCAACTTATTCAAATCAAGTCTGCAATATAAAAAGAGAGGCATAACACTAACACCGGCTCCAAGATCACATAAAGCAGTTTTAACATAGTTTCTTTTAATGGAGCATGGTATAGTTGGTACTCCTGGATCTCCAAATTTCTTTGGTATTCCACCTTTACAAGTATAATTAGCAAACATGGTGGAAATTTCAGCTTCCGGTATCTTTCTTTTATTAGTAACAATTTCCTTCATATATTTAGCATAAGGATTCATTTTAAGCATATCAGTCAAACGCATACGCAAAAAGATAGGTCTAATCATTTCAGCAAAGCGCTCAAAATCATCATCCTTTTTCTTGGATGGTTTAGGAGGAAAGGGCATGGGTTTCTGAACCCATGGTTCTCTTTCTTTACCATGCTTCTAGCAACAAAGTCTCTCTTATCATAATGTTGATTCTTTGATTGTGGGTTATCGAGATCAACAACAGGTTCAATCTCTACATCATTATCATTACTAGGTTGAGCATCAATATGAACATCATCATTAACATTATCACTAGGTTCATGTTCATTACCAGATTGTGTCTCAGCATAAGAAATAGAAATATCACTAGGATTCTCAGGTGTGTCTACAACAGGTTCACTAGAAGCATGCAAAGTCCTATCATTTTTCTTTTTCTTCCTCTTAGAAGGACTAGGTGCATCTACATTATTTTTCTGAGAATCCTGCTCAATTCTCTTAAGATGGCCTTCAGGATACAAAGGTTCCTGAGTCATTTTACTAGTTCTAGTAGCCACTCTAACAACAAAATCATTATTTTTACTATTCAATTCATTGAGAAAATCATTCTGAGCTTTAAGTACTGGTTCTACTTGGGTGGTAACCATAGAAGCATGTTTGCAAATGAGTTTAAGTTCACCTTTAACTCTGGACATATAATCACTCAAGTGTTCAATTATATAAGCATTGCGTTTTAATTCTCTACCAAAATAAGCATTGAAGTCTTCTTGCTTAACCATAAAGTTATCAAACTCATCCAAACATTGGCTAGCAATCTTAGTAGGAGGGATTTCAGCTTTATCATATCTATAGAGAGAATTTACCTTTACTACCTGTGTCGGGTTATCAAGACAATGTATTTCTTGAATAGGTGATGGATTAAAACCATGTATTTCTTCAACAGGCGGTAAATTAAGACCATGTATTTCTTCAACAAGAGGTAAATTCTTAACATCTTAAGCTTTTATACCTTTTTCTTTCATGGATTTCTTTGCCTCTTGCATATCTTCAGGACTGAGAAATAGAACACCCCTTTTCTTCGGAGTTGGTTTAGGAATAGGCTCAGGAGTTGGCTCAGGAGGTGTCCAATTATTTTCATTTGTCAACATAGTATTCAATAGAATTTCATCTTCATCCGGTGTTCTTTCCCTGAAAACAGAACCATCACAACTATCCAGGTGGTCTTTGGAAGTATCGGTTAGTCCATTATAAAAGATATCAAGTATTTCATTTTTCTTAAGAGGATGATCAGGAAAAGCATTAAGTAATTGGAGAAGCCTCCCCCAAGCTTGTGGGAGACTCTCTTCTTCAATTTGCACAAAATTATATATATCCCTTAAGGCAGCTTGTTTCTTATGAGCAGGGAAATATTTAGCAGAGAAGTAATAAATCATATCCTGGGGACTACGCACACAACCAGGATCAAGATAATTAAACCATATCTTAGCATCACCCTTTAATGAGAACGGAAATATTTTAAGGATATAAAAGTAGAGAGTTCTCTCATCATTAGTGAACAGGGTGGCTATATCATTTAATTTAGTAAGATGTGCCACAACATTTTCAGATTCATAGCCATAAAAAGGATCAGATTCAACCAAAGTAATTATATCAGGATCAATAGAGAATTCATAATCCTTATCAGTAACAAAGATATGTGAAGTAGCATAAGCAGGATCATATTTCATTCTAGCATTCAGAGTTTTTTGTTTAAGCTTAGCTAATAATTTCTTAAGATCACTTCTATCATTGCATGCAAGAAAGTCTCTTTTAGTTTCTTCATCCATAACATAACCCTCAGGCACAACAGGAAATTCATATTTATTAGGAGAGCCTTCATCATCACTTTCATCAATATTATCAGTTTCAATAATTTCATTCTCTCTAGCCCTAGCAAGTTGTTCATCAAGAAATTCACCAAGTGGCACAATAGTATCAAGCATAGAAGTAGTTTCATCATAAGTATCATGCATAGCAAAAGTGGCATCATCAATAATATGCGACATATCATAATTAATAGTAGAAATAGGTTTAGGTGTCGCAAGCTTACTTAAAACAGAAGCTGAATCAAGTCCAGAGCTAGATTGCAATTCCTTACCTCCCCTCGTAGTTGAGGGATAAATTTTTTGTTTTCGCGTCTTTCAAGTTCTTCATAGTGACGAGCAGATATAAATCCCAAGTGACTCAAAGAATAGAGCTATGCTCCCCGGCAACGGCGCCAGAAAATAGTCTTGATAACCCACAAGTATAGGGGATCGCAACAGTTTTTGAGGGTAGAGTATTCAACCCAAATTTATTGATTCACCACAAGGGGAGCCAAAGAATATTCTCAAGTATTAGCAGCTGAGTTGTCAATTCAACCACACCTGGATAACTTAATATCTGCAGCAAAGTATTTAGTAGCAAAGTAATATGATAGTAGTGGTAACGGTGGTAAAAGGTAATGGTAGCAAAAGTAATATTTTTGGTATTTTGTAGTGATGATAACAATAGCAACGGAAAAGTAAATAAGTGAAGAACAACAATGGAAAGCTCGTAGGCAATGATCGGTGATAGAGAATTATGCGGATGCGGTTCATCATGTAACAGTCATAACCTAGGGTGACACAGAACTAGCTCCAGTTCATCAATGTAATGTATGCATGTATTCTGAATATAGTCGTACGTGCTTATGGAAAAGAACTTGCATGACATATTTTGTCCTACCCTCCCGTGGCAGCGGGGTCCTATTGGAAACTAAGGGATATTAAGGCCTCCTTTTAATAGAGTACCGGATCAAAGCATTAACACATAGTGAATACATGAACTCCTCAAACTACGGTCATCACCGGGAGTGGTCCCGATTATTGTCACTTCGGGGTTGCCGGATCATAACACATAGTAGGTGACTATAGACTTGCAAGATAGGATCAAGAACTCAAATATATTCATGAAAACATAATAGGTTCAGATCTGAAATCATGGCACTCGGGCCCTAGTGACAAGCATTAAGCATAGCAAAGTCATAGCAACATCAATGTCAGAACATAGTGGATACTAGGGATCAAACCCTAACAAAACTAACTCGATTACATGATAAATCTCATCCAACCCATCACCGTCCAGCAAGCCTATGATGGAATTACTCACGCACGGCGGTGAGCATCATGAAATTGGTGATGGAGGAAGGTTCATGATGACGATGGCGACGGATTCCCCTCTCTGGAGCCCCGAACAGACTCCAGATCAGCCCTCTCGAGAGAGTTTAGGGCTTGGCGGCGGCTCCGGATCGTAAAACGCGATGAATCCTTCTCTCTCATTTTTTCTCCCCAAACACACATATATGGAGTTGGAGTTGAGGTCGGTGGAGCTCCAGGGGGGGCACGAGGCAGGGGGCGCGCCCAGGGGGGCAGGCGCGCCCCCACCCTCGTGGCTAGGGTGTGGGCCCCATGGCCTTGATACTTTTGCCAGTATTTTTTATTATTTCCAAAAATAATCTCCGTGGAGTTTCAGGTCATTCCGAGAACTTTTGTTTCTACACATAAATAACACCATGGGAATTCTGCTGAAAACAGCGCCAGTCCGGGTTAGTTCCATTCAAATCGTGCAAGTTAGAGTCCAAAACAAGGGCAAAAGTGTTTGGGAAAGTAGATACGATGGAGACGTATTAATAGGGCACCATCTAAATCCGTCGAGACGACACCATATGAACTATGGTTTGGCTAGAAACCTAAGCCGTCATTTCTTAAAGTTTGGGGCTGCGATGCTTAGGTGAAAAAGTTTCAACCTGATAAGCTCGAACCCAAATCGGAGAAATGTGTCTTCATAGAATACCCAAAGGAAACTGTTGGGTACACCTTCTATCACAGATCCAAAGGCAAGATCTTTGTTGCTAAAAGTGGATCCTTTCTAGAGAAGGAGTTTCTCTCAAAAGAAGTGAGTGGGAGGCATGTAGAACTTGATGAGGTAATTGTACCTTCTCCCGAATTGGAAAGTAGTTCATCACAGAAATCAGTTCTAGTGATCTCTACACCAATTAGTGAGGAAGCTGATGATGATGATCATGAAACTTCAGATCAAGTTACTAACAAACCTCGTAGGACAACCAGAGTATGGTCCGCACCAGAGTGGTACGGTAATCCTTTCTGGAAGTCATGTTACTAGACCATGATGAACATACGAACTATGAGGAAGCGATGATGAGCCCAGATTCCGCAAAATGGCTTGAGGCCATGAAATCTGAGACGGGATCCATGTATGAGAACAAAGTATGGACTTTGATTGACTTGCCCGATGATCGGTGAGTCATTAAGAATAAATGGATCTTCAAGAGGAAGACGAACGCTGATAGTAGTGTTACTATCTACAAAGCTTGAATTGTCACAAAATGTTTTCGACAAGTTCAAGGTGTTGACTACGATGAGATTTTCTCACTCGTATCGATGCTTAAAAGTCTGTCTGAATCATGTTAGCAGTTGCCGCATTTTATGAAATCTAGCAAATGGATGTCAAAACTATATTCCTTAATGGATATCTTAAAGAAGAGTTGTATATGATGCAACCAGAATGTTTTTTTCGATCCTAAAGGTGCTAACAAAGTGAGCAAGCTCCAGCGATCCATCTATGGACTGGTGCAAGCATCTCGGAGTTGGAATATATGATTTGATAAAGTGATCAAAGCATATGGTTTTATACAGACTTGCGGTGAAGCCTGTATTTATAAGAAAATGAGAGGGAGCACTACAACATTACTGATAAGTATATGTGAATGACATATTGTTGATCGGAGATAATGTAGAATTTTCTGGAAAGCATAAAGGAGTGTTTAAAAAGAGTTTTTCAAAGAAATACCTCAATGAAGCTGCTTACACATTGAGCTTTAAGATCTATAGAGATAGATCAAGACGCTTGATAAGTTTTTTCAATGAGTACATACCTTGACAATATTTTGAAGTAGTTCAAAATGGAACATTCAAAGAAGGAGTTCTTGCCTGTGTTGCAAGGTGTGAAGTCGGCAGAAAATAGAAAGAGAATGAAAAGTCATTCCCTATGCCTCAGTCATACGTTCTATAAAGTATGCTATGTTGTTTACCGGTCCTATTCTATACCTTAGCATTTTTTCTGGCAAGGGAGTACAATAGTGATCTTAGGAGTAGATCATTGGACAGTGGTCAAAATTATCCTTAGAGGACTAAGGAAATATTTCTCGGTTATGGAGGTGATAAAAGAGTTCGTCGTAAAGAGTTACGTCAATGCAATCTTTTTACATCGATCTAGGTGACTCTAAGTCTCGATCTGGATACATATTGAAAGTGGAAGCAATTAGGTAGAGTAGTTTCGTGCGGAGCATTGTAGACATAGAAATTTGCCAAATACATACAGATCTGAATGTTGCAGACTTGTAGACTAAACTTCTCTCACAAGCAAAACATGATCACTCTTTGGGTGTTAATCACATAGTGATGTTAACTATATTATTGACTCTAGTAAACCCTTTGGGTATTAGTCACATGGAGATGTGAACTAATCACATAAAGATGTGAACTAGATTATTGACTCTAGTGCAAGTGGGAGACTGAAGGAAATATGCCCTAGATGCAATAATAAAGTTGTTATTTATATTTCCTTATATCATGATAAATGTTTATTATTCATGCTAGAGTTGTATTAACCGGAAACATAATACATGTGTGAATACATAGACAAACAGAGTGTCACTAGTATGCCTCTACTTGACTAGCTCGTTGATCAAAGATGGTTATGTTTCCTAACCATAGACATGAGTTGTCATTTGATAAACGAGATCACATCATTAGGAGAATGATGTGATTGACTTGACCCATTCCGTTATCTTAGCACTTGATCATTTTAGTTTACTGCTATTGCTTTCTTCATGACTTATACATGTTCCTATGACTATGAGATAATGCAACTCCCGATTACCGGAGGAACACTTTGTGTGCTACCAAACGTCACAACGTAACTGGGTGATTAGAAAGGTGCTCTACAGGTGTCTCCAATGGTACTTGTTGAGTTGGCATAAATCGATATTAGGATTTGTCACTTTGATTGTCGGAGAGGTATCTCTGGGCCTTCTCGATAATGCACATCACAACAAGCCTTGCAAGCAATGTGAATAATGAATTAGTTGCGGGATGATGCATTACGGAAACGAGTAAAGAGACTTGACGGTAACGAGATTGAACTAGGTATTGAGATACCGATGATCGAATCTCGGGCAAGTAACATACCGATGACAAGGGGAACAACGTATGTTGTTATGCGGTTTGATCGATAAAGATCTTCGTAGAATATGTAGGAGCCAATATGAACATCGAGGTTCCGCTATTGGTTATTGATCGGAGACGTGTCTCGGTCATGTCTACATAGTTCTCGAACCCATAGGGTCCGCACGCTTAACGTTCGGTGACGATCGGTACCATGAGTTTAAGTGATTTGATATACCGAAGGTAGTTCGGAGTCCTGGATGAGATTGGGACATGACGAGGAGTCTCGAAATGGTCGAGACGTAAAGATCGATATATTGGACAACTATATTCGGACATCAGAAAGGTTCCGAGTGATTCGGGTATTTTTCAGAGTACCGGAGAGTTACGGGAATACGGGGAAGAAGTTTTGGGCCTCATGGGCCAAGTGGTGGAAGAGAGGAGGCAGGGCGCGTAGCCCCCCTAGCAAAAACCGAATTGGACTAGGGGGGCGGCCCCCCTTTCCTCCTTTCCTCCCTCCCCTTCCTTCTCCCCTTCCCCATTCCTTTCCTCCTCCTAGTAGGAGTAGAAAAGGGGAGTCCTACTCCTACTAGGAGGAGGACTCCTCCTCCTGGTGTGCCCTACAGGAGCCGGCCGACCTCCTCCCTTGCTCCTTTATATACGGGGGCAGAGGGGGCACCCTAGAACATATAAGTTGATCATTGATCCCTTAGCCGTGTGCGGTGCCCCCTCCACCATAATCCACCTCGATCATATCATAGCGGTGGTTAGGCGAAGCCCTGCGTCGGTAGCAACATCATCACCGTCATCACGCCGTCGTGCTGACGGAACTCTCCCGTGAAGCTCTGCTGGATCGGAGTTCATGGGACGTCATCGAGCTGAACGTGTGCTGAACTCAGAGGTGCCGTGCGTTCGGTACTTGGATCGGTCGGATCATGAATACGTTCGACTACATCAACCACGTTCTCATAACGCTTTCGCTTACGGTCTACGAGGGTACGCGGACGATACTCTTCCCTCTCATTGCTATGCATCTGTGACACCCGAATAATTAGGCTACAGTGAACCTCTGCTAATGATGCCACATCACCTCGGCTGCTGTTGTTAATCTCGTGTTAGTTCGAAACTGATTCAAGTTCAAATTTGAATTAAAGTGAAACGATAAAAGTTCTGAAACAATAAAAATAAAATGTGTGCATTGTTCTATAAATTCTCCGGATCATTTGTCATGTTGAAACAAACATCATTTGAGTCGCCAATTAATCCCTAGTAAAATATAAAGTGGTCCAAAACCAACACAGATAACCATTTCAAAATAAAAAAATGATTATATATTTCCAACTGAGTTGAAACTTTGCGATCATCATCATATCACTGAATTGCATTTATGTGCTAGGTTTCATATTTTAGTAAAGTCATTTAGTGCCTCAAATAAATAGAAAACAGTGTCTAAAATAGAAAACAGTATAAGAAAAAGAGAAAAGGAATAAGAGTTGAAGTCTCCTGTGCACTTTGTCCCAGCGTGAATAGTACATGGACCAGCCCAACTGGGTCTTCCCTGACCTTTCGCTACAGTGGGAGGAGGGAGGAGCCGTGGCGGCCATCCCACGGCCATGGACACGTGCCGGCCATCCCCTACCTCCCCGGCGCCTACAAAACGCCAACGCAAACCCTAGGCTGCTCTCGTCCGTTCCCCTCTCTATCCACATCATTCCCTTTCCCCTCTAGTTCGAATTTAGCTCGTCAGATCCGTGGTGACCGTTGCCTCTTCGTCGTTGACGCGGCCACCGGCGTCTCCGGCATGCGGGAGCACGTCGAGGAGGTCCGCCACGGTCGACTTCGTCCGTCCCGGGGACTGAATCAAGCCGAGGGGCCACATAGACGTCGCCATCACCGGTCTTCTCCACCATGGCCGACACCACCACGTCGTCATTGCCTCTGCTACGGACCGCCCCTGGCCTCCCCGACCTCGCCATCGCGCTCACAGTGAGCTCCTCTCCCGGATCCCCCCTTTCACTGCCTCGATCTGTCGCTGATGAGGCCGTTCCCGTGCTTGACCGCTATGACCGGAGCTCGCACCGCGCGTGCTCGCCCGTGACCCTGGCCGCCCCGCGCCGCGCCCTGCGTCCACCGCCCGCCCAGCCAACGCGCCGGCGGCGCCCTGCGCGTGCGTGCGCGCCCGCGCAGCCCCGTGCCTGCCGCTGCGTCAAACGTCGCTGCCGCTGCCGATGCATGCTTTGCTGCTGCTCCTAACTGTCGCTGCTGTGTTGTTGCTGCTTGCCGCGTACTGGTGCTGCTGCGCTACTCCTGCTGCTTGCTACGCGATGATGCTGCTCTGCTGCTCATGCCACTGCCTGCTACCTGCTGCTATTTACTGCTCGTCCGATGGCTGCTGCTGATGCTTGGCCATGGCCATTTTTGCCATGCGCCCGTGCGTGCTGTGTTGGCCATGGCAACACATCCACTAGATGTGAGGCCGGCCCCCTGTTCAATTAGTATATAGGGTTAATTAGTGTAGTTAGGTTAGCTACTAGCATATGACATGTGGACCCCATTAATTAGGTTAATATTTATTTATTTGTTTCGGTATAGCCTATGACATGCGGGATCCACTTCTACTATTCATATGTTGACAAGTCAAATGTTGACTGGGTCAACCCAGCTCCCTGCCCCACATGTCATTGACTGTGGCTGGCCCACTACTATGTAATAATAGTATTTCTGCCAAAATTCGAATTGATATTTTTTTAAAAAAAGATTATATCTTTAAAAATTAATATAAAATAATCCGTAGTTCGGATGAAAAAGTTTTATATATGAAAGTTGCTCAGAACGACGAGACGAATCCAGATACGCAGCCCGTTCGTCCGCCACACATGCCTAGCATAGCGAACACGCAACTTTCCCCCTCCGATTCATTTGTCCGAAAACACAAAACACCAGGGATATTTTCCCGGATGTTTCCTCCCTTCACCGGTATCACCTCATACTGCGTTAGGGCACCCCTAGCACCGCTACTTGCCATGTCATGAATCGCCATGCATTTGTTTGCATTATATTTATTGTTTCTTCCCCCTCTTCTCTCGCTAGACACCGAGACCGACGCCGCTGCTACCCAGTACGACTGCGGTGTTGACGACCCCTCTCTCTTGCCAGAGCAACCAGGCAAGCCCCCCCCCCTTTGATCACCAGATATCGCCTACTCTTCTCTCTACTTCTTGCATTAGAGTAGTGTAGCATGTTACTGCTTTCCGTTATCCTATCCTGATGCATAGCTTGTCCTTGCTACTACTTTTGTTACCTTTACCTGCAATCCTAAATGCTTAGTATAGGATGCTAGTGTTCCATCAGTGGCCCTACACTCTTGTCCGTCTGCCATGCTATACTACTGGGCCGTGATCACTTCGTGAGGTGATCAAGGACATATACTATATACTTTACACTGTTACATTACCGATGATAATGTTTGAAGATGGGGGCTGAAGGGGCAGGTGGCTCCATCCATGTAGTGGTGGGCCTGATTTCCCGACGGCCCCCGACTGTTACTTTGAGGCGGAGCGACTGGGCAGGTTGAGACCACCTAGGAGAGAGGTGGGCCTGTCCCTCGTCGGCGTTCGCGGTTACTTCAAAATAACACGCTTAACGAGATCTGGGTATTTGATCTGAGTCTTGCTACTGGCATATACGCACTAACCATCTACGCGGGGACAGTTATGGGCACTTGACGTCGTGGTATCAGCCGAAGCCTTCGTGACGTCAGCGACTGAGCGGCGCGCGCTGGATTGGACTGGAACGCCTGCTAGGCTAGGTCTGCTTCCGGCCGCCCTTGCAACGTGCAGGTGTGCAATGGGCGATGGGCCCAGACCCCTGCGCCATAGGGTTTAGACCGGCGTGCTGACCTCTCTGTTGTGCCTAGGTAGGGCTGCGACGTGTTGATCTTCCGAGGCCAGGCATGACCCAGGAAAGTGTGTCTGGCCAAATGGGATCGAGCGTGTTGGGTTATGTGGTGCACCCCTGCAGGGAAGTTTATCTATTCGAATAGCCGTGTCCCTTGATAAAAGGACGACCCGGAGTTGTACCTTGACCTTATGACAACTAGAACTGGATACTTAATAAAACACACCCTTCCAAGTGCCAGATACAACCGGTGATCGCTCTCTCATAGGGCGACGAAGGGAGGATCAACGGTTAGGATTATGCTATGCGATGTTACTTGGTGAACTTACCATCTACTCTCTTCTTCTACTGCAAGATGGAGGTTACCAGAAGCGTAGTCTTCGATAGGACTAGCTATCCCCCTCTTATTCCGGCATTCTGCAGTTCAGTCCACATATGATACCCTTACTCCATTTGATACCAATGCATACATATGTAGTGTAACTCCTTGCTTGCGAGTATTTTGGATGAGTACTCACGGTTGCTTTGCTCCCTCTTTCCCCCCTTTCTGTACCCGATTGCTGCGACCAGACGTTGGAGCCCAGGAGCCAGACGCCACCGTTGATGACGACTACTACTACTCGGGAGGTGCCTACTACTACGTGTAGCCCGCTGACGACGACGACGAGTAGTTTAGGAGGATACCAGGCAGGAGGCCTACGCCTCTTTCGATCTGTATCCCAGTTTGTGCTAGCCTTCTTAAGGCAAACTTGTTTAACTTATGTCTGTACTCAGATATTGTTGCTTCCGCTGACTCTTGTGCCTTCGAGCATTTGTATTCAAGCCTTCGAGGCCCCTGGCTTGTAATCATCATTCAACATGAGTGCAAATCATCAGTTGATCCTTTTAAATTATCTTTCTGGCTCAAACGTCATTTTTGAACATGAGCTTGTTCTCGACCAATCTGTTTGCCGTCAATTGTACCCTTAGGTCTATTGAACTTATCCACCCTTGATAAGAGCGTCTGCTTCTGATCCTTCTATTTGGAAATCATAATTCCTTTGATATCTAAGCATCGAATCATTCAGGTGTTCTATAATCTGATGCCCTTGCATCCTTTCTTCAACTGATTATGGGCCGATGCTCACATCAGCTCCGCTATGGACCGGCAGGTCCTTTATTGGATTATTATTCGACAGTGTCCTCCTTATTCAATAACCTTGTGAGCCTTTCCTCGGATACATAATGCTTTTAGTAAATTGTATCATCTGTTTTCTCAACCATGCTCTGTTTTCGAGCTGGTGGTATTTACGATTGAAGCTTGTGGTATATATTTCCACGATACCCTGACGGGTTGAACCTATGCTTTTCTTAATATGTGTGAACCCGAAAGTTTTCACGGGTCATACTCCTCTGGTAATTCACCAGGTAGGTTTTGACACTGAAATCATTTTTATCTAGAGCAGTGAATGAAAGGTTATGCATTGAAGAAGTGGGAGTCGACCTTGAACTTTGTGTTCATGCCCATGGACACGATGTAGATCTTATCATTAAAACTTCTCTTAAATTAATTTTTCTGCTTGGTATAAGTTCTTATATCTAGGATCTGGCCTTTTTTAATCGTGGTCTCGACCATATGTTCTTCTTTGACCCCATTTCACGGGCAAGTTTAAGCACTTGTCTTCTGTGGATCAATACACCAGTCCAACCTTTACTTTGATCTTCCGTCGAGTATTACACCATGGTACCTCGATAATATCAATTACTACATAACCTCTAATGAGTTCTTCATCAAGTACTACATTCTCACTGATTCCAATGTTTCACGGGCTCTGAGTTATTAAACACTCAAAGACCGATAACTGGACCGAGTCACACTACGGTTCAACAACTATTGTAAATCTTCTTTGCTTACGATTTTGTACCCAATCATGTCCTTCCTACCCTATTTAGCTAGAGTAGTTCCGTGCAGAGCATTGTAGACATAGAAATTTGTGAAATACATACAGATCTGAATGTTGCAGACTCGTAGACTAAACTTCTCTCACAAGCAAAACATGATCACTCTTTGGGTGTTAATCACATAGCGATGTGAACTATATTATTGACTCTAGTAAACCCTTTGGGTATTAGTCACATGGAGATGTAAACTAATCACATAAAGATGTGAACTAGATTATTGACTCTAGTGCAAGTGGGAGACTGAAGGAAATATGCCCTAGAGGCAATAATAAAGTTGTTATTTATATTTCCTTATATCATGATAAATGTTTATTATTCATGCTAGAGTTGTATTAACTGGAAACATAATACATGTGTGAATACATAGACAAACAGAGTGTCACTAGTATGCCTCTACTTGACTAGCTCGTTGATCAAAGATGGTTATGTTTCCTAACCATAGACATGAGTTGTCATTTGATAAACGGGATCACATCACTAGGAGAATGATGTGATTGACTTGACCCATTCCGTTATCTTAGCACTTGATCAATTTAGTTTACTGCTATTGCTTTCTTCATGACTTATACATGTTCCTATGACTATGAGATTATGCAACTCCCGATTACCGGAGGAACACTTTGTGTGCTACCAAATGTCACAATGTAACTGGGTGATTAGAAAGGTGCTCTATAGGTGTCTCCAATGGTACTTGTTGAGTTGGCATAGATCGATATTAGGATTTGTCACTCCGATTGTCGGAGAGGTATCTCTGGGCCCTCTCGGTAATGCACATCACTATAAGCCTTGCAAGCAATGTGAATAATGAATTAGTTGCGGGATGATGCATTACGGAAACGAGTAAAGAGACTTGCTGGTAACGAGATTGAACTAGGTATTGAGATACCAATGATCGAATCTCGGGCAAGTAACATACCGATGACAAGGGGAACAACGTATGTTGTTATGCGGTTTGACCGATAAAGATGTTCGTAGAATATGTAGGAGCCAATATGAACATCCAGGTTCCGCTATTGGTTATTGATCGAAGACATGTCTCGGTCATGTCTACATAGTTCTCGAACCTGTAGGGTCCGCACGCTTAACGTTTGGTGACGATCGATATCATGAGTTTAAGTGATTTGATGTACCGAAGGTAGTTCGAAGTCCTGGATGAGATCGGGGACATGACGAGGAGTCTCGAAATGGTCGAGACATAAAGATCGATATATTGGACAACTATATTCTGACATCAGAAAGGTTCCGAGTGATTCGGGTATTTTTCGAAGTACCGGAGAGTTACGGGAATACGGGGAAGAAGTATTGGGCCTCATGGGCCAAGTGGTGGAAGAGAGGAGGCAGGGCGCGTAGCCCCCCTAGGCAAAACCGAATTGGACTAGGGGGCGGCCCCCCTTTCCTCCTTTCCTCCCTCTCCTTCCTTCTCCCCTTCCCCATTCCTTTCCTCCTCCTAGTAGGAGTAGGAAAGGGGAGTCCTACTCCTACTAGGAGGAGGAATCCTCCTCCTGGTGCGCCCTACAGGGGCCGGCCGACCTCCTCCCTTGCTCCTTTATATACGGGGGCAGAGGGGGCACCCGAGAACACATAAGTTGATCATTGATCCCTTAGCCGTGTGCGGTGCCCCCTCCACCATAATCCACCTCGATCATATCATAGCGGTGGTTAGGCGAAGCCCTGCGTCGGTAGCAACATCATCACCGTCATCACGCCGTCGTGCTGACGGAACTCTCCCGTGAAGTCTGTTGGATCGGAGTTCGTGGGACGTCATCGAGCTGAACGTGTGCTGAACTCGGAGGTGCAGTGCGTTCGGTACTTGGATCGGTCGGATCATGAAGACGTTCGACTACATCAACCGCGTTCTCATAACGCTTCCGCTTACGGTCTACGAGGGTACGTGGACGATACTCTTCCCTCTCATTGCTATGCATCACCATGATCTTGCGTGTGTGTAGGAATTTTTTTGAAATTACTGCGTTCCCCAACAGGCAGATTCCCCTAATGTGACCGGCGCGCTTGGCTAAATCAAGGATTGAGGCAAGTGCATCAACCACAAGATTGAATATAAATGAGGATATCGGGTCCTCCTGACGGACCCCTTGGCCCGTCAAGAAGTATGGCCCAACCTGCCCATTTACGTTAACTGCAGTCCGACCACTCATGACCAACTGTATAACGCGCGCGACCCAGTGGTGATCAAACCCACGTTTGAGCAACACTTCCCGAAGGAAGGACCAGTGAACTGTGTCATAAGCCTTATGGAAGCCAATTTTGAAGAACACCGAACAGAGGTGTTTCGTCTTGACCTCATGGATCACCTCATGGAGGACGAGGACCCCGTCGAGAATAAATCTGTGACAGCCTGGTTTTTGCCCCCTCTTATTTGTTTGAGTTTTCATTTGAATTTTTTTGAAACTTGGAGTTCTTGAGTCTTTTCATTTGGACTTAAACACTTGGGAATCCTTGGCTTTCACCCAAGTGCTTCATTTCTCTCCCAAACCCCAATTTCACTTCTGATCCACCTCAAAATAATCTCTGGAATATTTTTCATAAATAAAAAATATTCATTTCCTCTCAAAAACCCCGAGGCAAATCTGTTTGCTCCAAAGCAACCCTAAATTTTATGGCTCAGAAAATTCTAAGATAATTCACAAATATTCTAGGGACCCTAGGGCACCTCCCTGAGAAAAAATATTTCATCACTTTTGGATTATTTTGGCTACAGAAAACCTTTTCTGTTCTGGACAGAAATGGTGGTTTCTACAGCAATACCATTTTACTTGCTCCTTTTGACCTGATCTTTCTTGTGCATAGTTACCTTAGTAACTCTAAGCTAGCCTCCAAAGCACAGCTCCAAACTCCCAGCCATTTGACCATAGTAACATCACAAAGTTACTGTCCAGAAACTTACCAGACTTGTAAAATCTTCTCTACTGCATCTGGAGCCAAACCAAATCGTGGTAACACTCTAAACTACCATAAACAATATGCCAGACACCGAGTTTACGCTTAGATCAACCTGATGTCATAGTTCACGCGGTGACCGCGTTCATCCAGGCGTGCTGGCATGCAGCCGACGTGCTCTGCGACGCGCCAGAGCCACTGTTGCTCGCGTGCTCGCTTCCCCGCCTGCCCAACCTTGCCAAAGCTCGCCACAATCATTGTCTCGACACCCTTAACTCCGCCCTGGCACTCGCCGACGCCGGAGCTCGCCGCAGCGAGCACGGGCAAGGTCCGGCCAGCCCAACAGTGCGGAGCGCACTGTGCTCGTCGTCACCCCCTTGATCCTGTGCTCGTCTCCGCTCGCCCATAGTGGCCGCGTGACCTCCATCGCCTTCTCCCCCTCTCACTGACGCCACTCGTCGCCGGGCGCCGTGGACAAGTGTCCACCGGCGGAGCCCGAAGCACCCTCGCCGCTGGCCTATATATAGAGCCCCTCCCCAACCTCCTTGAGCATCCTCCAGCACTCACACACACTCCACGATCGAGTAGGAAGCCGTAGCCCGGCCGGGCAGGCCTCGGGCCGCCGACCCCAAGCTCGAGCTCGCCGGCGATCCCCTTTGGTCGCCGCAATAGCTCCAGCCCCTCCTAGGCCTGGGTGACCTCTCCAGGACCTCCGCCTCTCTCCGGTGAGGCCGTCTCGCCCGCTTGGAGCCCTTGGAGCGGCCTCTGCTCGCCTTCTTCCTCAACTCCGACGACCTCCTCGTTCTGCCTCCGCTCGCGAGCTAGATTCCGATGCCGTTCGACCACCCCTAGCCATGCTACGGGTACGGGCAGGTGCGCCTCGACCTCCTCTTGCTATCCCTCCCTCTCGTTTTGGCCAAAGAGCCCTCTTCGTAGGTGAGAGCTCTAGCGAAGCCGCGATCGTCTCTGTTTCTCTCCCCCTCTTCCCCCACCTGACTAGCGGGGCCCGCTAGTCAGCCACTCAGTACGTGCGCGAAGCGGTACGAGTGGTGGCGCCCCTTGGTCTTTACGCCTTCGACGTCACCCCCCAGTCTTTTTCTTTTTATTCAAATTCATTTGAATTTACAGAACACTTCAAACAGTTATAACTCTTTAACCACAAGTCCAAATGAATTGATTCTTTTTGCATTGTGTTCTTTGAAAGAAAATATAACAGCTCACCAAAGATGAGATTTTTCTGAGTTGTTTAGAATTTATGGTGAATTTTAGAAGTGTCCTTGATATTTTCTTTTTGTGTTTAAAATTATTTTCAGAAGGTGAGGCTTGTCTTGAGGATCACCAGGAGGCTTGTGAACCTCATCTGCACTAAGGCAGGCCACAGCAACATTTTCATGATGCCATTGCAATATTTGTGATTTTCTTACTTGAATGAATTGATTAATCCATGCGTTTAAATAATTATTGAGTTATTTGTATTCTGTTAAATGTTGGTTAGTTATTATGCTTGATTTACAGAAAAGTTGAAGTGGGTAAGGCAAGTTAAGATTTATTTGAGGTTATGTTAGAAATAATTTTGTTATGCATGTTAGTAATTAATTAGCTATGTTTTTGCCTTCCTAAATTGGTAAAAAATTGTGAGAAAATGTTCTATTAAATACTTGTTAAAGCATATTACTTGTTTTACAGAATGATTGAACCCAACTTAGTGATAAAGAAATTAAGAGTTATTGATAGTAAAGTCTTTTGTCAAACATATAAGAAATTTATCGGAGTTACTTTCTTGCGTAAGAAAATTTATGAAAACTTGTGACAAAAATATTTTTGACTAGTAAGAGTCAGCTTGAGCAAGTAAAGTAATCTGAGTTGTTGACGTTTATGCTTGGTGTGAATGTGGATGACATCTGTCATGTTGATCAGTATATGATGCATGTGTTGTTTTGCACTTCATGGCATGCTATGACACCGGTCATTGTTAACAATTGAACCTGAATATGAGTCAACTAGAATACACTGTTGATTGGGTCATGGCGCCGCTAAATCGAGTTTCTTTCTAGTGCAACCACATTTTCCTTTATGGGAAGGCCTTGATTCGGTCCATTGACACGGCCTCTGGTCGGTGCCTCCATCTAGGGAAGGTTATGTCGTGTTTGCCCTGGCCCGGCAGGCAGGCATAACCTTGTGTGCTCGTTGATGAGATTATGGTACCGAGTCCCCAAGTGGGATTGTCCCCGAGTGGGAGTTGGCCACGACGGTGGTCGGGGTGTCTTTGGTAGACATGGGGCCACCCAGGACCAGCCCGTTGGGGATTTGGGTCGGAGTGGCCAGGAGAGTGTTGTGGCAATGGAGGGGTTTTGTCGAAATGCCGTTGGTCCACCTGAATGGGAGTGCGAGGCCATGGGTTCCGTGGTGTGGGTACAGTGTGCTACCTCTGCAAAGTGTATAATCTATCGATAGCCGTGTCCACGGACACGGACACCTCGTAGTAGGTCCCACCATGAGTCAACGATTAATAAAAATTGCACACTAGGCCATAAACTTTACATTGTTGACGATGGCAGAAAGGCCATCGAGGAAATTGGGATCAGATATTGGTCGTGGTGGTGATCGCCGTAAGGATCACGAGTCATTTTGTGAAAGACCACGATGGTGGTGTGTTTTACCACGTTGGTGGTGTGTTTTACCACGTTGGTGGTGTGCTTGTGATCTGAGAATGATCACGGTTGGTAAGTTGTCCTGGGGGACGTTCGATGTATGATCATAGCATGTTGGCATATAGTGTTGCATTATTAATAATTGGTTAAATATCATGATTTTGTTTGTCATTATGATTATGCTTGTTGTGAGCTTGCAAGTACATTCAATGTACTGACCTGGCATGTCATGCCAGATTTCGGGAAAGTCTCGTTGGAAAGGAGCGTTGTTTGAGTCTAGATCGTGTCCACATCGGTGTCCCTGTGATATGGAGCTTCCGCTACGACGTTATTCCGCTACCACGTAGTTGTTCGGATCGAGGCCCCTTTATGTTCACTAAATAATGTACATATTGTTCAGCCGCACGGAGTGTGCCGCTTGGCCTCGACCGCTGTTGTAATATGAACTCTGTTCCGCTAGAATCAATAAAGCGGTTGTTTTCTGTACCAATATGTTGTGTGTTGCCAGAAGACATGGTCTCTGGGCTGGCAATGCAAGGTAAACTGGTCGCTCTGAGCCGGGGTGCCACAACGATTGGTATCAGGGCCCCGCTGACTGTAGGCCATGCTAGACTACGACGTGTTAACTGGATGCTAGGCGCGAGTAAATTTGAGTGCCGGTAGCAGTTATAGCTGGTTGTTGCATTCTAGTCATTTGATTATTATTGTTATACTAACCTGTTAATGGTTGTTAGTGTAGATGGCTCCGGTGCCGTATCCATGCCAGTTGCAGCTGATGCCGTACATGTCACCGCACCTTGTCCGCAACGTGTGGAGTCGGCTATACCCTCACGGAGACAAACCAGTCTACCGTGTGTACCGGGAGCGTCTAGCAGACTCGGTGTATGAGTATCACGCAGTGGTTACTCTGCGCACCAGTTCCTATTCCGGCTCTTACACTCGCACTTATCAGAGCGGTTATGCCTCCACCGCTTCTCAGGCTATCCAGTTTGCCGCATTTGAGGTCCTTGTCGAGCTTCGTTATACCGAGGTTCAAATGCAGCACCACCCAGGTTTCTATTACTACCCATCTCTGCACGACAATGGTCGTGTCCGTTTTCCTCTCCTTGACCTGGAGTCTGATAGTGTTGCTAGCCATCTTGCTCGCTATATCACTACTAGCTATCTGATGATCCAAGAGTTGGCTCGAGAGTTGACTCGTGCTCGTACTGCTTTAGCTGCTACCTCGGTCACTACTAGATCCACCACTACTCCATCCTCACTGGGATTTACCCCTTATGTCCCAATTAGCTCTAGCTCCCCTATTTCGCCGGCTACTCCCCCGAGTAGCACAGGCGTCTTGGCTGTGAACCCTCTCAGTGCTCTTGCCGAGTGGGTCTCACTTCTTGCTACTCCTGCAGCCCCGATGCTTCATCCTACCCCTGCCCCTGAGGGAGAGCCCTCGAGGCAGCGTCGTCGTGTTACCTTTAACCCAGAGGTTCCCATCAACCACGTCAGTTCGGGATCCGAGACCGCTTCAGGGGAGGACACCGCAGCACCAGCAGAGCAGTAGTGTCTTTGAGTATTCACAGTCATCTAGATGGTGTACGGATGTAGTTGTACGAGTCATGATGCTTCATGTATGAGAGTAGTGGAACCAGTCATGTTGTTTAATTTTCATGTATGAGTCTATGTATAATTATGTTGGGACTTTAATAGCCGTATTTTTTTCGCTCGTTCGTCTTTTTCGAGTTCTGTCGCTGGCTTTTCCCCAACTTATTTTTGGGTGTTTCTCATCTCAATTGTGTTGTCTTCAGAAAAATTCACAATAGGATGATGCGGGGAGGCAGCAGTAGTAACGTTCGTGAGGGAACTCTTGTTCGTCGTTCCGCACGACAGGTAGGATATTCTCCCGAGCCGTACATTCAGCCACCACCTCCACCGCCTGATCCTCCCTCCACCGAGCAAGTATTGCGTATGTTTGAAGAGAAAAGGAACAATGATCTGATTGAAATATTGAGAAGTGTGCAAGCTATGGTTGGACAGAATGGAAATCAGAATGGTCATCACTCAAAGCCGTCAGATTTTCAAAGGACTAATCCACCAACTTTCAGTCAGGTTGTTGACCCATTGGACGCAGACGATTGGTTGGCACCATGGAGAAAAAGCTTGAGATCGCACGTGCTGAAGGAAATGATAAAGTCCCATTTGCAACCCATTACCTTGAAGGCGCAGCTGCCATATGGTGGGAAAATACAAAAGCCATGTGGCCAATTGATGAGGAAGTCACTTGGGAAAAATTTAAGGATAAGTTCCACAAGTATCACATCCCTACTGGAGTTATGAAGGCCAAGCAGCGTGAATTTCTCACGCTCGTCCAAGGAAATCAGTCTGTGGCTGAGTACTTGCAAAAATTCAATCATTTAACCCGTTACTCTCTATGTGGCGTGGCCACTGAAGAAAGGAAGATTGACAAATTTCTTGGAGGTCTAAATCCGCAACTCCGGTGTGTTCTTAGTATGTTCGATTTCACGGATTTCCAAACCTTGGTAGACAAGGCGTTCATTGCTGAACGGGAACACAAGCTTATATCAGATAATAGGCCTGTTAACAATGACAACAAGCGCAAGTTTGAGCCAAAGAAGGATGGACAACCTGTGCAAAAGGCTCGTACCTGGAAACAGACTAAGGTGGAATACCAGCCAAATTGGCAGCAGAATGCTAACAGGACCACCACTCAAGTCAAGAATATTGTAACCAGTCCAACACATGAGGAGCGCCAGCGCAATAATACTTGTTTCATTTGCGGGCAGCACGGACATTATGCCAAACAATGCCCCAAGAACCACAAGGTGAATGCCCTAAGAAGGCCACAAGTCAACTTTATGGAGTTAGGGCCAACCCAGCAAAACTTCACTGGGCACGTGAATCATATCTCTGCCGATGAAGCCCAAGGGAAGCCAGAAGTCGTCATTGGTATGTTTTCTGTTAATGACATACCTGCAGTAATTTTATTTGACTCTGGGGCTTCCCATTCTTTTATTTCTCGGAGTTTTGCCGCCCAAAACAATTTTCATTGCACAATTTTGGCCAAAAATATGCTGGTACAAACCCCGGGATCTATAATGAAGAGCAATCTAGTCTGCCGTGATCTAGAGATCAATATCAACGGGGTCTACTTTCCAACATCCTTGATAATCATTGAGTCTGAGCAGTTGGATATTATATTGGGTATGAATTGGCTGACCAAATATCAAGTTTGTATAAACTGCGCAACCCAAGAAGTCAATTTGACCAGTCTGAATGGGCAGCTCACCAAATTCTATGCTCGCAAGCATGTACCCAAGCCAGAACTAGTTTGCACCACGGTGGTTGAATTGGAATTTATTCCTGTGGTCAGTGAGTACCCTGATGTGTTTCCAGAAGAACTGTCAGGCATGCCACCAGATCGGGAACTGGAGTTTGCCATAGACCTTGTGCCCGGAACTGTACCATTATACAAGAAGTATTAACGGATGCCCTCATCAGAATTAGTGGAGCTAAAGAAATGGCTTGACGAATTACTCCAAAAGGGTTATATTCGTCCCAGCTCTTCACCGTGGGGTCACCTACAATTTTCATGGGAAAAAAGGATGGCAGTCTCCGTATGTGCATAGATTACCGCCAGCTGAATGAGGTCACCATCAAAAATAAATACCCACTGCCAAGGATTGATGATCTGATTGATCAGCTCAGTGGGGCTAAAGTATTCTCAAAACTCAATTTACGGACCGGATATCATCAGCTCAAGATTAAAAAAGGAAGATATTCCTAAGACCGCATTCACTACACGATACGGTCTTTACGAATATACCGCGATGTCCTTTGGTCTCACCAATGCCCCTGCCTTCTTCATGCATATGATGAACAAAGTGTTCATGGACTTCCTAAACAAATTTGTGGTAGTCTTCAATGACGACATCCTCATTTACTCCAAGGGTGAAGAAGAGCATAAGGGTCACCTTCGAGCAGTTCTACAATGACTCCACGACCATCAGTTATACGCCAAATTCAGTAAGTGCAAATTTTGGCTCAAGCAAGTTGGGTTTCTCGGACATATATTATCCGCCGAAGGTATAGCCATGGACCCAAGCAAAGTAAAGGATGTGCTTGATTGGGTACCACCCACGACTGTAACACAGATCCGGAGTTTCCTCGGATTAGCTGGGTACTATCGCCGCTTTATTGAAGGGTTTTCCAAGATTGCTAAACCCATGACGGAGCCGCTCAAAAAGGATACAAAGTTTAAGTGGACCGAGGACTGTGAGAAGAGTTTTAATGAGCTAAAGACACGTCTGACAACCGCACCTGTATTAACTCTTCCAGAAATTTATCACAGCTTTGATGTGTACTGTGATGCCTCCAGACAAGGTATTGGTTGCGTGCTAATGCAAGATGGCAAGGTAGTAGCATATGCCTCCCGACAGTTACAACCACATGAGGGAAATTATCCTACACATGATTTGGAATTAGCTGCAGTGGTTCATGCATTAAAAATTTGGAGACACTATCTCATTGGAAAAAGGTGCCAAATTTTTACTGACCACAAAAGCCTCAAGTACATCTTCACTCAGCCAGACTTAAATCTCCGTCAGCGAAGATGGTTAGAGTTGGTCAAGGATTATGACCTTGGAATAAATTACCATCCCGGCAAGGCCAACGTTGTTGCCGATGCGCTCAGTCGAAAGCCCGTCAGCTTAAATATCATGTTAACATCATTGCCTACCAAACTTCAAGAAGAGATTGCTCAGCTCAACTTGGTCATCGTGGATGCTGGCCTCGCTAATATTTTGGAAGTTACCCCCACACTTGAGATGGAAATCCGCAAGGCCCAGCCAGGTGACGCCGAGCTACAAAAACATGCCAAGGGCCAGATAGCAAGGCAGCCCCCAGATTTCTTCAAGGACAAATTCGGTACCCTCCGATTTCATGGACGAATTTGTGTACCAAATCAACCGGACTTGAAGAAGAAAATCTTGTCAGAAGCACACGAGTCCTCGTATTCCATTCACCCGGGAGGTACAAAAATGTATGAAGACCTTGAAAAAATATTCTGGTGGGATGGGATGAAGAAAGACATTGCCTATTTTGTAGCCTGTTGCGACATATGCAACAAGGTGAAAGCAAATCATCAGAAGCCAGCCGGACTTCTCCAACCACTGCCAGTTTCACAATGGAAATGGGATGATGTTTGCATGGATTTCATCACCAGATTGCCTAGGACTCAGCGAGGCAAAGACGCAATCTGGGTTATAGTGGACACTCTCACCAAGGTTGCTCACTTCATCCCGATCAGCACCATATACAGAGCAGATGAACTTGCACAACTGTATGTATCCAGAATCGTCAGTCTGCATGGAGTACCCCGGACTATCACTTCCGACCGAGGTTCTTTGTTTACCTCCGCTTTCTGGTCCCGTCTCCATCAAGCCTTGGGGACATCACTGAAATATAGTACTGCTTATCACCCTCAGACGGATGGTCAGACAGAGAGAGTAAATCAAATACTCGAAGATATGTTGCGAGCCTGTGCGCTAGCCAACGGAGCTAAATGGGAAGATTGCTTGCCATACGCCGAGTTCTCGTATAACAACAGTTTTCAGACCAGTCTCAAGATGTCGCCATATAAAGCTCTATATGGTCGTAAGTGCCGCACTCCTCTAAATTGGTCTCAAGCTGGAGATAGCCGTATCTTCGGAACAGATCTCATGATGGAAGCTGAGAGACAAGTCAGGGAAATCAGAGACCGACTGCAATTGGCCAAATCCCGTCAGAAGAGTTATTATGATGCAAAGCATCGGCAGGTCAGTTTTGAACCCGGGGAACACATGTACCTCCGAGTCACTCCTATGAAAGGAGTTAAGTGATTTCAAACTCATGGAAAGCTGGCACCCAGATTCATTGGTCCATTCCCGATTATGTCTCGAGTGGGTACGGTTGCATATCAACTAGAACTGCCCCGGGAATTGGCAGACATACACAACGTATTCCATGTTTTGCAATTGAGACGACGCATATCCCCGCCTGAGAAAAGGACTGCAATGGCTGAGATAGAATTGGAAAAAGATTTAACTTATGAAGAAAGATCATTCAGAATTTTGGATCAAGTAGAAAGGGTCACTCGCAGCAAAGTCAGAAAATTTTACAAAGTTCAGTGGGAGCATCACACAGAGTCCGAAGCAACTTGGGAGCAGGAAGAATTCTTTACGGGTTACTATCCAGAGTGGTTTTCCCAAGCAACCGAATCTCGAGGACGAGATTCATTCTAAGTGGGGGAGGTTTGTGACAGCCTGGTTTTTGCCCTCTCTTATTTGTTTGAGTTTTCATTTGAATTTTTTTGAAACTTGGAGTTCTTGAGTCTTTTCATTTGGACTTAAACACTTGGGCATCCTTGGCTTTCACCCAAGTGCTTCATTTCTCTCCCAGACCCTCATTTCACTTCGGATCCACCTCAAAATAATCTTTGGAATATTTTTCATAAATGAACATTTCCTCTCAAAAACCCTTAGGCAAATATGTTTGCTCCAAAGCAACCCTAATTTTTATGGCTCAGAAAATTCTAAGATAATTCACAAATATTCTAGGGACCCTAGGGCACCTCCCTGAGAAAAAATATTTCATCACTTTTGGATTATTTTTGCTACAGAAAATCTTTTCTGTTCTGGACAGAAATGGTGGTTTCTACAACAACTACCATTTTACTTGCTCCTTTTGACCTGATCTTTCTTGTGCATAGTTACCTTAGTAACTCTAAGCCAGCCTCCAAAGCACAGCTCCAAACTCCCAGCTATTTGACCATAGTAACATCACAAAGTTACTGTCCAGAAACTTACCAGACTTGTAAAATCTTCTCTACTGCATCTGGAGCCAAACCAAATCGTGGTAACACTCTAAACTACCACGAACAACATGCCAGACATCGAGTTTACGCTTAGATCGACCTGATGTCATAGTTCACGCGGTGACCGCGTTCGTCCAGGCATGCTGGCATGCAGCCGACGCGCTCTGCGACGCGCCCGAGCCTCTGTTGCTCATGTGCTCGCTTCCCCGCCTGCCCAACCTTGCCAAAACTCGCCACAATCATTGTCTTGACACCCTTAACTCCGCCCTGGCACTCGCCGATGCCGGAGCTCGCCGCAGCAAGCACGGGCAAGGTCCGACCAGCCCAACAATGTGGAGCGCACTATGCTCGTCGTCACCCCCTTGATCTTGTGCTCGTCTCGGCTCGCCCATAGTGGTCGCGTGTCCTCCGTCGCCTTCTCCCCCTCTCATTGACTACGCTCGTCGTCGGGCGCCGTGGACAAGTGTCCACCGTCGGAGCCCGAAGCACCCTCGCCGCTCGCCTATATATAGAGCCCCTCCCCAACCTCCTTGAGCATCCTCCAGCACTCACACACACACTCCACGATCGAGTAGGAAGCTGTAGCCCGGCCGGGCAGGCCTCGGGCCACCGACCCCGAGCTCGAGCTCACTGGCGATCCCCTCTGGTCTCCGCAGCAGCTCCAGCCCCTCCTAGGCCTGGGTGACCTCTCCAGGACCTCCGCCTCTCTTCGGTGAGGCCATCTCGCCCGCTTGGATCCCCTGGAGCGGCCTCTGCTCGCCGTCTTCCTCAACTCCGACAACCTCCTCGTCCTGCCTCCACTCGCGAGCTAGATTCTAACACCGTCTGACCACCCCTAGCCACGCTACGGGTATGGGCAGGTGCACCTCGACCTCCTCTTTCCATCCCTCCCTCTCGTTTTGTCCAAAGAGCCCTCATCGCCGGCGAGAGCTCCAGCGAAGCCGCGGCCGTCTCTGTTTCTCTCCCCCTCTTCCTCCACCTGACTAGCGGGGCCCGCTAGTCAGCCACTCAGTACGCGTGCGAAGCGGTACGAGTGGTGGCGCCCCTGGGCTTTACGCCTTCAACGTCACCCTCCCAGTCCTTTTCTTTTTATTCAAATTCATTTGAATTTACAGAACACTTCAAAGAGTTAGAACTTTTTAACCATGAGTCCAAATGAATTGATTCTTTTTGCATTGTGTTCTTCGAAAGAAAATCTAACAGCTCACCAAAGATGAGATTTTTCTGAGCTGTTTAGAATTTCCGGTGAATTTCAGAAGTGTCCTTGATATTTTCTTTTTGTGTTTCAAATTATTTTCAGAAGGTGAGGCTTGTCTTGAGGATCACCAGGAGGCTTGTGAACCTCATCTGCACTAAGGCAAGCCAAAGCAACATTTTCATGATGCCATTGCAATATTTGTGATTTTCTTACTTGAATGAATTGATTAATCCATGCATTTAAATAATTATTGAGTTATTTGTATTCTGTTAAATGTTGGTTAGTTATTATGCTTATTTACATAATAGTTGAAGTGGGTAAGGCAAGTTAAGATTTATTTGAGGTGATGTTAGAAATAATTTTGTTATGCATGTTAGTAATTATTTAGCTATGTTTTTGCCTTCCTAAATTGGTAAAAATTTGTGAGAAAATGTTCTGTTAAATACTTGTTAAAGCATATTACTTGTTTTACAGAATGATTGAACCCAACTTAGTGATAAAGAAATTAAGAGTTATTGATAGTAAAGTCTTTTGTCAAACATATAAGAAATTTATCGGAGTTACTTTCTTGCGTAAGAAAATTTATGAAAACTTGTGACAAAAATATTTTTGACTAGTAAGAGTCAGTTTGAGCAAGTAAAGTAATCTGAGTTGTTGACGTTTATGCTTGGTGTGAATGTGGATGATATCTGTCATGTTGATCAGTATATGATGCATGTGTTGTTTTGCATTTCATGGCATGCTATGACACCGGTCATTGTTAACAATTGAACCTGAATATAACTCAACTAGAATACACCGTTGACTGGGTCACAGTGCCACTGAATCGAGTTTCTTTCCAGTGCAACCATATTTGCCTGTATGGGAAGGCCTTGATTCGGTCCATTGACATGGCCTCTGGTCGGTGCCTCCATCTAGGGAAGGTTATGTCATGTTTGCCCTGGCCCGGAAGGCAGGCATAACCTTGTGTGCTTGTTGATGAGATTATGGTACCAAGTCCCCAAGTGGGAGTATCCCCAAGTGGGAGTTGGCCACGATGGTGGTCGGGGTGTCTTTGGTAGACACGGGGCCACCCAGGACTAGCCCGTTGGGGATTTGGGTTGGAGTGGCCGGGAGAGTGATGTGGCAATGGAGGGGTTTTGTCGGAATGCCATTGGTCCACCCGAATGGGAGTGCGAGGCCATGGGTTCCATGGTGTGGGTGCAGTGTTCTACCTCTGCAGAGTGTATAACCTATCGATAGCCGCGTCCACGGTCACGGACACCTTGTAGTAGGTCCCACCATGAGTCAACGATTAATAAAAATTGCACACTAAGCTGTAAACTTTGCATTGTTGATGATGGCAGAAAGGCCATCGAGGAAATTGGGATCAGATATTGGTCATGGTGGTGATCGCTGTAAGGATCACGAGTCATTTTGTAAAAGACCACGATGGTGGTGTGTTTTACCATGTTGGTGGTGTGTTTATGATCTGAGAATGATCACGGTTGGTAAGTTGTCCTAAGGGATGTTCGATGTATGATCACAGCATGTTGGCATATAGTGTTGCATTATTAATAATTGGTTAAATATCATGATATTGTTTGTCATTATGATTATGCTTGTTGTGAGCTTGCAAGTACATTCAATGTACTGACCTGGCGTGTCATGCCAGATTTCAGGAAAGTCTCGTTGGAAAGGAGCGCTGTTCGAGTCTAGGTCGTGTCCACATCGGTGTCCCTGTGAAATGGAGCTTTCGCTACGACGTTATTCCGCTGCCAAGTAGTTGTTCGGATCGAGGCCCCTTTATGTTCACTAAATAATGTACATATTGTTCAGTGGCACTGAGTGTGCCGCTTGGCCTCGACAGTGTTGTAATATGAACTCTATTCCGCTAGCATCAATAAAGCGGTTGTTTTCTATACCAATATGTTGTGTGTTGCCAGAAGACATGGTCTCTGGGCTGGTAATGCAGGGTAAACCGGTCGCTCTGAGCTGGGTGCCACAAAATCGGCCTTTTGTGAAGGCCGATTGGTTTGGGTGATGGATCCGGGGCGCAATAAGGGCCGCCCTAGTAGCGTACCCTTTGGCCAGGATTCTAAATATCACATTGAGGCTGTGATAGGGAGGAATTGTCTAATATCCGCCGCACCCGGTACCTTGGGAATCAAGGAGATAATCCCATAGTTAAGACGGGATATGTCCAAAGTTCCCTGATGTCTACTACACAACCTTCTTCTTTTAGATGTTGTTGGGCCTCCAAGTGCAGAGGTTTGTAGGACAGTAGCAAATTTCCCTCAAGTGGATGACCTAAGGTTTATCAATCCGTGGGAGGCGTAGGATGAAGATGGTCTCTCTCAAACAACCCTGCAACCAAATAACAAAGAGTCTCTTGTGTCCCCAACACACCCAATACAATGGTAAATTGTATAGGTGCACTAGTTCGGCGAAGAGATGGTGATACAAGTGCAATATGGATAGTAGATAATGGTTTTTGTAATCTGAAAATATAAAAACAGCAAGGTAACTGATGATAAAAGTGAGCACAAACGGTATTGCAATGCGTTGAAACAAGGCCTAGGGTTCATACTTTCACTAGTGCAAGTTCTCTCAACAATAATAACATAATTGGATCATATAACTATCCCTCAACATGCAACAAATAGTCACTCCAAAGTCACTATTAGCGGAGAACAAATGAAGATATTATTTTAGCGTACGAAACCACCTCAAAGTTATCCTTTCTGGTCGATCTATTCAAGAGTCCGTAGTAAAATAATACGAAGCTATTCTTTCCGTTCAATCTATCATAGAGTTCGTACTAAAATAACATCTTAAGACACAAATCAACCAAAACCCTAATGTCACCTAGATACTCCAATCTCACCTCAAGTATCCGTGGGTATGATTATACGATATGCATCACACAATCTCAGATTCATCTATTCAACCAACACAAAGAACTTCAAAGAGTGCCCCAAAGTTTCTACCGAAGAGTCAAGATGAAAACGTGTGCCAACCCCTATGCATATATTCACGAGGTCACGGAACTCGCAAGTTGATCACCAAAACATACATCAAGTGGATCACGTGATATCCCATTGTCACCACAGATAAGCACATGCAAGACATACATCAAGTGTTCTCAAATCCTTAAAGACTCAATTTGATAAGATAACTTCAAAGGGAAAACTCAATTCATCACAAGAGAGTAGAGGGGGAGAAACATCATAAGATGCAAATATAATAGCAAAGCTCACGATACATCAAGATCGTGTCGACTCAAGAACACGAGAGAGAGAGAGAGAGAGATCAAACACATAGCTACTGGTACATACCCTCAGCCCCGAGGGTGAACTACTCCTTCCTCATCATGGAGAGCGCCGGGATGATGAAGATGGCCACCGGAGAGGGATCCCCCCTCCGGCAGGGTGCCAGAACGGGTCTAGATTGGTTTTTGGTGGCTACGGAGGCTTCTGGCGGAGGTTCTCCCGATCTATTCTACTGCCTGATGTTTTTAGGGTATATTGATATATATAGGCGAAAGAACTCGGCCAGGGGAGCCACGAGGGGCCCACGAGGGTGGGGGGCGCGCCCAGGGGGTAGGGCACGCCTCCCTGCCTCATGGCTTCCTCGAAGCTTCCCCGACGTCTACTCCAAGTCTCCTGGATTGCTTCCGTTCCAAAAATAACTCTCCCGAAGGTTTCATCCGTTTGGACTCCATTTGATATTCCTTTTCTTCGAAACACTGAAATAGGCAAGAAAACAACAATTTGGGCTGGGCCTCTGGTTAATAGGTTAGTCCCAAAAATAATATAAAAGTGTACAATAAAGCCCATAAACATCCAAAACAGATAATATAACTGCATGGAACAATCAAAAATTATAGATACGTTGGAGACGTATCAAGCATCCCCAAGCTTAATTCCTGCTCGTCCTCGAGTAGGTAAATGATAAAAACAGAATTTTTGATGTGGAATGCTACCTAACATATTTATCAATGTAATCTTCTTTATTGTGGCAAGAATATTCAGATCCATAAGATTCAAGACAAAAGTTTAATATTGACATAAAAATAATAATACTTCAAGCATACTAACTAAGCAATTATGTCTTCTCAAAATAACATGGCCAAAGAAAGCTATCCCTACAAAATCATATAGTCTGGCTATGCTCTATCTTCATCACACAATATAATTAAATCATGCACAACTCCGATGACAAGCTAAGCAAATTTTCATACTTTTGATGTTCTCAAACTTTTTCAATCTTCACGCAATACATGAGTGTGAGCCATGGACATAGCACTATAGGTGGAATAGAATGGTGGTTGTGGAGAAGAAAAAAAAGGAGACGATAGTCTCACATCAACTAGGCGTATCAACGGGTTATGGAGATGCCCATTGATAGATATCTATGCGAGTGAGTAGGGATTGCCATGCAACAGATGCACTAGAGCTATAAGTGTATGAAAGATCAACAAAAGAAACTAAGTGGGTGTGCATCCAACTTGCTTGCTCACGAAGACCTAGGGAAATTTGAGGAAGCCCATCATTGGAATATACAAGCCAAGTTCTATAATGTAAAATTCCCACTAGTATATGAAGTGACAACATAGGAGACTCTTTATCATGAATATATCATGGTAATACTTTGAAGCACAAGTGTGGTAAAAGGATAGTAGCATTGCCCCTTCTCTCTTTTTCTCTCATTTTTTTTTATTTTTTTTGGGCCTTCTCTTTTTATGGCCTCTTTTTTCTCTCTTTTTTTATTTTTTGTCCGGAGCCTCATCCCGACTTGTGGGGGAATCATAGTCCCCATCATCCTTTCCTCATTGGGACAATGCTCTAATAATGATGATCATCACACTTTTATTTACTTACAACTCAAGAATTATAACTCAATACTTAGAACAAAATATGACTCTATATGAACGCCTCCGGCGGTGTACCGGGATGTGCAATGTCTCATGAGCGACATGTATGAAAGAATTATGAACGGTGGCTTTGCCACAAATACAATGTCAACTACATGATCATGCAAAGCAATATGACAATGATGGAGCGTGTCATAATAAACGGAACGGTGGAAAGTTGCATGGCAATATATCTCGGAATGGCTATGGAAATGCCATAATAGGTAGGTATGGTGGCTGTTTTGAGGAAGGTATATGGTGGGTGTATGATACCGGCGAAAAGTGCACGGTAATAGAGAGGCTAGCAAATGTGGAAGGGTGAGAGTGCGTATAATGCATGGACTCAACATTAGTCATAAAGAACTCACATACTTATTGCAAAAATCTATTAGTTATCAAAACAAAGTACTACGCGCAGGCTCCTAGGGGGATAGATTGGTAGGAAAAGACCATCACTCGTCCCCGACCGCCACTCATAAGGAAGACAATCAATGAATAAATCATGCTCCGACTTCATCACATAACGGTTCACCATACGTGCATGCTACGGGAATCACAAACTTTAACACAAGTATTTCTCAAATTCACAACTACTCAACTAGCATGACTCTAATATCACCATCTTCATATCTCAAAACAATCATCAAGTATCAAACTTCTCTTAGCATTTAAAATTTATAACCAAGGTGAATTACCATGCTGTTCTAAAGGACTCTCAAAATGTTATAAGTGAAGCATGAGAGTTCATCTATTTCTATAAAATAAAACCACCACCGTGCTCTAGAAAGATATAAGTGAAGCACTAGAGCAAATGATAAACTACTCCGAAAGATATAAGTGAAGATCAATGAGTAGTCGAATACTTATTTAGCTATGTGAATACTCTCCCATTTAATAATTTCAGATATTTATACTTTATTCAAACATCAAGCAAAACAAAATAAAATGACCTAAGAATAGCAAACATCATGTGAAGAAGCAAAAACTTAGGATCAACCGATACTAACCGATAGTTGTCGAAGAAGAAATGTGGGATGCCAACCGGGGCATCCCCAAGCTTAGATGCTTGGGACTTCTTGAAATATTAGCTTGGGATGCCCAAGCTTGATATTTTGTGTCTCCTTAATTCCTCTCATATCACGGTGTCCCTAAATCTCAAAAGCTTCATCCACACAAAACTCAACAAGGACTCGTGAGATAAGTTAGTATAAACCAATGCAAAAACCTTATCATACTCTACTGTAGCAAATCACTAAAATTATTAATCAACATTGCATACTAAATGCCTCCGCATATTTAATAGTCCTATCCTCAAATAGAATCATTAAAAAAGCAAACATATGTAAACAATGCAAACATAACAACAATCTGCCTAAACAGGACAGTCTGTGAAGAATGCAGCAAGATCCATACTTCCCTAGCTCCAAAAATTATGAAAGAAAATTCCCGCTGTATTAAATTTATCAAGTCTTATTATGCAAAAGGTTTCAACATTTTATCACATTCTGAATTTTCTAGGGAATTTTTGCAACAGCGGTAAACTTTCTGTTTTCAAACAGCAACATGTAGAGTTGTAAAATAGGCATAGTAAAGGCCATCAATGCCACTTTTATTGAAATAAAAGATGCAAAACATTGTTCTACATAACAGCAAGAAAATCCTAACAAAATAAATTGACGCTCCAAGCAAAACACATATCATGTGGTGAATAAAAATATAGCTCCAAGTAAAGTTACCGATGAACGAAGACGAAAGAGGGGATGCCATCCGGGGCATTCCCAAGCTTAGGCTCTTGGCTGTCCTTGAATATTACCTTGGGGTGCCTTGGGCATCCCCAATCTTAGGCTCTTGCCACTCCTTATTCCATAGTCCATCGAATCTTTACCCAAAACTTGAAAACTTCACAACACAAAACTTAGCAGAAAACTCGTGAGCTCCGTTAGTAAAAGAAAATAAATCACCACTTAGGTACTGTTGTGAACTCATTCTAAATTCATATTGGTGTAATATATACTGTATTCCAACTTCTATATGGTTCATACCCTCCGATACTACTCATAGATTCATCAAAATAAGCAAACAACACATAGAAAACAGAATCTGTCAAAAACAGAACAGTCTGTAGTAATATGTATCAAACGTATACTTATGGAACTCATAAAATTCTAAAATAAATAGGTGGACCTTAGGGATTTGTCTATTAATCCTATGCAAAAAGAATCAACTTAATATCACTCTCCAGTAAAACATGGCAGCTAATCTCGTGAGCACTAAAGTTTCTGTTTTTTACAGCAAGATCACAAAGACTTCACCCAAGTCTTCCCAAAGGTTCTACTTGGCACAAACACTAATTAAAAGCATAAAACCACATATAAACAGAGGCTAGATGAATTATTTATTACCAAACAGGAACAAAAAGCAAGGAACAAAAAAAATTGGGTTGCCTCCCAACAAGCGCTATCGTTTAACGCCCCTAGCTAGGCATAATGATTTCAATGATGCTCACATAAAAGATAAGAATTGAAACATAAGAGAGCATGATGAAGAAGATGAATAGCACATTTAAGTCTAACCCACTTCCTATGCATAGAGATTTTGTGAGCAAACAACTTGTGGGAACAAGAATCAACTTGCATAGGGAGGTAAAACAAGCAAATCTTCAAGATTTTCAACACATAGAGAGGAAACTCGATATTATTGCAATTCCTACAAGCATACGTTCCTCCCTCATAATTATTACATGTAGCATCATGAATTAATTCAACAATATAACCATCACATAAAGCATTATTTTCATGATCCATAAGCATAGAAAATTTATTACTCTCCACATAAGCAAATCTATTCTCATCAATAGTAGTGGGAGAAAACTCAACGAAATAACTATCATGTGAGGCATAATCCAATTGAAAATTAAAATTATTATGAAAAGTTTCATGGATATCATTATTCTTTATAGCATACAAGTCGTCACAATAATCATCATAGATAGCAACTTTGTTCACATAATCAATTGGAACCTCTTCAGAAATAGTGGAATCATTACTAAATAAAGTCATGACCTCTCCAAATCCACTTTTATCAATATAATCATCATAAATAGGAGGCATGCTATCATCATAATAAATTTGCTCATCGAAACTTGGGAAACAAAAAATATCATCTTCATCAAACATAGCTTCCCCAAGCTTGTGGCTTTGCATATCATTAGCATCATGGGTATTCAAAGAATTCATATTAATAACATTGCAATCATGCTCATCATTCAAAGATTTAGTGCCAAACATTCTAATGCATTCTTCTTCTAACACTTTGGCACAATTTTCAGAATCCTTATTTTCACGAAAGACATTAAAAAGATGAAGCATATGAGGTAACCTTAATTCCATTTTTTTATTTTTCTTTTATAGACTAAACTAGTGATAAAACAAGAAACTAAAAAATTCGATTGCAAGATCTAAAGATATACCTTCAAGCACTAACCTCCCCGGCAACAACGCCAGAAAAGAGCTTGATGTCTACTACAAAGCCTTCTTCTTGTAAATGTTGTTGGCCTCCAAGTGTAGAGGTTTGTAGGACAGTAGCAAATTTCCCTCAAGTGGATGACCTAAGATTTATCAATCCGTGGGAGACGTAGGATGAAGATGGTCTCTCTCAAGCAACCTTGCAACCAAATAACAAAGAGTATCTTGTGTCCCCAACACACCCAATACAATGGTAAATTGTATAGGTGCACTAGTTCAGCGAAGAGATGGTGATACAAGTGCAATATGGATAGTAGATAATGGTTTTTGTAATCGGAAAATATAGAAACAGCAAGGTAACTAATGATAAAAGTGAGCATAAATGGTATTGCAATGCATTGAAACAAGGCCTAGGGTTCATACTTTCACTAGTGCAAGTTCTCTCAACAATAATAACATAATTGGATCATATAACTATCCCTCAACATGCAATAAAGAGTCACTCCAAAGTCACTAATAGCGGAGATCAAACGAAGAGATTATTGTAGGGTACGAAACCACCTCAAAGTTATCCTTTCTGATCGATCTGTTTGCACACGAATGCGTCACCGTGTATCCTCGATGCCGGGGGTGATGCACCGCAACTCACGTCGAAGGAGACCCGCCGGAAGCGCGGTACGCAAGACAATCCGGCGGGCGCTTTTGTACACCCGAAACCTCACACGCCCGGGAGGGACCCCGTCAGGGTGCGCGGCGGCTATGGGCTGCCCTAGGTCGGCCTGACCGCCCCTAGGGCCTCGAGGTTCGCTGCCCTGCAACAAGAAGAACGAATGAAGAACGAGAAGAAGAAGAACAAGGGAGAGAGATAAAGGTAAAGGTAAAAAGATGATATATTGATAGGTCGATTGTGTGTTGTTCAATCGGCCGTCACCCCTTAGATATATAAGAGGCGGCTGGACTTCCCGTGCAAGGAAAAGTCTTGGATTCGGGTCCAAAACTCTAGTCAAATTCGGATTGGTTCTCTGTCCGAACTTTCCAAAATTGTTCGGTTTAAACTGACTTCACCTTGCGGGTCTTTTTTGTGGTGGTAAACGATCTCGGATGGAAACGACTCGAAAGCAATCTTGACCGTTTCGACGAGACGAACAACTTTTATGTTGAATGTTTTTTGATCAGATATCATCTTGAGGGTCCAACCGGTCGCGCAAAACAGGCTATTCGCTCGCGCTACCCATCAGACATATGTGTGGTGGGGCGCGCCACATCTCGCCTCGTGACAGAGCTGCACTCCGATTGCTCTAACTTTTGCATACGAACTCGGATTTGGACGATTTTATATCAAAATCGATCGTTTCGACGAGACAAAGACAACCCGTGTAGATCATTTTTCCATTTGAGGTCGTCTTGGGGGCTTAATCGGCCAAACTGTACGCTGAATATAAGATCTTACTACTTTGAGCATAGTTTCGGCCTTCGAGATGAAATCGGATGGCGATGACCCAAACTTCAAAGATGTTCATATCAACAACACATAACTCTTTTATGTAAATCACTTCTCCATTTGAGGCCATCTTAAATAAGTTCTTGACCGTGCCAAAATCTGGTGTCAACACATACCCCCCCTATTTTTCGGCAAAGCTTGTGTGCCGAAAAATAACTTGCACATAGCTTTCTCTAAGGACGATGTCAACACTCCATCGGCCATTTTGCATATGCTTAGGACGATAAGTTTATATCGGCCATTGCTTGTGTGAATATTTTGATGCAAGCTTGGGTGACTTTCCCAACTCCATTAACCCGACTATAAAGTTCCATAGGTATGCATGTCAAGACCAACCATCAACCATATTGTCCACCCTTCTACTAGGATCTTGCAGATAATCAACAATGAACTTTCTTGAATCCTTACTTTGTCTGCATAAAAGTTTCATTAGTAGCCGAGGTGGTGAGCTCCAATTCGGCCTTACCCATGTTGGCAAGAATAAGCATCGGTTATTGATAGATGTGCAATACACCATGACCGACGTGGTAACCGGATGCTTACTAAGACAACTATCTCCAATTGTCATGTCTAAATATATGAACAATTTTAATGCAACCCAAGGTAAATTTTGCATCTAGACATACCCCCAGATAAACTATAAGTGATTCGTCAAAACATTGATAACCCTTGGATATTTGTTGCACTACTCATAACGAATCACCGAAAGCCTCAATATGTATAGCACCTATAGCAAGTAAAAGAGTCAATCCGAATAACAATGCATATTTGGCCTTGATTAATCATGCATAAAAATATTCTAAGCGGCATGAGGCTTCAAAATTAGTATCATAAAGAGATATATAAACAACACCAACACTTTGGCCATTGCTATGAATTGAACCAGCAAAACATAATCTCCATAGTACTAGAGAGACAAGGCTAATATTAATATTATGGATGACATTAATCCGATGTTCAGTAATAAAATCAGCTATGATTTGGCCTCTTATAGATCTCAAAGATGCATAAGCCAAATCATATCCAAACAAAGTATAATCCCACTAACCAATTCTGTAGCTATGAATTGGTCTATGCAGCATATATTCAATGATATCGGTCATGATGTCTCAACTCCATTCAATCATAATATAGGCATACATATAAATTTCCATGAGCACGTACCTTGTCTCGCTCTCCAATCAAACTAAGGACGATGCTAGAATACTACACCGGCCATGCATTGACATACTCTTAGGACGATAGATAAATATCGGCCATTACCATGTAAACTTCATTCAAAGCACATATAGCCAAAATAAACAAATGAAATGACAAATCAAGTATTTCGGACCTTTGGATCAGCAACAAACTTGTAGCTAATCAAATGTATAGTGATTTGGCAATACCCTTTCATGATGTAAGAAATTATATTGCATCCATGGATTATAATAAGCCCATTGAGGGTAACCAATCATACCTGATGACGAATTCCATGGCATAGGCATCAACGGCATAGTTGAAGAATATGGATAATGTCTGGACCGAAGATGTTGAAACCTTCGGCTTGGTCCTTCATAGTTTTCACTCTTTTCCTTCTTCATCTTTGCCACACGTCGTGTAATGGATGCTTTCACATAATTCTTATTTTGAGCACTTCCTTTGGGAACCCATGCTATGTTCCTTTCTTCAAGTTCTTTTGCACTAAGTTTTTGTAATTCCCTCTTTTGCCAATAGGATAAGCCGAGTGGACATCTTGGCTGTGATTCTGTTTTGACCAATGGCAATTCCTTTTTGGCCTTGTGCACTCTCAACTTCTTTTCTTAAGATTTGGCACTTCGACTCTCAATAATTGGTTGCTTTGTCTCATTGTCTTTAGTAGCCAATGTCAACACATTAATTGGCTCTTTTTCATTTGAGATCAAATCTGAAGTTGCACTCTTAAGACCATCTCTTTTAACACGGTAAACTTTCTTGACCACCTCTTTCTTCTTCCTTGAGCTCTGGACCGATTCCTTATGATTGAAGCGGTCTTTAACATGTGATTGTTCAAATGTTGATCTTCTTGGAGCTGCATAATATTGGTGAGATGGTATAAAATAAGATGGTGAATGTGCCCTTGTACCATACCTGTCCCATGATGGATATGGATCTATATGAGCATACGGAGGCATCCACGACATTGTCATTGGCGGCCTTAAATAAGGATATTAATATGTTGCGTTAAAATTCTCACTTTGCCAATACCAATCCTCATATTTGCGCCTTGGGGGTGATCTTGGTTTCTTTCCAGGATTGGGCCGGTAAGCTTTCTTCTCTTCACTCTTCTTTTGATATTTATCCAATAGTTCAGCAAAGGTGATTTTTGATCTATTACACTTGCGCTTATTTCGGCCTTTGTTTTCTTTTGATTTGCTTTCATCGATCATTGGAATTGCTTGCTGCCCCCCAGTCCTTGGTGTCTCCATTGTAGCTTCGATGGAATTCTCTCCCTCAAGATTATGTTCATTATGCTCTTCAACAACTTCTTTATTTGAAAGCTTAATCCCATCACCTGCAGTTTTTACCTTCTCTTTAAATGGATCGGTGATGACCCACAAGTATAGGGGATCTATCGTAGTCCTTTTGATAAGTAAGAGTGTCGAACCCAATGAGGAGCAAAAGGAAATGATAAGCGGTTTTCAACAAGGTATTCTCTGCAAGAAGTGAAATAATAGGTAATAGATAGTTTTATGATAGGATAATTTGTAACGAGTAACAAGTAACAAAAGTAAATAAAGTGCAGCAAGGTGGCCCAATCCTTTTTATAGCAAAGGACAAGCCTGGACAAACTCTTATATGATGTAAAGCGCTCCCGAGGACACATGGGAATATCGTCAAGCTAGTTTTCATCATGTTCATATGATTTGCGTTCGGTACTTTGATAATTTGGTATGTGGGTGGACCGGTGCTTGTGTACTACCCTTACTTGGACAAGCATCCCACTTATGATTAACCTCTATTGCAAGCATCCGCAACTACAACAAAAGTATTAAGGTAAACCTAACCATAGCATGAAACATATGGATCCAAATCAGCCCCTTATGAAGCAACGCATAAACTAGGGTTTAAGCTTCTGTCACTCTAGCAACCCATCATCTACTTATTACTTCCCAATGCCTTCCTCTAGGCCCAAATAATGGTGAAGTGTCATGTAGTCGACGTTCACATAACACCACTAGAGGAGAGACAACATACATCTCATCAAAATATCGAACGAATACCAAATTCACATGACTACTAATAGCAAGATTTCTCCCATGTCCTCAGGAACAAACGTAACTACTCACGAAGCATAAACATGTTCATAATCAGAGGGGTATTAATATGCATATAGGATCTGAACATATGATCTTCCACCAAATAAACCAACTAGCATCAACTACAAGGAGTAATTAACACTACTAGCAACCTACTAGCACCAATCCCGGACTTGGAGACAAGAATTGGATACAAGAGATGAACTAGGGTTTTGAGAGGAGATGGTGCTAATGAAGATGTTGATGGAGATTTCCCTCTCCCGATGAGAGGAGCGTTGGTGATGACGATGGCGATGATTTCCCCCTCCCGGAGGGAAGTTTCCCTGGCAGAACAGCTCTGCTAGAGCCCTAGATTGGTTCCGCCTCGTGGCGGTGGAGTTTCGTCCGAGAAGATGGCTTCTTATCTTTTCCCATCGAAAGACTTCATATAGCAGAAGATGGACACCGGAGGGCCACCAGAGGGCCCACGAGGTAGGGGGGCGCACCCAGGGGGGTAGGGCGCGCCCCCACCCTCGTGGGCAGGGTGTGCCCCCCCGGTGAATGTCTTCTGCTGGGTATTTTTTATATATTCTGAAAACGTCTTCCGCGAAGTTTCAGGACTTTTGGAGCTATGCAGAATAGGTCTCTAATATTTGCTCCTTTTCCAGCCCAGAATCCCAGCTGCCGACATTCTCCCTCTTTATGGAAACCTTGTAAAATAAGAGAGAATAGGCATAAGTATTGTGACATAATGTGTAATAATAGTCCATAATGCAATAAATATCGATATAAAATCATGATGCAAAATGGACGTATCGACTCCCCCAAGCTTAGACCTCGCTTGTCCTCAAGCGAAAGCCAAAATCGAAAAATATGTCCACATGTTTAGATATAGAGGTGTCGATAAAAATAAAATACGGACATGAAGGCATCATGATCATTCTTAGAACAACAACTTATATAATTCTTGTCATATGATTTCTTATGCTAGAGTAATAATTCAATCACAATTTCAAGTCTAAATCGTAAACTTCATTGAAAACTAACAAACTATAATCTCAGTCATTGGAGCAATTGCAATTTATCATAACATAGGAAAGTGTCAATATATAAGAGCTTTTCAGCAAGTTCACTTACTCAACTATCTAGTCTTCCACAATTGCTGACACTCACGCAATACTTATGGGTATGGAGTTTTAATCGGACACAGAGAAAGATAGGGGCTCACTAGTAGAAAAAGGGTCAAATGTGAAGCACATTAGTGCCGGTTTGTAACAGAACCGACACTAATGTGATCAATAGTACCAGTTCATGGCGGCGATCAATAGTACCGGTTCATGCCGAACCTTTAGTACCGGTTCCTGGCATGAACCGGTACTAAAGAGGCTGTGGCAGCCTGCGGTCAGGCTATGGCCCCACCATCACCATTTAGTGCCGGTTCGTACCACGAACCGGTACTAATGAGGTTATGGCAAGCTGTTTTTAGTCCCACCTCGCTCCCCTAACAAGGCTTTTACCACCTTAAATATGTTACTTCTCAAATTATCACAAGCACTTGGTCTTCATTGAACTCTATGTGTAGAATTTGTGGCTGCAATATGAGTCTTCACCGGTTTACAAATCGTTGAGGACACATATTGACAATTCAGATTGTACACAAAAAGATCATTAATGATCAAAGTATTTTTGATGTATAAGATCATATTGACAATTCAGACTGTAAAGAAATATAAGATCATGATCTAAATGCTCTTATATTTTCTGCATTCAGTATGCACCATTCAAAGCGACGCCATCAACTTGCAACCATTTTTGCCTTCATTTGCTATTTTTCATGCATTTAATGATTTGTTTTGAGAGCTAAATGACCTTGAAATTGAAAAGCACTACAAATGAACTCTGAAAAAGTTGAAACTTGGCATGGTATCATCATTTCACCCACATAGTATGTGCAAAAAAGTATAGAGGGTTACGGCAAAAACTGGATGCACTTCGTTTACAAACTGGACAATCTCTTTCGAAGCATTCGGGTTTCTAACGAAATTAAACTCATCTGTTACAAAGGCATTTCATTTTTTTAGCTTATTACAACTCCAGACTTTTTGTGCATTCAGTATGCACCATTCAAAGCGACGCCATCAACTTTCAACCATTTCTGCCTTCATTTGCTATTTTTCATGCATTTAATGATTTATTTTGAGCTAAATGACCCTAAAATTGAAAAGCACTACAAAATGAGATACATTAGTCCCGGTTTGAATTTGAGCCGACACTAATGTGTCCATTAGTGCCAGTTCCAACTGCTAGGCGGGAGGAGATCTTTAGTACCGGTTTGTGGCGAACCTTTAGCACCGGTTCGTGCCACGAACTGGTACTAATGAGGTTGTGTTAGGTCAGGCTGGGGCCCCACGAGCACCTTTAGTACCGGTTCATGGCATGAACCAGTACTACAGTTTCTTAGTAAGCTGTTTTTTAGTCCCACCTCGCGAAGAGAGAGGCACTAGGAGCAGTTTATAATCCCTGAGTGCAGAGACGATGAAGAAGAGGCTCAATGCTCACGTTGCTTAGCTTCAAGCCTTGAGGAATATGGTAGACTGCACGGAGCTATGTGCAGTGCTGTTTACACTATTCCGAAAGGTTTGAAGCTAATTAATGAGCATTGCACCTCTTTTTTATTTTTAATAACTTATTACAACTCCGGACTTCTTCTGTTACGGCAAAAACTGGATGCACTTTGTGTACAAACAGGACAATCTCTTTCAAAGTATTAGGACCGGTTTCACACGAAAACTCATCTGTTAAACCGACACTTCATTTTTTTAAACTTATTATAACTCCAGACTTTGAACCATCAAGTTTCAACCATCAACTTGGCATGGTATATAAAAATAAATGAATATAAGAAAAGGAATAAAGCAAAAAAGAAAAAATAGCAGAAAAGAAAAAAACTATAGCAGAAAAGAAAAAAACTATATAAAAACTACTTAGAAATAAATAGAAGAAAATAAATATAGCAGAAAAGAAAAAACTACTCAGAAATGAATACAAAAAATAAAGCAGAAAAGAAAAAAACTATATAAAAAATTTGGGGCGCTGCCCTGTGGGCCTGCTAGACCACGGGCGTGCAATTTCAGGCCCACAAGGCCCAACAGACTCACAGGGCAGCGCGCCATAGTTAGGCCCAGAAGCCTGCTTTATAGAGGAGTTCGAAAGGGCAGCCGCGGCTGGGTTTATAAACCAGTGCGGCTGCCCTTCGCCCGGCGAGGTGGGACTAAACTTTGTGGTGGCAGCGCACCATCTTTAGTATCGGTTGGTGGCTCCAACCGGTACTAAAGGGTGACCTTTAGTACCGGTTGGAGCCACCAACCGGTACTAATGGCCTGCTCTTCCCGCCTCTTGGCCTGGCCAAAGTTGGCCTTTAGTACCGGTTGGTGGCTCCAACCGGTACTAAAGGCCTCTCCTATATATACAACACTTACGAAAAATTTCAGTTACTTCCTCTGTTCGTCTTCGTCGCCGCCCCGTCCCCGTCACCATCGTCGCGCCCCGTCCCCATCGCCGTCGTCGCGCCCCGGCCGTCCCCAGCGTCGCGCGCGCCCCGGCCGTCCCCGGCGTCGCGCGCGCCCCGGCTGTCCCCGCCCCCGTCGTCGCGCGCGGCGCCCCGGCCGTCCCCGCCCCGTTGTGTCGTCCCCGTTGCGTCGTCCCCGTCGTCGCCCCCGTCGCGCCGCTGCCCGTACGCCGCCGCCCCCGTCGCGCCGTCCCCGTCGTCGCCGTCTCGCGCTGCCACCCGTACGCCGCCGCCCCCGCTTGTACGTACACACACACACACACACGCACAATTTTTTTACTTATTTTCTGTTCTCTGATTTTTAGATTAATGCATGTCAAATTGTTAATTAGATGAACTACCTAGATAAGAATGTTTGATTAATGTGAAATGTTAGATATGAATTAGATAGAAAAGTTAAATATTAATGTCAATTGTTAGATGAATTAGCTATAGATATTAATTAGGTATATGAGATTTGAACTAGTTGAATTAATATAACTAGTTTATTTTTAGTAAATGCTTAGTTGAATTAATTAGTTGAATTAATAGAACTTGTTGAATTAATAGAACTAGTTGAATTAGTTGAAATAATAGAACTAGTAATGTTTCACCTATATATAGAACTTAACTAGCTAGATGTTAATGTTAATGGTTTTTTCTGTTATTTGTTAATGATTTTTTCTGTTTTTTTAATTTATATATATATATTTAGTTTATATAAATGTTAGATTAATGTCAAATGTTAGATGAATTAGATAGAAATATATGTTAGATATTAATGTCAAATGTTAGATGAATATTAGAATTAGCTAGATATTAATTAATGTTAGATAGTAAGTGTTTAATGTTTCACCTATATGAACATAGGAAATGTCGTCTGACGATGAAAAAGATTTTATTATGTGCGAACACTGTGAAGACCAACGCAGCCTATGCGACATAAATTTCCTTGTTGATAATAGGCGCTTCAGCATCAAGCTGGATGAGACATTCGAAGTGGATACAGTAAGTCACAACGGCAAGTATTTTTTCGTAATAAAGCATGACTTATACTTCATTTGCTTGAACTTATAATTTTAATTTTTCATTATTCTACTAGCGCATCCCCTGCCATGCTCAAATTTTTGTCTTGGATAAGATAGGTTTCAGTGTGATGAATGATATGGAGGTAAAGATAGTTTACTTGAAGACCGAGCATGGGTATACTTTCAACGTCAAATTATACAATGTAGACACATACAACCATTTTGAATGCAAAACTTGGCAAGCACTATGCAAGGCTTATGCATTTGAGCCTGATATGGTTATCACCTTTGATATTCGTCCAGAAGATGATATTGAAGGTAATAGAGACATCTGGGTCGATGTGCAGACGCCTCCAGTTCTACCATTATGTGAGTTGTTCTCAACCATGTTTATGTCTTTGATATTGTTTATTCAAAACTAGTTGACAACTAATTTCTATTGTCAGCTTATTTCGGTTCAAGCAAACATGTCCGGCGCTTGGTAGACAGGACCTACTACTGTCCCGGGGCTGAACTAAACCGCAAGGAGATAAGTCATTATGTTTCATGGCTTGAGGATCTTCATACTATCAAGAAAAATTTTCTTCCCGCACTTAGAAATGTTAGTACTCAAAACGTGCAACCAATAGTGATCGTATTGAACTACGGTCACATCTATAATGGAAAGATGATAAGATTTTTACTATTTGTCCTTAGTGCATCTTTTGCATACATTATTTTTGAAGCTAAACTTTCATTTCTAAGTATATTAATTATTATACGATGTTCTTCAATAGGGACTCCCGATGACAGTTGTGCCTCAGTGGATCGAGACAAAAGGTCACATGTCAATGGTTAGCTTACGACCAAGATATCCTACATTGCACATGAGTGCATTCAGGATTTCTGAAAACGATGAATGCTTAATAGTGAAAGATTGGAGCAAAATTGTTAACGATCCCAGAGAAGTACTAGGGGGTTGCAAGGAGAAGCGCATCCCACGATTAGGAGACAGATTCATCTGCATGCTCCAGTATGATGAATCAGGAGAGCTATACATGTTCTATGCTATTTTACCTGAGAGGGAGCAGCAGGAGTGATTTAGCTAGTTCATGCTCTTAGTACTTGTCCTCTCATGTGCGCATTCTCGTCCTGAACTTAATTAATCTCAAAGAGTGATTTTCTTGTGAACGCTTATAATATCATGACCATGTTGAACTCGATGATATCTTTGCTTCTGTTACAAGTGAATGTTTCTTCTTTAAGCTAGTGTTGGTGGTGATTAGATAGCGGTGATGACTATGATGATTAAATAGTGGTAATGACGACTACGATGATTTTTAGCTAGCTAGTATATACTGTTGTTGGTGATGATATGATGCAAGAGTTTATATATTAATATGTGATGATGGTGATGATGATGATGATGAGTTATTATATATATCATTTATGAAAGAAACCGCAAATTAGTTTGAACTGGATGGATCCTAGCTAAGTGATCAAGTATATATATATATATATATATATATATATATATATATATATATATATATGCCATATCCATATTACTTGATCACTTAGGTGATCAAGTAATATATATGGATATATGGCATATACTTGATCACTCAGCTGGCTAATCCACATATACATCCAGTCAAAACTAATCTGCAGTACTTTCACCTAATGATTTAACAACTCATTATAACGTAAAACAATCCTAAATTAAATTGACAACACAAATTTAAAGGAAAAATAAAAAATAAAACCAAAACCCACAAACATTTAGTACCGGTTGGTGTTACCAACCGGTACTAATGATCTACTGCACCCATGGCCTGGGTCGTGCCACGTGGTGGCACTTTAGCGCCGGTTCGTGTCGAACCGGTACTAAAGGGGGGGGGGCTTTAGTGCCCACCCTTTAGTGCCGGTTATGGAACCGGCACTAAAGGCCTTTACGAACCGGGACTAAAGCCCGGTTCTGCACTAGTGGCTTATAGTTTTGCCTCCCAACGTTTTACCTCAAGGGTAATATCAACAATAATAGTTCATGAAAACTCACATCCAATTAGCCATATATACCAGGATCTTTCCAACATACTGTGCTTGCCAAAGGATAAAATGTAAAAAGGAAGGGTAAAGATCACCATGACTCTTATGCAAGGTAGGAGATAAAAGTAAAAGATAGGCCCTTCGCAGAGGGAAGCAGAGGTTGTCATGCGCTTTTATGGTTGGATGCACCAAATCTTAATGCGAAATAACGTCACTTTATATTGCCACTTGTGATATGGACCTTTATTATGCAGTCTGTCACTTTTATTTCTTCCATATCACACGACCGTATAAAGTTTATTTTCTCCCACACTAATAAGTCATACATATTTAGAGAGCAATTTTTATTGCTTTGCACCGATGAAAACTTACTTGGAGGATCTTACTCAATCCATAGGTAGGTATGGTGGACTCTCGTGGCAAAACTAGTTTAAGGGTATTTGGAAGCACAAGTAGTATCTCTACTTGGTGCGATGAATTTGGCTAGCATGAGGGGGAAAGGTAAGCTCAACCATGTTGGATGATCCATGACAATATAATTTATCTTTGATGTAAGAAAACATAACCCATTATGTTGTCTTCCTTGTCCAATGTCAACTCTTTATCAAGTTATATTTTAATTAGTGCTCACAATCATAAAAGATGTCCAAGATAGTATATTTATATGTGAAGACCTCTCTTTCTTTATTACTTCCTATTAATTGCAACGATGACCAAAACTATGTTTGTCAACTCTCAACAACTTCTATTCATCATACTTTTTCTATGTGAGCTCATTACTCTCCATAAGATTCACATGATCTCTTTGTTTCTTTTTATTTCTTTCTCTTTTCTTTTATTCCCTTAGGATCATGGCAAAATAATCAAGCCCTTGACTCAACACTAATCTTTATTATATAGCTCACGGACTCGATCACATAGAAGGATTATAAAGCAAAACTCACGACTAGATCATACTAAGAACTTTTATTCTACTAGATCAAGATATTACCAAAAGGATCGAACTAAGGAAAACGGTAAAGATAAAAGTGATGGTGATACGATACCGGGGCACTCCCCCAGGCTTGGCAGTTGCCAAGGGGAGTGCCCATACCAGATACTCAATTCTTCTTTGTTGGTGGAGACGGTGGTGATTTTATTGATGGCATAGGCTTGTCGTCCTTCTTCCAAGGCATAGGCTCACCATCATAGAAGGATGGCCGAGTCTCGTGAAACCTCAAATCTGCAGCCAAACTCATCCTCTTGAATCTATATTCATACTCACAGTTTTGATTTTGCAGGTCATAGATCTGGGCTTGGAGGTGCTTGTTTTCCTCATGAATCTTGAAGATCGCCTCCCCAATGTCCTTGACGTCCAGCTTGTGGTTGTTGGTGAACTCCGTGATCATAATGTGATTGGAATCGAGTCTACGCTCCACCATCTCCTGACACTTGAAAACTTCTTGCTCCAATGCCTCGAGCCTTGCCTCCGTGCTTCCGGTCTTCCTTGGTCCCTCAGCATCGCGGATGTGCAACAACCCCTCACGCATCTCAATGGTTTGAGGGTGTTGCAGCACTTCTGCGAGGTAGGGGTTGATGACCTTCTCGAAGAACTGGTCCTTGGGGGGTGCTTGAAGACGACATGACGACCTGGACCTGTCAGAAAAACAGCTCGAAACAAAAACAGGAGATTTTTGCGTGATACGGGAGTCAAAACCCCCGGGAGATTATATAATGAATTTTTACCAACAAAAATATGCGTCGTGTACGAAAACGGAGTCCGGAGAGCACACGAGGTGCCCACGAGGTAGGGGGCGCGCCCAGGGGGGTAGGGCGCGCCCTCCACCCTCGTGAAGCCCCCGTGTCCTTCCCGGACTGCTTCTTATTTTTCTATTTTTCTAAATATTCCAAAACAGAGAAATATTGCCTTAAAAACGGTTTCGGAGTCGGTTTACTTACCGTACCACATACCTATTCCTTTTCGGAGTCTGGAGCGTTTCGGAAAGTGTCCCTTATGTATTCCTCCGGGGTTACGGTTTCAATAATATTGGTTTCAACATTTATAGGATTACCTGAGATATAATGTTTGATTCTTTGACCGTTCACCACCTTCGGATTTGTGCCTTCGAAGTTGTTGATTTTTATGGCACCGGAACGGTAGACCTCTTCGATAACGTAAGGACCCTCCCATTTAGAGAGAAGTTTTCCTGCAAAAAATCTTAAACGAGAGTTGTATAGCAATACATAATCATCTACATTAAACTCACACTTTTGTATCCTTTTATCATGCCATCTTTTAACCTTTTCGTTAAACAACTTGGCATTTTCGTAGGCTTGGGTTCTCCATTCATCGCGTGAGCTAATATCAAATAACCTCTTCTCACCGGCAAGTTTAAAATCATAATTGAGCTCTTTAATAGCCCAATATGCTTTGTGTTCTAGTTCGAGAGTAAGTGACATGCTTTTCCATAAACCATTTTATACGGAGACATACCCATATGATTTTTATATGCAGTTCTATAGGCCCATAATGCATCATCAAGTTTCTTGGACCAATTCTTTCTAGATCTATTAATAGTCTTTTGCAAAATTAACTTGAGCTCTCTATTACTCAATTCTACTTGACCACTAGACTGTGGGTGATAAGGAGATGCAATTCTATGATTAACATCATATTTAGCAAGCATTTTACGGAAAGCACCATGAATAAAATGTGAACCACCATCAGTCATCAAATATCTAGGGACTCCAAATCTTGGAAAAATAACTTCTTTAGGCATTTTAATAGGGGTGTTATGATCAACACTACTAGTTGGAATAGCTTCTACCCACTTAGTAATGTAATCAACAACAACTAAAATATGTGTATATCCATTAGAGGAAGGAAAAGGCCCCATATAGTCAAAGCCCCAAACATCAAATGGTTCAATAACGAGTGAATAGTTCATAGGCATTTCTTGATGTCTAATAATATTACCAATTCTTTGACATTCATCACAAGATAAGACAAACTTACGGGCATCCTTGAAGAGAGTAGGCCAATGAAAACCAGATTGCAATACCTTATGTGCAGTTCTATCTCCAGCATCGTGTCCTCCATAAGCTTCGGAGTGACACTTGCGTAGGATCTGTTCCTGTTCATGCTCAGGTACACAACATCTAATAACACCATCTACTCCTTCTTTATAAAGATGTGGGTCATCCCAAAAGTAATGCCTCAAATCATAGAAGAACTTTTTCTTTTGCTGGTATGCGAAACTAGGTGGTATAAACTTAGCAACAATGTAATTAGCATAATCAGCATACCATGGAGCAGTATGAGAAGCATTTATGACATTTAATTGCTCATCAGGAAAGCTATCATCAATAGGAAGTGGGTCATCAAGCATATTTTCTAACCTAGACAAGTTGTCTGCAACGGGGTTCTCAGCTCCCTTTCTATCAATGATATGTAAGTCAAATTCTTGTAGCAAGAGAATCCATCTAATAAGTCTAGGTTTAGCATCTTTCTTTTACATGAGATATTTAATAGCAGCATGATCAGTGTGAATAGTTACTTTAGAATCAACAATATAAGGTCTGAACTTATCACAAGCAAATACAACTGCTAAGAATTCTTTTTCAGTGGTAGCATAATTTCTTTGAGCATTGTCTAGGGTTTTACTAGCATATTGAATAATATTTAATTTCTTATCAACTCTTTGCCCTAGAACAGCACCTACAGCATAATCACTAGTATCACACATAATTTCAAAGGGTAAATTCCAATCAGGTGGCTGAACAATAGGTGCAGAGATTAATGCTTTCTTAAGTATTTCAAATGCTTCTACACAATCATCATCAAAGACAAATGGTATATCTTTTTGTAATAAATTAGTCAGAGGCCGAGAAATTTTTGAGAAGTCCTTAATGAACCTCCTATAAAATCCGACGTGACCAAGGAAACTTCTTATACCTTTGATGTCCTTGGGACATGGCATCTTTTCAATAGCATCAACCTTGGCTTTATCAACTTCAATACCTCTTTCAGGAACTTTATGCCCCAGGACAATACCTTCATTAACCATAAAGTGGCACTTTTCCCAATTCAAGACAAAATTAGTTTCTTCACATCTCTGCAAAACTCAATCAAGGTTGCTTAAGCAGCCATCAAAATAGGATCCATAGACAGAGAAGTCGTCCATGAAAACCTCACAAATCTTTTCACAAAAGTTAGAGAATATAGCCATCATGCATCTTTGAAAGGTAGCAGGTGCATTACATAGACCAAAAGGCATATGTCTATAAGCAAAAGTATCAAAAGGGCAAGTAAAAGTAGTCTTTGATTGATCTTTGGCTGACACGGGTATTTGAGAGAAGCCAGAATAACCATCTAGAAAGCAAAAATGTCTATGTTTGGATAATCTTTCTAGCATTTGATCGATAAAAGGTAAGGGGTAATGATCCTTTTTAGTTTCCTTATTTAATTTACGGAAATCAATTACCATCCTATAACCTATAATAATTCTTTGAGGAATCAATTCATCTTTATCATTAGGAACAACAGTAATACCTCCCTTCTTAGGGACACAATGGACATGACTTACCCACTGACTATCAGCAACGGGATAGATTATACCTGCCTCCAGAAGCTTTAGTATTTCCTTTCTTACCACTTCTTTCATTTTAGGATTCAGCCGTCGTTGATGATCACGAACTGGTTTAGCATCTTCTTCCAAATTAATTTTATGTTGACATAGAGTGGGACTAATGCCCTTAAGATCATCAAGAGTATACCCAATAGCAGCACGGTGCTTCTTCAGAGTTTTCAATAGTCTCTCTTCCTCATGCTCTGAAAGTTTAGCACTAATAATAACAGGATATATCTTTTTCTCATCAAGATAAGCATATTTAAGAGTATGAGACAGCGGTTTAAGCTCAAACATGGGATCACCCTTGGGTGGAGGAGGATCCCCTAAGATTTCAATAGGCAAATTGTGTTTCAGAATAGGTTCCTGTTTAAAGAATACTTCATCTATTTCCCTTCTTTCATTCATAAACATATCATTTTCATGGTCTCGCAAATATTGTTCTAAAGGATCACTAGGAGGTACGGCAATAGAAGCAAGACCAATAATTTCATCCTTACTAGGTAATTCTTCTTCACGGTGTTGTCTACTAAATTTAGAGAAATTAAATTCATGTGTCACAGCCCTAGCTTAGTCTTGCCTATCCTTGCATAACCTCCATGCATCATGTTTACTTTTCGTCAGAAAGTTGAAATGGGGATGGCAGAAACCCCCAGCACCACCTAATCCAACTAGGGTTACTAAAATATTTTTTCAATGATCCTGAAATGCCCTTCAAAATGTTCATCATCTTTGTCTTGGTCTAAAACTTTTGACAAAAATGGTGCAAAACTTTCTAGGTCATCCAAAGGTCACTGGATTAAATCATACTAGTCGTCAACCCATGCATACACACGGGCTAGGCTACCAAATGAGTGATAACCAAAATGGCTTGACCTAACCAATTTAAATTCATCCAGTGGCCTGCTTCGACATCCTGATTTTTATACTTCTTTGTTTCAATTTACTATGCATATTAGGTTTGTCTTAAGTCATTGATTTATAGATAACAATAAGAACATTTACAATAAAAATATATATTATGTGAAAATATACTCAAAGAGTAGTCTAATTGTACTGATTTGGTATTGTTGATGTTGGTAAACTTTTCTATAAAAGACTTGGTCAAAATTTAAGAAGTTTCACTTAAGACAACTAATATGCATGTGATGTAAATTGAAACTAAGGTAATACTTAAATTTTCGATATTTAAACAAAATGATTTATTTATTTATATCATATTTAAAAAATCTTTACAATAACTATTATTTTACACTTTCTTTAATTAATTACATTAAAAATGGTACATACATAATCTTCTGCTAATGATACCACTGAAAAATAGGGCGATATAGCGTCGCTAATAACAATGTTGTAGCGCATTGAGAATTGCCTCACTAAATATATCAGTATATACAACGTCTCGTTAATAGCATGCGATAGCGCGATATATCACGCTAATAGCGTATTCCGAGGCCGGCGCTGTTTTGCTGTAACGCACTAATTTTTTCCTTGAATTATACAAATTTCAGGAAAAATAGCGTTAGGAAATTGAACATAGAAAACCATACTCATCAAATATGACACCACAGTATAAAAAATTGTCTAATCTGTTGAGGTCAAACTAACATACATATAGTACTGCCTTTGATATAAGAGTAACTCACCCGAAATGAAACAATAGTGTCATTAGTCTACTCAGTCGCCATCACTTTGCAGCCAAATGTGGGTCGCTCCAGCATGTTGAACTGCATTGCTTTTGAGTGAAGGTACTACGTGGTCTGGCCATGGTGTGGGAACACCTCGGCCATGAACTGAGGCCACGGGAAGCCGTCTTTTTCCGTCTTGAAATGCACCTGCTGTCGAGTAGCTGTGATGCTCTCTTATGTTTTCCGGTTTCTGATGGCCACCGAAGAGACTTTTCTTCTTGAATATTCCTCGAAGTGACCAAACCACTTTTAACGGCCGTAATGTGCTGAGAATTGAGATGCTCTTTTCTAAAAATATATATATTGGACATCAACTTATCTCAGTGTTGTCAAAATCCCTTAGCCCAACATTAGATCGGGAAAACAAAATTGACTTCACATTCCATCAATTAGGATATTAATCAAAGGGATCGAAAAGAATATCACCTATGGAAGTTGTCTGCTTTCAAGACTTACACACTATGTACTACCAACAAATAAAGGATTAGTAATAGCAATATTAATTTATTTGGTGGAATAGAACTGTGGCTAAATTATACTTTCTCGGTTCTTTGTACTTATTACCATGAAAAATTCCGCGTCAGAATACTATCATGATAAAAATTAATAGGGTTATCATGTTCGGGCCAAATTTATAAGCACGTATCATATTGAATTTTAATTCCATGTACATAGTTATATTCACGGGTATGTAACTATGTATATATCTTAGGTCTCACATCTCAAGCAAACACTTATTCGATCCATTCATGTAATACGAAGATGTAAAAGATTTAAACAATGGCTACTGGGATTAATTGGTGCGTACTATAACCTGTATGCCAGAATGAGATACCATTCTTAAGGAGTCATGCGAAGAATCAATCACAGACGATGAAGACCCCGATACTTTTTTTTGAAAAGGATGATGACCTCCGGCCTCTGCATCTGGGCAATACATGGGGAGTCGGTTGATATGCTTCTGTAGCTGTCTGCAAAGAGTAGAGGCACATCGCTTACCTACCAGAATGATCCGAGTTAAGGCTAAAGCGCTGCAGTCCAATGCTCCTGAAGATGTTATTGATGGCTGCAATCGTAGGTGTACGGTGCGAGAGTTACCTTTTACATTGACAGAACAGGAATCAGCTGAGCCTTCACGTTGCCGACGTGAACACTAAACCTAGTTACGTGTTATCAGTAAATTACAGAAGAAGATGACATATTTTGATTGTTGCAGAGATAAATTAAAATTGTACCATGAAAGAAGCCATTAACTAACCAAAGTCTAATTAGTTTCTTAAAGAAAATATGTTGAAATAGTTGCTGAAGTGGTAAACAAATAATTTGCAGAAATAAAATTAAAAGAAAAAGCGAAAGGAAATTTACATTTTTTTTGCAGAAAGAGGAGACTTTAGGATTCAAAGGTGAGAAGGTCAATGGAAAATCATCGTCAGTGAGGGAAGGAAAGGAGCAGATCCCTGGGCAGGCATACATCAGGCAGTATATGTTAGTTTCCTGCTTGAACCAAGTGCCGTCCGCGAGTTGCCCAACAGATCAACCGGCGGTGGTGCTGCCGCCACAGCGGCCTCGTCGGCCAGGTCCCCAGTTCAACGGTGATGGCAGCGAGCAACCCTAGCAGATGTGGGGCAGATGCTCCTACTCGAGTGGGTGCATGAATCAAAGGCGCTCGACCAGGCGTCTAGCGCTGCATCTCGAGGGGGCCGACCTCCCGCTCGACGCTGCATCCGAGCGCTCCATACCAAGGCGTTGCCATGGTGGGTTGTTGAAGGAGCGCCATAGATGGATCCTGGATCCAATATCGATCATCCATGCAAGAAGCTATGAATGCGCCCATGATTAGAGATGCTTCTCTTTTTTCCCTTCTTGTAGGTAGTTTGTTGTGAAAGATTCAGGTGGGTGGGATTTTTTGTGTGATGATAATTACGGGCATGATGGGACGTTATAATTCAGACCTACAAAATCAATCGTTTTCATTTTTTTGCTGTTTTGTGATTAATTAATAGATGATAGATGGATAGATATAGATAGATAAAAGAGAGTCCAAGTTTAAAGGGACAGATGAAAGAGAGGTGCGTGAGATAAAAAAAAGATATCAAGTTTTTTTATGTAGGATTTCATGAATCAATCTACACCATAATAATGGTCCCACCAGATTAACAGCTCGTAATTTCTGATTAACGTGGTAATTTTTTGGGAGTCTGTAATTAGTATAGGTATAGATAGATAGATAGATATATATATATAGATAGATAGATAGATGTTATTTGAATTTGGGCATTTAAATGCTAGTAAATGTTTTAAATGCCCAAGTAATCCTAAACTGAAATGTTACATGTTGGATATATTCTATATAGTGGGCATGTTCAGTTTGGTGAGTTTTGAAAGGGTCTAGGTATTTTTTTAGAAAAACCACAAGATTACAGAAAAATAGAAAAGAAAAATAAATAGAGAGAGAGAGAGAGAGAAACCCACATGGGCCTCACCTGTGCTGGCCCAGCCCACCTGGTTTGTGCCAGTCGTCACCCACCTCTGCCAGTAGGCAGAGGCGTGTCGCCGGCGCGCGCACCCGCGGCCACCTCCTGCTTCCACCTCTTGCTGCCTCCTCGTCCCCATCCGAGCGCCACGAAGACGCCCAGCACCCCCCTGCACCCCTCCCCTCTCTCCCCCTCATCTCCCTCACCCTCTCCCGCGATGGCCGAGCGCCATCCTCGCCGCCGTTCGCCATAGTCGTCACTAGAGCCACCCCCTCGCCCCTCAGACGTGCCCGTGAGCTCCGCCTCCATCGTCTACGCCTCCTCGACGACTCACGCGACGCCGGCCGCCTCCAAGCACCGACCCCGACGCCTTCTTCTTCCTCGGTCCGCCGAGATCGCCGGCGACCGTGTGCCCTCCTCGACGCGTCCCCGAGCCTGCTGAGCACCCCGACGGCCTCGCCGTGAGCACCTTGTCGTTTCCCTTCTCCTCTCTTCCTCGTTTGCGTGCCATAGCCGCACTAACCACCGGACCCGAGAGCTCATCGCCGCCGTAGTTCCTCACCGCCGTGGCCAGGGCCACCCCAGCTTGCGCCTGAGCACGTCACCGTGTTCGCCGCACTCCCAGGAGCCCGCAGCACCCTTCGGTTTCCCTTCTAGTGCATCGTAGCGTCGACCCCTTCCACGTCCGAACTCCGGCCACCGCGGATGCGCTTGCCGTCGTCGATTCCGGCGACCACGCGGCCTCCCGTGCGGCTAGCTAGATGCGGGCGTGCTCGAGCTACCTTCTGGTGGCCTTCGCGCGTCCATACGCCGCCTATAGCGCAGCCCCGGCGAGCTTCCGCCGTAGATTTGGTCACCGCAGGTGGGACTCCGGCGAGCCGACATGGCCGCGTGATTAGCGCTAATCACCGCCAGCTAACCCTCCCCAGAGCCACTGACTACTGGGCCCCACGGCCTAATTAACACTGCTTAGCTCCTGTTTAGACTAAACTAACCCCATGGGCCCACATGTCAGTTTGACCCGGCCACGTCACCGTTGACCAGGCCCCACCTGTCATTGACACTGAACAGCATTGTGTCACTGACCAGTGGACCCCACTGGTCAGGTTTGACCTAGACCGCTGCTGTTGACTTGCTGACGCAGGCATGACGCAGTGCTGACGCAATAAGTCATTTTTAGATTAAAAATAATTCAGGAATTCCAGAAAATTGTCTAAACTTCTAAAAATCATAGAAAATCAACCGTAACTCCAAATGAAATAAATTATATATGAAAAATTATCAGAAAAATTCAAGGAATCCATTGTACCATTTTCATGCATGTTTGAGCAAGTTAACCTCACTGTTTAGATGAAACATGATTAGGGCAAATTTCATAATAGGTTTGGAGTTGGAATTGATATAGTTTTGAATTCCCCTTCAATTAAAATGACTTTCTGTTGCATTAGCCCAAATCACAGCATATTGCCATGTCATGATCATGCATCATATTGTTGCATTGCATTGATTGTGCTCTCCCTCTCTGTTGCCGGTATTCGTCCCCTCTCGATAGACGTGCTTCCGACGATGAGTTCGATGACACCGATGAAGAGCTATAATATCTTCAGAAGTGCCAGGCAAGCAAAACCCCCTTGTTCATTCCGATACAATCCCACTCTCTCGCTCCTGCTCTCTTTTACTGCATTAGGACAACAACGATTCAACTGTTACATGTTGCGGTAGTTGAACCCCTTTCCTCTGCATGACCTGTCATTGCCACAGTAAATAGATGAAACCCACTAGCATGAGTAGGAGTTGTTTGAGCCCTGATGTGCCTACTCATTCATGTTTGTTTGTCATGCCTGCTATTGCTTAGAGTTGAGTCAGGTCTGATTCATCGGGATGAATCGGAGGTGTGTGAACATGTCCTACTGTGTGTGAGCTAAGTGTGTGAACACGATTTGGTAAAGGTAGCGGTGAGAGGCCCATGTAGGAGTACATGGTGAGTTGTCTCATTGAAACTGTTCTTAGTAACTGAGTTCTGTGTTTGTGATCCATGACCAGCTACTACACGCATTGGGCCCGAAACCAATGGACACACTCGACTTATTAACTGCCCTTATCCTCTGTCCAGGAGTTGCAACTAGTTTCTGGTGTTTGTAGGATATGTGTTGGCAGCCGTTCATAGCGCTGACCCTAGGGGTGGGCTATGATGCGGTAGATACACTGTGGCACGGTGTACCGGGAACCCTGCACACATCGTTTGGGGCTGTGAGCAAAACTCCGGCCGGATCTCCTCGCAGATGGAACCAGAATAGGCGATAAACCTGGACTAGGGACTTGTGTGGTTAGTCAGGTCGTGACCGACTCCCTCGCCAAGCTTCCACTTGAAGGTTGCCGAGATACACAACGTGTACATGGTGGTAAGTGGCGAGAGCGTGTGTGAAGAAGTACACCCCTGCAGGGTTATAAATGATCTATTCGAATAGCCGTGTCCGCGGTAAAGGACTTTGGGTTGCCTATAACAGTTCATAGACAAGTGAAAGTGGATACTCTAAAACTCGCAAGATAAGTGTGAGTGCTATGGATGGCCTTCTCGTAGGGAGACGGGAGTGGATCCATAGTGGTGTATTGAATGGTGAATATGTGGACTCGTGTGCGCCACCTCAAAAGAGTTGCTTGCAATCGTAGTTCAGGTTAGCCACTGAGTCAAAGGTGGCTTGCTGCAGTCAAACTCCACCACCCCCTTGTTGATACCGATGCATATGTAGCTAGTTCTGATGTAAGTCTTGCTGAGTACCTTTGTACTCACATTTGCTTAATTTATGTTTTGCAGAGAGACTTCAGTCTCGCTAGTAGTTCGCGTGGACTTCGACGTTTAGCTTGATACCTCAGCTACGATCTTGTGCCCTCGGCAGGATCTGGTAGATAGTCAGGCTTCTCAGCCTTTTTCATTTGTAGATGTCTGTACTCAGACATGTTAAGCTTCCGCATGTGCTTTGGTTTGTATGCTCTGAATGTTGGGTCATGAGACCCATGTTTGTATTTCTGGCTCCTCGGAGCCTAATGAATAAATACTTGAGTCGTAGAGTTATGTTGTGATGCCATGTTGTATTTACACATATCGAGCATATTGTGTGTATGATTGAAATGCTTGGTATGTGTGGGATCCGACAATCTAGTTGTTTATCCTTGGCAGCCTCTCTTATGGGGAAATGTAGTCTTGTGCTTCCATGAGCCATAGTAGTCCGCTACAGCCCGGTTCACCGGAGTCCTGCTAGCCCAGCACTACTGCTCAGGACACTTGACTGGCCGGCATGTGTTTCACTTCGTTCCTGTGTCTGTCCCTTCGGGGAAATGTCACGCGGTGACCTCCGGAGTCCTGCCTAGCCTGCTACAGCCCGGGTTCCCGGAGTCCTGTTAGCCCAGTGCTACAGCCCGGATTCACACGCTGCTGACCGACATGCTCGATGTGATTCATGTATGCCTGTCCCCATAGGTTAGTGCCGCTTTGGGTTCACGACTAGCCATGTCGGCCCGGGTTCTCTGTCATATGGATGCTAGCGACACTATCATATACGTGAGCCAAAAGGCGCAAACGGTCCCGGGCCATGGTAAGGCGACACCCGTGGGAATACCGTGCGTGAGGCCGCAAAGTGATATGAGGTGTTACCGGCTAGATCGATGTGACTTGGAATCGGGGTCCTGACAGCTTTGGTATCAGAGCCTGACTGCCTGTAGGATTACCAAGCCAACTGGTCGAAGTTGTGTCTAGAAATGCTTTAGTTATGTAGGGGAATTGATTGTGGAAGGGAACGTAAGGCTCTTTTTACTCCTTTACCTATGCCCTTCTGATCTGAGTCATCTCTTCTTTCTACGGGGTTAAGAACTAGGCCTTCTCATCTATCTATCAGGATGACGTGTTACTAAACCGTAGTTGCCTAGGATTGTTGAGTTCAAGCCTCAGTTCAGTTTCTACTACTTCCGTGTGTTCATAGTTGGTCTCGGAACCTTGACATTGTGTTTCTGAGTGGTTATGCCACCATTTCTTGCAGGATGTCTCAAATCCTTTCTGAGCATTTACAGCCGTTATGCTGTCCGAGTCATCCCAGGTTTCTAATAGTCTGATGCACTTACAATCATTCCTCCATGTTCCTGATGTCCATTTGGGCCAGATTAATCACACCAATCGGTGAGTTGAGGAACTCTATTGCCTCAACATATATGTTGGAGCTATTATTATGACCCTAGGTGTTTTAGGGAGTCACCTAGTAATCTAGCCATGTTTTGTGTTCCCAGTGTGATGATTCTGGCCACCATTCTTGAAAGCATACTGTGATGCCATTTAGTAGTAGGTATTCTATTCCTGGGTTCTTGAACCCGAGATTCACCCTACTTACCTCATGTTGATAGTGTTGCTAGTTCCTTTAGGATATTAGTAACCTTTGCGATAGTCCTCGAGGTCCGTGGTATTTCCTTCTTCCAAATACTATGAACCACTTATGGCAGAAGTTTGTTGTATCAAAAGATCACAACCAGAGTGCTCTTGATGAGTTCTCCATTCTGCATTATGAATCTGCCAGTCCTACCTTTCTGCATGGGTTATCCGAAAGAAATGTTGATCTATGCTCGACATACTAATCTATGCATCCACAACTCAGAAAATTATATGTTCCTCGAGTTGTTCCTCTTCAGTTGTATTCCGACCATCTTCTATCAGTTGATAGCCAAGAGTATGTGTGCATTTGTGTTCATCGATGCCTATTATTCTTGTGGTCCGTCAAGCCATTCTATTCCAGAATGACTAGGAGAAACAAACTCCAGTACCTCATCCATATCTAGGATTGGGTCAAAGTAGTTGTATCCCGCAGATCAAAATGCCAATCCAGCTTTTGCTCTGTTCTACCTTGGAGTTCTACCCTATTCATGCCAAGAATATCATAGGAATTGCACCATCTCTATGAATTTTTTGATACCAGTGATACTTCTCGCCATCATTATTCATTCCTCGGTTCCGTGTTGTTGTAACCGAATGCCGACAAGTGAATTGTGATGTGGAAATCAATACTCGAGCAACTCGTTTGCTTTGTAGTAAATGGACAATATTCTCATTCTTAGCGTGTTGGTTATTGAATCACCATCCTAGACTGATCGTGCTACCTAGTCCTTATTTCTGGTGCACTCCTCGATCAATGAGTGAGGATTATTCCATTCCTCGCTTATCTGATCATATTGTCTTGCTCTGAAAAGCAAGATTGTTCTCGAGCTTAGTAACATATCGGTGGTTCGTGATTTTCGATATTTCTCGGAAGTGTACCAGGTTGTCACCTGACCGCTATGTTGAGTTCGTGATCAAAGTTGGTTCTTGTAAACCACCCTTCTCCAAGAATCTGTGTTGGATACCCCTGAGCTAGTTGGTTAAGCTAAACAACAACTTGGAGAGTTGGAAGATAAAAGGCTTTGCCGAATTTGGTTCTCTCTGAAGGGATATCTTTGTGTTTGTGTGTGTACTAAAGAAGGATGATATCTTCACCAATTGGTCCTCGTGATCAGTTGTTGGATCTATTGCCTTGTCAAAACTTTGACTTGAGTATGGGCTATCGTCAAGTCAAATCAGAACCAACGATGTTCGTAATGTTGTCTTACCCGTGGTTGATCCCTCGAGCATACACCATTACATCTTTTGGTCTGACCAATACTATCATCGTGTTCACATGATGGTGGAAGTCCAGTGATATGGAAATTCCGATGAGTTGTTGTTGAGCCCATCAGCAGCATTTTGTCTCCCCCATGATTCATGTTGAACATCAACCTAGTGTTGGAAACTTTATAAGCAATGCCTTCGTGTTCCGTTCATGAAGCTTATGCTTGAATGGAAGAAGTGACTTCCTCGAATTCATGTGCACTTGGTGCAAGTTGCCGCCGTGAGTTCGAGAAAGATTGTTTTTGTTTCCCTGGTACCATCCCAAGTCAGTTATGCATGTGTGAATGTATTCTATGGTTTGGTAGATTAATTACCTCCACTCCATATGTATTCCTAGCACACCAAGCCACTGATTGACTTGTTCAAGGCAAAGAAGTCTATGCTTGGGATCTAATCCATGGACTTGCGTAAAGACTTCAAAATCCTTGATGATGGTTCCCCACCTGAACTCGATAGTGTTTTACTATAAGACTACTACGTGGTCATGCTCGTCTTGGATAGCGTGTTCCACAGTTTGTAGCAGAACCAGCTCATGTTTTGGAGCTTGCTATCGCAGTTCATTCCCCGAGAATCTCGCAACGTCATCTCGTCAAATTGTGTTGCAAACTCTCATTTTCCTTCTAGACTGGATGGGTCTGGAATATCCTAACACCAACCAGATCTGAATCTCAGGCAGATATGATGGTTGGAACGTACTCCAAGAACTATAATGTTGGTCTCTCTGTAACCGGTAACGTGGATGTCGTGGCCAACACACCTAGCCGGAAGGCCTATTATTGTAGTATCCTGGTTGAAGAAGTTGGTCACCTCCCCATAAGGATCTCGCAGGATCTGCCTCCGTAGTTATTCCTTATGGATTCTTGAGCTTCCGAAGTCCGACCTTTTACTTGATGTTCTAGATATCAAACCATATCTATAAATGGATTACGCTAGCACATCAAGGAGAACATTAGAAGCAGAGTGCTAAATGTCTCTCGGTCGATCGTCCAGATTCTGTTCCCTTAGCCTCGCTAAGGGAAGATCTGAGAAGGTGTTATCTTCCTTTGTATCCGCATCATCCATCACTAGTCATCATGGTAGTATGTCGTGTTGCCAGGATCCTTGCCACGGATGTTGGTAGAACCTTGATGAATATGGAAATGCTCAAGTTCTTGAGAGCACGCGCAAGCAAATCATCCCTTGCGTTGTCTTCAACAAGGTAGTCCACATCATCCATCCTAGTCCGAGTATGCCATTTCTTCGAGCTATTTCAAACGATCAATTGTAAATTGCCTTAAGCTGGTATGAAGAGTTTCAATGATCTCTGAATCAAAAGTAATTCTTTTTGCCACTTAAGGGAATATTTCTGCGAGTCACCTTCCTTAAGATGTCTCGTTATGGTATCATGGCAATTATCTCCTCGCTACTTTGAAACCATGCACCATCCTACTTAAGCATGGAATTGTTGCCTACCAAATTTGAACCTTTATCATCCGCTTCTTTCCATCACCCTGATGTGAACTTTGTGTCTCAATTGGAGAGATGTTCCTATGTCTCACTCCATGAGTTGATCCTGAGTTGTTCGATCTTCGAGAAGATCGATCCTTCTAAAGTTTTCCCTTCTCTCTCGTTGTCATGTTGGTTGGAGTTCTCAGAGCAAGACATCAAGACAAAGATGGTGATCGAACCAACGTTCTTATGAAGTGCAACTTGGATCATGAAGATTGGGTTAAGTTTGCGTCCCCCTTCATCTTACCCTACGCTTGAATCTCGGGACGAGATTCTTGTTTAGTGGGGGTGAGCTGTCACAGCCCTAGCTTAGTCTTGCCTATCCTTGCATAACCTCCATGCATCATGTTTACTTTTCCTTAGAAAGTTGAAATGGGGATGGCAGAAACCCCCAGCACCACTTAATCCAACTAGGGTTACTAAAATATTTTTTCAATGATCCTGAAATGCCCTTCAAAATGTTCATCATCTTTGTCTTGGTCTAAAACCTCTGACAAAAATGGTGCAAAACTTTCTAGGTCATCCAAAGGTCACTGGATTAAATCATATGTTATTTGAATTTGGACATTTAAATGCTAGTAAATATTTTAAATGCCCAAGTAATCCTAAACTGAAATGTTCCATGTTGGATATATTCTATACAGTGGGCATGTTCAGTTTGGTGAGTTTTGAAAGGGTCTAGGTATTTTTTAGAAAAACCACAAGATTACAAAAAAATAGAAAAGAAAAATAAAGAGAGAGAAACCCACCTGGGCCTCACTTGTGCTGGCCCAGCCCACCTGGCTTGTGCAAGTCGTCACCCACCTCTGCCAGTAGGCAGAGGCGTGTCGCTGGCGCGCGCACCCGCGGCCACCTCCTGCTTCCACCTCCGCTGCCTCCTCGTCCCCATCCGAGCGCCATGAAGACGCCCAGCACCCCCCTGCACCCCTCCCCTCTCTCCCCCTCGTCTCCCTCACCCTCTCCCGCGATGGCCGACCGCCATCCTCGACGCCGTTTGCTGTAGTCATCACCAGAGCCACCCCCTCGCCCCTCTAACGTGCCCGTGAGCTCCGCCTCCATCGTCTACGCCTCCTCGACGACTCACGCGACGCCGGACGCCTCCAAGCACCGACCCCGATGCCTTCTTCTTCCTCGATCCGCCGAGATCACCGGCGAACATGTGCCCTCCTCGACGCGTCCCCGAGCCTGCTGAGCACCCCGACGGCCTCGCCGTGAGCACCTTGTCGTTTCCCCTCTCATCTCTTCCTCGTTTGCGTGCCGTAGCCGCACTAACCACCGGACCCGAGAGCTCATCGCCGCCGTAGTTCCTCACCGCCGTGGCCAGGGCCACCCCAGCTTGCGCCTGAGCGCGTCACCATGTTCACCGCACTCCCAGGAGCCCGCAGCACCATTGGTTTCCCCTCTAGTGCACCGTAGCGTCGACCCCTTCCACGTCCGAACTCCGGCCACCACGGATGCGCTTGCCATCGTCAATTCCAGCGACCATGCGGCCTCCCGTGCAGCTAGCTAGATGCGGGCATGCTCGAGCTACCTTCTGGTGGCCTTCGCGCGTCCATACACCGCCTATAGCGCAGCCACGGCGAGCTTTCGCCGTAGATTTGGTCGCCGCCGGTGGGACTCCGGCAAGCCGACGTGGCCGCGTGATTAGTGCTAATCACCGCTAGCTAACCCTCCCCAGAGCCACTGACTACTAGGCCCCACGGCCTAATTAACACTGCTTAGCTCCTGTTTAGACTAAACTAACGCCACGGGCCCACAGGTCAGTTTGACCTGGCCATGTCACTGTTGACCAGGCCCCACCTGTCATTGACACTGAACAACAATGTGTCACTGGCTAGTGGACCCCACCATTCAGGTTTGACCTAGACCGCTGCTGTTGACTTGCTGACGCAGGCATGACGGAGTGCTGACGCAGTGCTGACGCAGTGCTGACGCAGTGCTGACGCAAGAAGTCATTTTTAGATTAAAAATAATTCAGGAATTCCAGAAAATTGTCTAAACTTCTAAAAATCATAGAAAATCAACCGTAACTCCAAATGAAATAAATTATATATGAAAAATTATCAGAAAAATTCAAGGAATCCATATGTACCATTTTCATGCATGTTTGAGCAAGTTAACCTCATTGTTTAGGATGAAACATGATTAGGGCAAATTTCATTATAGGTTTGGAGTTGGAATTGATATAGTTTTGAATTCCCCTTCACTTAAAATGACTTTCTGTTGCATTAGCCCAAATCATAGCATATTGCCATGTCATGATCATGCATCATATTGTTGCATTGCATTGATTGTGCTCTCCCTCTCTGTTGCCGGTATTCGTCCCCTCTCGATAGACGTGCTTCCGGATGAGTTCGATGACACCGATGAAGAGCTATAATATCTTCAGAAGTGCCAGGAAAGCAAAAACCCCTTGTTCATTCCGATACAATCCCACCCTCTCGCTCCTTCTCTCTTTTACTGCATTAGGACAACAACGATTCAGCTGTTACATGTTGTGGTAGTTGAACCCCTTTCCTCTGCATGACCTGTCATTGCCACAGTAAATAGATGAAACCCACTAGCATGAGTAGGAGTTGTTTGAGCCCTGATGTGTCTACTCATTCATGCTTGTTTGTCATGCCTGCTATTGCATAGAGTTGTGTCAGGTCTGATTCATCGGGAATGAATCGGAGGTGTGTGAACATGTCCTACTGTGCGCGAGCTAAGTGTGTGAACATGTTTTGGTAAAGGTAGCGGTGAGAGGCCATGTAGGAGTACATGGTGGGTTGTCTCATTGAAACCGTCCTCAGGAACTGAGTTCTGTGTCTGTGATCCATGAACAACTACTACCACTCATTGGGATCCTTAATTGACCCTCTCGGCTTCTTAATCACCCTAGTACTCTGTCCAGGAGTTGCAACTAGTTTCTGGTGTTTGTAGGTTATGTGTTGGCGGCCGTGCGTAGCGCTGACCCTAGGGGTGGGCTATGTTGCGGTAGATACACCGTGGCATGGTGTACCGGGCGCCCGTTTGGTGTCTCGGGAACCCTGTTCACATCGTTCGGGGCCGTATGTGGAAACCTCGGCCGGACTCCCTGCGGATGGAACCTGGATAGGCGATAAACCTGGACTAGAGACTTGAGTGTTTAGGTAGGCCGTGGCCGACACCCTCGCCAGGCTTCCGCTTGAAGGTTGCCGAGATACATGACATGTATATGGCGATAAGTGGTGGGAGCGTGTGTGAAGAAGTACACCCCTGGAGGGTTATCATTATCTATTCGAATAGGCGGATTCCTCGGATATGGAAACTTGGACCCCTTGCATAGTTCATAGACAAGTGAAAGTGGATACTCTAAAACTCGCAAGATAAGCATGAGTGCTATGGATGGCCTTCTCGTAGGGAGACGGGAGCGGATCCATAGTGGTGTATTGATATGGTGAATATGTGGACTCGTGTGCGCCACCTCAAGAGAGTTGCTTACAGTCGTAGTTCAGGTTAGCTTGCTGTAGTTAAACTCCACCACCCCCTTTGTTGATACTGATGCATATGTAGATAGTTCTGATGTAAGTCTTGCTGAGTACATTTGTACTCATGTTTGCTTAATTTATGTTTTGCAGAGAGACATCAGTCTCACTAGTAGTTCCGTGTGGGCTTCGAAGTTTAGCTTGATACGTCAGCTACGATCTTGTGCCCTCGGCAGGATCTGGTAGATAGTCAGGCTTCTTAGCCTTTTTCATTTGTAGATGTCTGTACTCAGACATGTTAAGCTTCCTCATGTGCTTGATTTGTATGCTATGATTGTTGGGTCATGAGACCCATGTTTGTAATATCTCGCTCCTCGGAGCCTAATGAATAAATACTTGAGTCGTAGAGTTATGTTGTGATGCCATGTTGTATTTACACATATCGAGCATATTGTGTGTATGATTGAAATGCTTGGTATGTGTGGGATCCGACAATCTAGTTGTTTATCCTTGGCAGCCTCTCTTATGGGGAAATGTAGTCTAGTGCTTCCATGAGCCATAGTAGTCCGCTACAGCCCGGTTCACCGGAGTCCTGCTAGCCCAGCACTACTGCTCAGGACACTTGACTGGCCGGCATGTGTTTCACTTCGTTCCTGTGTCTGTCCCTTCGGGGAAATGTCACGCGGTGACATCCGGAGTCCTGCCTAGCCTACTACAGCCCGGGTTCCCGGAGTCCTGTTAGCCCAGTGCTACAGCCCGGATTCACACGCTGCTGACCGACATGCTCGATGTGATTCATGTATGCCTGTCTCCATAGGTTAGTGCCGCTCTGGGTTCACGACTAGCCATGTCGGCCCGGGTTCTCTGTCATATGGATGCTAGCGATACTATCATATACGTGAGCCAAAAGGCGCAAACGGTCCCGGGCCATGGTAAGGCGACACCCGTGGGAATACCCTGCGTGAGGCCGCAAAGTGATATGAGGTGTTACCGGCTAGATCGATGTGACTTGGAATCAGGGTCCTGACATCATGAGACATATCATCTAAACCAATAGTAACAACATGCCTTTTGCAATCTATGGTAGCATTAATAGTGTTCAGGAAGGATCTACCAAATATAATAGGGCAAAATCTATCTTGTAGGGAACCAAGAACAAGAAAATCAGCAGTATATTTAGTTTTCCCACACAAGACTTCAACATCTCTAACACTTCCCATTGGTGAAATAGTATCTCTATTGGCAAGTTTAATTGTGACATCAATATCTTCTATCTCAGTAGGTGCAATATCATGCATAATTTCTTTGTATAAGGAATAAGGTATTGCACTAGCACTAGCACCCATATCACATAAGACGTGATAACAATGATCTCCTATTTTAATAGAAATAACACGCATGCCTACCACCGGTCTGTTTTTATCTTTAGCACAAGGTTTAGCAATTCTAGCAGTTTCATCACAGAAATGAATAACATGCCCATCAATATTATCAGACAAGAGATCTTTAACAATAGCAATATCAGGTTCAACTTTAATTTGCTCATGAGGTGTATAAGTTTTAATATTGCTTTTTCAAACCACAGTTGAAGCTTTAGCATGATCTTTTATCCTAACAGGAAAAGGTGGTTTCTCAACATAAGAAGTAGGAACAATAGGATCATTATAAGTGATAATCTTTTCTTCAACTTTAATAGGTGCAGCTACTTTTACTTCTATGGGAGGATGATATTTAAACCACTTCTCCTTGGGGAGATCAACATAAGTAGCAAAAGATTCACAGAAACAAGCTACTATCTCAGAGTCAAGTCCATATTTAGTGCTAAATTTACGGAAAATATCGGTGTCCATAAAAGATTAACACAATCAAAACTAGGTGTCATACCTGACTCCTTACCTTTGTCGAGGTCCCAATCTTCAGAGTTGCGATTAATTCTTTCCAATAAGTCCCATTTGAATTCAATAGTATTTATCATAAAAGAGCCAACACAAGAAGTATCAAGCATGGTGCGATTGTTATCATAAAGCCGAGCATAAAAATTTTGAATAATCATTTCTCTTGAGAGCTCATGATTGGGGCATGAATATAACATTGATTTAAGCCTCCCCCAAGCTTGAGCAATGCTTTCTCATTCGCGAGGCCAAAAATTATATATATATTGCGGTCATGATGAACAAGATGCATATGATAAAACTTCTGATGAAATTCCAATTTCAATCATTTGTATTTCCAAGACCCCATATCATCACATAGCCTATACCATGTCGATGCATCTCCCTTCAAAGATAAAGGTATGACCTTCTTCTTAAGAACATCTCCGGGTACACCTGCAAGCTTAAATAATCCACAAACTTCATCCACATATATTAGATGGTCATCAGGATGTTTTGTTCCATCTCCTAAAACGGGATTAGCTAGCAGTTTTTCTATCATACCCGAAGGAATTTCAAAGCAGACATTTTCATTTTTAGTAGGATCAGTAGGTTGAGGAAAAGCTCTTTGCTCTACTGGTTGGGGTGAAGATACCCCGAACAAGCCCCTCAGAGGATTACTTTCCATAGTAACAAGTGACAGTAAATTTCAGCACACTATATAAATTTTTCCTTACCAAAGGCGCTTCACTCCCCGGCAACGGCGCCAGAAAAGAGTCTTGATGACCCACAAGTATAGGGGATCTATCGTAGTCCTTTCGATAAGTAAGAGTGTCGAACCCAACGAGGAGCAGAAGGAAATGATAAGCGGTTTTCAGCAAGGTATTCTCTGCAAGCACTGAAATAATAGGTAATAGATAGTTTTGTGATAGGATAATTTGTAATGAGTAACAAGTAAAAAAAGTAAATAAAGTGCAGCAAGGTGGCCCAATCCTTTGTGTAGCAAAGGACAAGCCTGGACAAACTCTTATATGATGTAAAGCGCTCCCGAGGACACATGGGAATTTCGTCAAGCTAGTTTTCATCACGTTCATATGATATGCGTTCGGTACTTTAATAATTTGGTATGTGGGTCGACCAGTGATTTGGTACTACCCTTACTTGGACAAGCATCCCACTTATGATTAACCTCTATTGCAAGCATCCGCAACTACAACAAAAGTACTAAGGTAAACCTAACCATAGCATGAAACATATGGATCCAAATCAGCCCCTTACGAAGCAACGCATAAACTAGGGTTTAAGCTTCTGTCACTCTAGCAACCCATCATCTACTTATTACTTCCCAATGCCTTCCTCTAGGCCCAAATAGTGGTGAAGTGTCATGTAGTCGACGTTCACATAACACCACTAGAGGAGAGACAACATACATCTCATCAAAATATCGAACGAATACCAAATTCACATGACTACTAATAGCAAGACTTCTCCCATGTCCTCAGGAACAAACGTAACTACTCACCAAGCATAAACATGTTCATAATCAGAGGGGTATTAATATGCATATAGGATCTGAACATATGATCTTCCACCAAATAAACCAACTAGCGTCAACTACAAGGAGTAATTAACACTACTAGCAACCTACTAGCACCAACCCCGGATTTGGAGACAAGAATTGGATACAAGAGATGAACTAGGGTTTTGAGAGGAGATGGTGCTGATGAAGATGTTGATGGAGATTGTCCTCTCCCGATGAGAGGAGCATTGGTGATGACGATGGCGATGATTTCCCCTCCGAGAGGGAAGTTTCCCCGGCAGAACAGCTCCGCTAGAGCCCTAGATTGGTTCCGCTAAGGTTCCGCCTCGTGGCGGCGGAGTTTCGTCCGAGAAGATGGCTTCTTATTTTTTCCCATAGAAAGAGTTCAAATAGCAGAAGATGGCCACCGGAGGGCCACGAGGGGGCCCTCAAGGTAGGGGGGCGCGCCCAGGGGGTAGGGCGCGCCCCCCACCCTCGTGGGCAGGGTGTGGCCCCCCTGGTGAATCTCTTCCGCTGGGTATTTTTTATATATTCTGAAAATGTCTTCCGTGAAGTTCTAGGACTTTTGGAGCTGTGCAGAATAGGTCTCTAATATTTGCTCCTTTTCCAGCCCAGAATCCCAGCTATCGGCATTCTCCCTCTTTATGGACACCTTGTAAAATAAGAGAGAATATGCATCAGTATTGTGACATAATGTGTAATAACAGTCCATAATGCAATAAATATCGATATAAAAGCATGATGCAAAATGGACGTATCAATCGACTTGAAGCAGCCGATGCAAAAACTTTCTGCCATCGGGACCAACCGAAATAGACTGGTCATCTCTTGGTGTCTTAACAAATTTCAATCGTCCTTTATCAATGGCCGATTTAACTATTTGACGAAACATGTTGCAATCCTCAAAATTATGCTTGAACAAATCATGCAACTTACAATACATTTGTCCTTGGATAGATGGCTCAACATGGTAATCAAGAATTCTTATGTAATTATTTTTCAGCAATAAATCAAATATTTCATCACACATGCTTGAATTGAAGGTAAACTTCTTATTTTCTAGCCGATCTTGCTGTGTGAACGGCTTTGGAGATAAGCAAACGAATGGTTCAGATTTGGAATCTCCCCATTCGGCTATGCATTGTGTTTTCCACTCTCTCTCCGATGTCTTTGGATAAGATATTATATTAGCATCGGTTTTCTCAATATAATTTAACATTGGCTTTAAATTTCTGAAACGAAGATATTTAAAACATACATGTCTCAGTTGAGACCAAGTGCAAGACAAGTACGAAATAAGCAAAGCTACCCAACTAGATATGAACTTTAGATAAAGCAATGGGGAAAGCCTTGGCTGCAATAATTTTTCACTATCGGTCTTTCTGAATGGTGCAATATGTTGACTGATATGCTTTGTGACAATCTGATTGCTAACAAATAAATTACCCTTCTTCATTGGTCTCTCAATATTTCTTATGAAGATTTTTCTAATATATGCATCAACAACTAAGTCATGACCAAATCTGAAAACAGGTATATTAATTGCTAGACATACCTCTTCAAATATGATGGGGGAGCATGATGGTGGCGTGACTTGAAGAATATCTTGCTCCACCTTCGGATAGCTCCCCAACGCCTTGTCATCATCTTTTTCTTGATTTCGTGCATCATTAGTTTCAAGATCTTCGTCCACCAAACTTTCTTCAGCTACTTGTTCTTGTTCTTGAAGCTCATCAATTTCTATGGCACGAAACTCATAAGGCAGGAAGTAGGTTCCATTAACTTCAGAAAAATCAAGTATGGCTGTCTTGCTATACTTTCCATGCCCTTTCTCAACAATGTTTGCCTCTTTGGAATTGATGGATTCAGAATATATATAACTTGATTCGGCATTTTCAACCGAAGCACTTTTAGTTTCCGAATCATCATTCTTTTCACCGGTTATCAATTGGCAGGGATTCTTTTCTTTGAGCTAATTCCCTATCAATTCTCTCTTGGTGAAGTACTTGCACCCTATCGCGCAAAGCTTTAACTCCCCTCTCAATTTCAGCCCGCTCTAGTGTAGTTTGCCCCCCAATGCTTTTAGGATCTTTTGGCAATGAACTGTTAGTGTTGCCGAAATTTTGCAACTGTGTAGGGGGTGTATAATATGCTGCGGTACTAGGTGGAGGTGTATGCACTTCTGTATAACGATATGCTCTATCGCCAATTCTATCGATTGATGAAGTTTCATCTTCTTGCAAAACTCTAGCCTTTATTGCAGCATAATCAGGAAACAACCCCTTCTCATATTGTTCAAGGCAAAGAGCACTAATCCTCTTGTTTTGTGCCATGCTCTTTTTTAATGCAGCCACAACCGCTTCTGGAAGAGATTGCTCCACAATACTTTCAGATTCTTTCGGCAATGATTCGCGAGTGTTGCCGAAATTCTCAAATAGCGTAGAGTATGCATACCATTGGAAGTTCCTACATAGGGTGTCTCAACTTTATTAACCGAACTCATCATGTTATTCATCGGCATATAAATTTGTGGGGTTGCCGATGCATGGGAGTTGGGATACATATGTTGTATGTTGCTAAAATCATAAGAATTTGAATCATGAAGATTGTTTTTCATTGGCCCGTGTGCATAACTAGATGCATGATTGATAAAACTAGGGCTAGCCGATACATTATGCTCATTAGGTGATCCGGAAACAATATATGGATTATTTGCATCTACAAAGGGGAATTGGGTATTCATATTATCTTTGTAGATTGCAACAACTTGATGACGATCTCTTTGTAGCAAGAATGGGACGGAGACCGTTCAAAGCTTCGTCCCCAGCGGAGTCGCCAACAAGTGTGTTCGCACATGAACACGTCACCGTGTACCCTCGACGCCGGGGGTGATGCACCGCAACTCACGTCGAAGGAGACCCGCCAGAAGCGCGGTACGCAAGACAATCCGGCGGGTGCTTTTGTATACCCGAAACCCCACACACCCGGGAGGGACCCCGTCAGGGAATGCGGCGGCTACGGGCTGCCCTAGGTCGGCCTGACCGCCACTAGGGCCTCGAGGTTCGCCGCCCTGCAACAAGAAGAACGAACGAAGAACGAGAAGAAGAAGAACAAGGGAGAGAGATAAAGGTAAAGGTAAAAAGATGATATATTGATAGGTCGATTGTGTGTTGTTCAATCAGCCGTCACCCCTTAGATATATAAGAGGTGGCTTGACTTCCCGTATAAGGAAAAGCCTTGGATTCACGTCCAAAACCCTAGTCAAATTCGGATTGGTTTTGTCCGAACTTTCCAAAACTGTTCGGTTTAAACTGGCTGCACCTTGCGGGTCTTTTTGTGATGGTAAACGATCTCGGCTGAAAACGAGCCCAAAAGCAATCTTTACCTTTTCGACGAGACGAACAACTTTCATGTTGAACGTTTTTTGATCAGAGGTCATCTTGTGGGTCAAATCGGTCAGGCAAAACAGGCTATTCCCTCGCGCTACCCATCACACATATGTCTGGTGGGGCGCGCCACATCTCACCTCGTGAGAGGGCTGCACTCCGATTTCTCTAACTTTTGCATACGAACTCGGATTTGGATGAATTTTTTATAAAACTCGACCGTTTCGATGAGAAGAAGACAACCTGTGTAGATCATTTTTCCATTGAAGTCGTCTTGGGGGCTTAATCGGCCAAACTGTACTCTGAATATAAGATCTTAGTACTTTGAGCATAGTTTCGGCCTTCGAGATGAAATCGGACAGCGATGACCCAAACTTCAAAGATGTTCATATCAACAATACAGAACTCTTTTATGTAGATCGCTTCTCCATTTGAGGCCATCTTAAATAAGTTCTTGACCATGCCAAAATCTGGTGTCAACACGATCTATTCGAGAGTCCGTAGTAAAATAACACGAAGCTATTCTTTCCGTTCAATCTATCATAGAGTTCGTACTAGAATAACACCTTAAGACACAAATCAACCAAAACCCTAATGTCACCTAGATACTCCAATGTCACCTCAAGTATCCGTCGGTATGATTATACGATATGCATCACACAATCTTAGATTCATCTATTCAACCAAAACAAAGAACTTCAAAGAGTGCCCCAAAGTTTCTACCGGAGAGTCAAGAAGAAAACGTGTGCCAACCCCTATGCATAAGTTCACGAGGTCACGGAACTCGCAAGTTGATCACCAAAACATACATCAAGTGGATCACGTGATATCCCATTATCACCACAGATAAGCACATGCAAGACATACATCAAGTGTTCTCAAATCCATAAAGACTCAATCCGATAAGATAACTTCAAAGGGAAAACTCAGTTCATCACAAGAGAGTAGAGGGGGATAAACATCATAAGATCCAAATATAATAGCAAACCTCACGATACATCAAGATCGTGCGGACTCAAGAACACGAGAGAGAGAGAGATCAAACACATAGCTACTGGTACATACCCTCATCCCCAAGGGTGAACTACTCCCTCTTCGTCATGAAGAGCGCCGGGATGATGAGGATGGCCACCAGAGAGGGATTCCCCCCTCCGGCAAGGTGCTAGAACGGGTCTAGATTGGTTTTCGGTGGCTACAGAGGCTTCTGGCGGCGGAACTCCCGGTCTATTCTGCTCCCTGATGTTTTTAGGGTATATTGATATATATATATATATATATAGGCGAAAGAAGTCAGTCAGGGGAGCCACGAGGGTGAGGGGTGTGCCCAGGGGGGTAGGGCGCGCCTCCCTGCATCGTGGCTTCCTCGAAGCTTCCCTAACGTCTACTCCAAGTCTCCTGGATTGCTTCCATTCCAAAAATAACTCTCCCGAAGGTTTCGTTCCGTTTGGACTCTGTTTGATATTCCTTTTCTTCGAAACACTGAAATAGGCAAGAAAACATCAATTTGGGCTGGGCCTCCGGTTAGTAGGTTAGTCCCAAAAATAATATAAAAGTGTATAATAAAGCTCATAAACATCAAAAACAGATAATATAATAGCATGGAACAATCAAAAATTATAGATATGTTGGAGATGTATCATTCCCCTAGCGAACTCACGGAACAACTCAAGGATGATTTCCTTAACCATTGGCCAGAACGCCTGAAAAAAGCGTACCGGTAACCCATCGGGGCCCGGCACCAAGGCTAGATTCATGGCTTTGATGAAGGTCTCTACTTCCGCTGCATCAAAGGGGGCAAGCAGGGCTGCATTCTCTTCCGGGGAGACCTGTTGATCAGGTGATCAAATTTGGTCCGCAAGGGTGACACCACTCCGAGGTCGCCCCTGAAATAATGACTTATAGAAGTCGTCAACCAACAAGTGGATCGCCTGGAGGTCCTGGAACAATTGCCCCCTTCCCATAAGAAGGGGATGGAGCAGCGACACCTATGGACATTAGCAATGGCCTGGAAATAAGCAGTGTTGGCGTCTCCAAACAACACCCAGTTCATAGAACCACGATGTCGCCAGTATTCCTCCTCCTTGGAGTAGATCTCCATGAGAGAGTGTTCCAAATTATACCTATGGGCCCATTCCTCCGTGGATATCCCTGCAGTATCTGCGCGAAGGTCCAAGACCCGGATCTCCTCGAGGAGGGAGGCTTTCAGGACCCGAAGGTCCTCTCCTATATTAGCACCCCAACCTTTCATGAACTGCCTAGAGCGCTTGGACAGGTGGTGCCACTCGTCCAGGATCGACATCCGTCTATGGGGCTCGGCCAATGCCGAGACCCAGTGAGCCTGGACAGCAGCCACAAAACCTGGCTACAGGAGCCAGAAAGCCTCGAAGCGGAAACGCGGAGGAGGACGGGGTCGCTCATCCCTAGAGGACAAGAGGAGAGGGACATGATCCGATCCGATGCGTGTGATTGCCTGGAGAGAGGCCAAAGGGAATCGGAGTTCCCAGTCAGGGGAGACAAACACACGATCCAACACACTAAGGGTCGCGGACACCTGTTTATTGGTCTAGGTAATTCATGCCCCAACCCTGTCCAGCTCAAGGAGACCAAGGTCCGCTACCCAGTCGTTAAAGCGACGAATCTCCGCAAGGTCTAAACGCGAATTGCTCTTATCCCCGGGAGCGCGTAGAAGGTTGAAGTCTCCACCAACAACCACGGGGAGGGTCGCGGAGGAGATCTTGGTGTGGAGCTCGGCCAAGAAAGTGGTCGAGCGGCTATGGTCAGCGAGGCCATAAACCACAATGATCTCCCACTTGAAGTTCACATCACGTTCCCACACCTCCATGCTAACAAAATGGGATCCATGGTCCATGGATCCCACCTCAAAGGTCGCATCCTTCACACGTAGAAGGATGCCCCCAGAGTGACCTGTCACTCCACTAGATGGCAGTCAATGCCATGCAAATAGGTGTCTGCTGAGTCACTCAAGTTCAACAAGGGAGAACTCGGTGCGCATCGTTTCCTGAATTGCTACCACATCAATGGACTCGTCGCGCATGTAGTCAAGGAGTTGCCTGCGGCGGTCGTCATGGCCAAAGCCCTGCAGGTTCCAAAAAGCGCGTGCATGACCACTCGCCTAACGGGTCCTCCTGGGACCCTACAGTAGATGCAGCACTAAGGGCACGATGTTTCTATGAATTGAGAGGGGTGGGAGAATGCATTGCCTTTTTTAATTTATTTATTTTCAAATTGAAATATCTCTTGAACCAAACGACCAAATTACATACCATTTACACCATGAATGCCAAGATTGATAGGTTTTAACAAATATTTTTTTAGAACTAACTAGCACTTTGGAAGATAAGAAACATGTGCTCCCTGCCGCAACATACTTGTGATCCACGTCACATTGTACATATACTTCATCGTGCAACACATCTTCATAGCAGTGGTGGGTGCAAAATGCCTACCAGCGACGAGCTTTAACATAACCAAACGAATACCTAAATAAGCACCACAAGTTGTTTCAAACCATTATTTCAGAATGTGGGAATGATGTATGTCAGGGAATATTTCTCCCTTAGTGGTTTTGGTGATTGATGATAATACCTTTGCGGACTAATTGTGTGCATTGAACATTTCAGATATTCCATCATAAGGCACAAGACGATTACTGCCCCTCAGAGCGTTAATCAGAAGATGGTTTATTTTCCTTCATTTCATTTTTGGTGGACTTGAGTCATAGGATTTACCGTACTATCAAGAGGGGGCCCACTTTGAAAAGGTTTGGGTGGAATCAACACGTACACATCTCCATTTGCACCCCTCGTATTTTTCCGCTTCCATGGAGTTTTCCTTCCTGTTGTTTTGGAGTGTCTTGGAGTGCTACCAGTACCGCTTGTATTACTGCCTTGATTCGGGTCTCGATTTTTTTGTTTCAGGTTCAGTGGTAGTCCAACTATGGTCCCACTGCCATACTACCGCTGACCCCAATTGGACCCAGTGGAGCAAGAGGCAGTAGCATCGGTAGCAGGAGCGGTAGTAACACGCCTATTACCGCTTGCACCGCTGCTCACGGCTCTGTCCTCCAAGCCCTCCCCTGTTTCTGTGTATTGCAACCCCAGCAGTAGTACCGCTAGGGTGAGTGGTAGTACCGTCCCGGCGGCACTGCCAGCCCGAGGACCCGCTCCTTTGTACTGCACTACCAACCCGGCGGTAGTACCGCTCCTCTGAGCGGTAGTACCGCACGGTGTGGGTTGAACATAGGATAAGGTTGGATTTGTCCCCGACTATATAAAGGGGGTCTTCTTCCCCAAGAAGACTCACCTCTTCCTATCCTAACTCCATTGTTGCTCCAAAAGCTCATTTTCGCCTGATCTCTCTCCCTTGCCAATCAAACTTGTTGATTTTCTAGGGATTGGTTGAGAAGGCCCCGATCAACACTTCCAAGAAGATAAATTTGATTCCCCCACTAATCCCTTGCAGATCTTATTACTCTTGGGTGTTTGAGCACCCTAGACGGTTGAGGTCACCTCGGAGCCACATCTCATTTTGGTGAAGCTTCGTGGTGTTGTTGGGAGCCTCCAATTCGGTTGTGGAGATTGCCCCAACCTTGTTTGTAAAGGTCCGGTTACCGCCTTCAAGGCACCACTAGTGGAATCATGACATATTGCATTGTGCGAGGGCGTGAGGAGAATATGGTGGCCCTAGTGACTTCTCGGGGAGCATTGTGCCTCCACACTACTCTAACGGAGACGTACTTCCCCTCAAAGTGAAGGATCTTTAGTAACACATCATCATTTCTGATGACCCACAAGTATAGGGGATCTATCGTAGTCCTTTCGATAAGTAAGAGTGTCGAACCCAACGAGGAGCAGAAGGAAATGATAAGCGGTTTTCAGCAAGGTATTCTCTGCAAGTACTGAAATAAGTGGTAACAGATAGTTTTGTGATAACATAGGTTGTAACGAGGAACAAGTAACAAAAGTAAATAAAGTGTAGCAAGGTGGCCCAATCCTTTCGTAGCAAAGGACAAGCGGAACAAACTCTTATAATAGGAAAAGCGCTCCCGAGGACACATGGGAATATCGTCAAGCTAGTTTTCATCACGTTCATATGATTCGCGTTCGATACTTTGATAATTTGATATGTGGGTGGACCGGTGCTTGGGTGCTGTTCTTACTTGAACAAGCATCCCACTTATGATTAACCTCTATTCCAAGCATCCGCAACTACAACAAAAGTATTAAGGTAAACCTAACCATAGCATGAAACATATGGATCCAAATCAGCCCCTTACGAAGCAACGCATAAACTAGGGTTTAAGCTTCTGTCACTCTAGCAACCCATCATCTACTTATTACTTCCCAATGCCTTCCTCTAGGCCCAAATAATGGTGAAGTGTTATGTAGTAGACGTTCACATAACACCACTAGAGGCTAGACAACATACATCTTATCAAAATATCAAACGAATACCAAATTCACATGACTACTCATAGCAAGACTTCTCCCTTGTCCTCAGGAACGAACGTAATTACTCACAAAGCATATTCATGTTCATATGATCTTCCACCAAATAAACCAACTAGCATATGATCTTCCACCAAATAAACCAACTAGCATCAACTACAAGGAGTAATCAACACTACTAGCAACCTACTAGCACCAATCCCGGACTTTGAGACAAGAATTTGATACGAGAGATGAACTAGGGTTTGGAGATGAGATGGTGCTGGTGAAGATGTTGATGGAGATTGCCCTCTCCCGATGAGAGGACCGTTGGTGATGATGATGGTGATGATTTCCCCCTCCCGGAGGGAAGTTTCCCCCGCAGAACAGCTCTGCCGGAGCTCTAGATTGGATCCGCCAAGGTTCCGCCTCGTGGCGGCGGAGTCTCGTCCCAAAAAGTTCCTTCTTATTTTTTTTCTCATCGAAAGACCTCATATAGGAGAAGATGGGCGTCGGAGAGCCACCAGGGGGCCCACGAGGTAGGGGGCGCGCCCTAGGGGGGGCACCCTTGTGAGCAGGGTGTGGGCCCCCTGGCCTTCATCTTTGGCATGGATTTTTCTTTATTTCTTTAAGACGTTTCGTGGAGTTTCAGGACTTTGGAGTTGCGCAGAATAGGTCTCTAATATGTGCTCCTTTTCCAGACCAGAATTCCAGCTGCCGGCATTCTCCCTCCTTATGTAAACGTTGTAAAATAAGAGAGAATAGCCATAAGTATTGTGACATAAAGTGAAATAACAGTCCATAATGCGATAAATATCGATATAAAAGCATGGTGCAAAATGGACGTATGAACTCCCCCAAGCTTAGACCTCGCTTGTCCTCAAGCGAAAAGCTGATAACAATAAATATGTCCTAATGTTTAGAGGTAGAGGCGTCGATAAAAATAAAATGCGGACATGAAGGCATCATGATTATTCTCATAACAGCAACATATATAGATTTTGTCATATGATTACTTATGTTCAAGTGATGATCTATTCACAATGCAAAAGCATAAATCATAAACCTTATTGGGCCCCGAAAAACTATAATCTTAGTCATTGAAGAAATTGCAATTTATCATAACATCGGAAAGAGTCTATGTCAGAGCTAAAAAAGCAAGTCCACATACTCAACTATCATTTAGTCCTCCATAATTGCTAACACTCACGCAATACTTGTGGTTACGGAGTTTTAATCGGACACAGAGAAAGATAGGGGCTTATAGTTTTGCCCCACAACCCTTTACCTCAAGGGTAATGTCAACAATAATAGTTCATGCTCCCCTACATCCAATTAGATATATATATATATATCATGTTCTTTCCGACATGCTGAGCTTGCCAAAGGATAAAATGAAAAATAAAAGGTGAAGATCACCATGACTCTTGCATAAGGTAGAAGATAATAATAAAGGATAGGCCCTTCGCAGAGGGAAGCAGAGGTTGCCATGCACTTTTATGGTTGGATATATAAAATCTCAATGCGAAAGAACGTCACTTTATATTGCCCCTTGTGATATGAACCTTTATTATGCAGTCCGTCGCTTTTATTACTTCCACATCACAAGATCGTATAAAGCTTATTTCCCCCACACCAATCAATCATACATATTTAGAGCAATTTTTATTGCTTTGCACCGATGACAACTTACTTGAAGGATCTTACTCAATCCATAGGTAGATATGGTGGACTCTCATGGCAAAACTGGTTTAAGGGTATTTGGAAGCACAAGTAGTATTTCTACTTAGTGCTGAGAATTTGGCTAGCATGAGGGGGAAAGGCAAGCTCAACAAGTTAGAGGATCCATGACAACATACTTTATCTCAGATATAAGAAATACATAACTCATTACGTTGTCTTCCTTGTCCAACATCAACTCTTTAGCATGTCATATTTTAATGAGTGCTCCCAATCATAAAAGATGTCAATGATAATATATCTATATGTGAAAACCTCTCTTTCCTTATTACTTCCTGTTAATTGCAACAATGACCAAAGCTATGCCTGCCAACTCCCAACAACTTTTAGTCATGATACTCTTTCTATGTGAAGTCCTTACTCTTAATAAGATCAATATGAACTTTTTCTTTCTTTTTATTCTTTTTCTTCTTTCTTTTATTCATCCAAGATCATGGCAAAATAATAAAGCCCTTGACTCGACACTAATCTTTATTATATATAGCTCATGGACTCGATTACATAGAGAGATCATAAAGCAAAACTCAAAACTAGATCATGCCATAAACTTTATTCTACTAGATCAAGATACTACTAATAGGATCGAACTAAGAAAAACGGTAAAGATAGGAGTTGTGATTGTGATACGATACCAGGGCACCTCCCCCAAGCTTGGCAGTTGCCAAGGGGAGTGCCCATACCCATGTGATTATGTCTCCTTCTTTGTTGTTGGTGCAATATTCTTGGCGATTATTCCCCTCAGGATACGGTTCTCCTCCTCGAGCTTATTGACTTGCTGCTTGAGGTCCATTATTTCCTTACGAAGCTTTCCTGTGACAGCTAAAGCTCCTTGCACCCAAGGGTGTTCCATAGCTGCAGGAGAACAAGTGACACTCCTCTTCATATTTCATAGGTAAGAAATCTAACATTAGAAGGGATAACCGAGTATGGAATAGCTGAGCTCTGTAGTTCCCCCATTGTGAACCCAGCTCGGAGGCGAGAGGTGACTTCTTGATCCTCCATAGCATCTACTCTCATCAAGTCAGCCTCCATCTCTTCCTCCATTGCTGGCCCAAAATGGTCAGCGTCACTGTTTGTTGTTGATTCCGGTGCCAGATTAGATACCCGGCTCTCCCCGATTGACTCTTGAGAAGACATCTTGCTCTAATCTGCAGCAGCAACAACTCTTAAACAAAAACAGAGGAAATTTGCGTGATACGGGAGTCAAAACCTTCGGGAGGTTATATAATGATTTTTTACCGACCAAAATACGTAACATGCAAGAAAACGGAGTCCAGAAGGCACACGAGGTAGGGGGGCGCGCCCACCACCCTCGTGGGGCCCTTGTGTCCTTCCCGGACTGCTACTTATTTTTCTATTTTTCTAAATAATCCAAAATGGAGAAATATTGCCTTAAAAATTTTTTTCGAGCCGGTTTACTTACCGTACCACATACCTATTCCTTTTCGGAGTCTGGAACGTTCCGGAAGGTGTCTCTTATGTATTCCTCTGGGGTTACGGTTTCAATAATATTGGTTTCAATATTTAATGGATTACCTGAGATATAATGTTTAATTCTTTGATCGTTTACCACCTTCGGATTTGTGCCTTCGAAGTTGTTGATCTTTATGGCACCAGAACGATAGACCTCTTCGATTACATAGGGGCCTTCCCATTTAGAGAGAAGTTTTCCTGCAAAAAATCATAAACGAGAGTTGTATAGCAATACATAATCACCTATATTAAACTCACGCTTTTTTATCCTTTTGTCATGCCATCTTTTAACTTTTTCTTTAAACAACTTGGCATTTTCATAAGCTTGGGTTCTCCATTCATCAAGTGAGCTAATATCAAATAACCTTTTCTCACCGGCAAGTTTAAAATCATAGTTGAGCTCTTTAATATCCCAATACGCCTTATGTTCTAGTTCGAGAGGTAAGTGACATGCTTTTCCATAAACCATTTTATACGGAGACATACCCATAGGATTTTTATATGTAGTTCTATAAGCCCATAATGCATCATCAAGTTTCTTGGACCAATTCTTTCTAGACCTATTAATAGTCTTTTGCAAAATTAATTTGAGCTCTCTATTGCTCAACTCTACTTGACCACTAGACTGTGGGTGATAAGGAGATGCAATTCTATGATTAACATCATATTTAGCAAGCATTTTACGGAAAGCACCATGAATAAAGTGTGAACCACCATCAGTCATTAAATATCTAGGGACTCCAAACCTCAGGAAAATAACTTCCTTAAGCATTTTAATAGAAGTGTTATGATCAGCACTACTAGTTGGAATAGCTTCTACCCACTTACCAACGTAATCAACAGCAACTAGAATATGTGTGTATCCATTAGAGGCAGGAAAAGGTCCCATATAATCAAAGCCCCAAACATCAAACGGTTCAATAACAAGTGAATAATTCGTAGGCATTTCTTGACGTCTACTAACATTACCCATTCTTTGACATTCATCACAAGACAAGACAAACATATGGGCATCCTTGAAGAGAGTAGGCCAATAGAAACCAGATTGTAATACCTTATGTGCAGTTCTATCTCCAGCGTGGTGTCCTCCATAAGACTCGGAATGACACTTGCGTAGGATTTGTTCCTGTTCATGCTCAGGTACACAACGTCTAATAACACCATCTACTCCTTTTTATAAAGATGTGGGTCATCCCAAAAGTAATGTCTCTAATCATAGAAGAACTTTTTCTTTTGCTGGTATGTGAAGCTAGGTGGTATAAACTTAGCAATAATATAATTAGCATAATCAGCATACCATGGAGTACTACAAGAAGTACTTATAACATTTAATTGTTCATCAGGAAAGCAATCATTAATAGGTAGTGGGTCATCAAGAATATTTTCTAACCTAGACAAGTTGTCTGCAATGGGGTTTTCTGCTCCCTTTCTATCAACAATATGCAAATCAAATTCTTGTAGCAAGAGAACCCATCTAATAAGTCTAGGTTTAGCATCATTCTTTTCCATAAGATATTTAATAGCAGCATGATCAGTTTGAATAGTTACTTTAGAATCAACAATATAAGATCTGAACTTATCACAAGCAAATACAACTGCTAAAAGCTCTTTTTCAGTAGTAGCATAATTTCTTTGAGCATTGTCTAGAGTCTTACTAGCATAATGAATAACATTCAGTTTCTTATCAACTCTTTGCCCTAGAACATCACCTATAGCATAATCACTAGCATCACACATAATTTCGAAGGGTAGGTTCCAATCAGGTGGCTGAACAACAGGTGCAGTGACTAATGCTTTCTTAAGTATTTCAAATGCTTCTACACAATCATCATCAAAGACAAACGATATATCTTTTTGCAATAAATTAGTCAGAGGCCGAGAAATTTTTGAGAAGTCCTTAATGAACCTCCTATAAAATCCAGCGTGACCAAGGAAACTTCTTATACCTTTGATGTCCTTGGGACATGGCATCTTTTCAATAGCATCAACCTTGGCTTTATCAACTTCAATACCTCTTTCAGAAACTTTATGCCCCAAGACAATACCTTCATCAACCATAAAGTGGCACTTTTCCCAATTCAAGACAAGATTAGTTTCTTCACATCTCTGCAAAACTCGATTAAGATTGCTCGAGCAATCATCAAAAGAGGAACCATAGACAGAAAAGTCATCCATGAAAACCTCACAAATCTTTTCACAAAAGTCAGAGAATATAGCCATCATGCATCTTTGAAAGGTAGCAGGTGCATTACATAAAGCAAAAGGCATACGTCTATAAGCAAAAGTACCAAAAGGGCATGTAAAAGTAGTCTTTGATTGATCTCTAGCCGACACAGGTATTTGAGAGAAACTAGAATAACCATCTAAAAAGCAATAGTGTGTATGTTTGCATGATCTTTCTAGCATTTGATCAATAAAAGGTAAGGGGTAATGATCTTTCTTAGTAGCTTTATTTAATTTGCGGAAATCAATTGCCATCCTATAACCTGTGATAATTCTTTGTGGAATCAATTCATCTTTATCATTAGGAACAATAGTAATACCTCCCTTCTTAGGGACACAATGGACAGGACTTACCCACTCACTATCATCAACGAGATAGATTACACCTGCCTCCAGAAGCTTTAGTATTTCTTTTCTTACCACTTCTTTTATTTTAGGATTCAGACGTCGTTGAGGATCACGAACTAGTTTGGCATCTGCTTCCAAATTTATTTTATGTTGACATAGAGTGGGACTAGTGCCCTTAAGATCATCAAGACTATATCCAATAGCAGCACGGTGCTTCTTCAGAGTTTTAAATAATCTTTCTTCTTCATGCTCTGAAAGGTTAGCACTAATAATAACAGGATATATCTTATTTTCATTAAGATAAGCATATTTAAGATTATCAGGCAAAGGTTTAAGCTCAAACACGGGATCACCCTTGGGTGGAGGTGGATTCCCTAAAATTTCAACAGGCAAATTGTGATGCAGAATAGGTTCATGTTTAAAGAATACTTCATCTATTTCCCTTCTTTTATTCATGAACATATCATTTTGATGGTCTATCAAATAGTGTTCTAAAGGATCACCAGGAGGTACGGCAATAGAAGCAAGACCAATAATTTCATCCTTACTAGGTAATTCTTCCTCACAATGTTGTTTACTAAATTTAGAGACATTAAACTCATGAACCATATCATCCAAGCCAACAGTAACAACATTCTTTGTGCAATCTATGGTAGCATTGACAGTATTTAAGAAGGGTCTACCAAATATAATGGGACAAAAGCTATCTTGCGGAGAAGTAAGAACAAGAAGATCAGCAGGATATTTAGTTTTCCCACACAAGACTTCAACATCTCTAACAATTGCAATTGGTGAAATAGTATCTCTATTGGCAAGTTTAATAGTAACATCAATATCTTCTAACTCAACAGGTGCAATTTCATTCTTAATTTCATCGTATAAAGTATGCGGTATAACACTAGCACTTGCACCCATATCACATAAGCCATGATAACAATGATCTCCTATTTTAACAGAAATAACAGGCACGCCTACCACAGGTCTATGTTTATCTTTAGCACAAGGTTTAGCAATTCTAGCAGTTTCACCTTCGAACTGAATAACATGCCCATCAATATTATCAGACAAGAGATCTTTAATAATAGCAATATTAGGTTCTACTTTAACTTGCTCAGGAGGTGTATAAGTTCTAATATTGCTTTTACGAACAACAGTTGAAGCTTTAGCATGATCCTTTATTCTAACAGGGAAAGGTGGTTTCTCAATATAAGAAGTAGGAACAAAGGATCATTACAAATGATAGTCTTTTATTCAACTTTAATAGGTGCAGCTACTTTTATTTCTATGGGAGGATGATATTTAAATCACTTCTCCTTAGGGAGATCAACATAAGTAGCAAAAGCTTCACAGAAAGAAGCTACTATCTCGGAGTCAAGTCCATATTTAGTGCTAAACTTACGGAAAATATCGGTGTCCATAAAAGATTTAACACAATCAAACTTAGGTGTCATGCCTAACTCCTTACCTTCCTCGAGGTCCCAATCTTCAGAGTTGCATTTAATTCTATCCAATAAATTCCATCTGAATTCAATGGCGTCATCCTAAAAGAGTCAGCACAAGAAGTATCGAGCATGGTGCGATTGTTTTCAGAAAGCCGAGCATAAAAACTTTGCATAATTATTTCTCTCGATGGCTCATGATTGGGGCATGAATATAACATTGATTTAAGCCTCCCCCAAGCTTGAGCGATGCTTTCTCCTTCGCGAGGCCAAAAATTATATATATAATTGCGATCACGATGAACAAGATGCATAGGGCAATACTTTTGATGAAATTCCAACTTCAATCTTTTATAGTCATTTGATCTCATATCATCACATAGCCTGTACCATATCAATGCGTCTCCCTTCAAAGATAAAGGGAAGACCTTCTTCTTAGCAACATCATCGGGTATACCTGCAAGCTTAAATAATCCACAAACTTCATCCACATATATTAAGTGCTCATCAGGATGCTTTGTTCCATCTCCTGTAAAAGGATTAGCTATCAGTTTTTCTATCATACCCGAAGGATACTCATAAGGAATTTCATTTTCAATAGGTTCAGTAGGTCGAGGAGCAAATCTTTGCTCTACTGGTCGGGGTGAAGATACCCCGAACAAGACCCTCAGAGAATTACTTTCCATAGTAACAAGTGACAGTAAATTTCAGCACACTATAAAAATTTTTCCTTACCAAATTCCACCTACCAAAGTGTCGGTGCGGAACGACACCTATGGGATCACAAGAATCCCTACTACGGTTGGCGGGGCGCGGGGTCGTGAGAAGAGCGGATCTAACAGGTAGCACACGGTTCGTTTATCCAGGTTCGGGCCGCAAGGATGCGTAAAACCCTACTCCTGCTTTGGTGGATTGTATATTCGTGTTCTTGAGCTAGCTATGGGACGTGAGGAGCTCCAAAAAGCCGAATCCCTCTCCTGGTTGCCTCGGGCCTCCTTTTATAGAAAAAGGGGTTGCCACAGTGGCACACAGGAGGTGGAAAGGGAACAGTGATGCGAGGTTATCCCTCGCATTACATGACAAGGCGCATTTAATGCCTCTTGCTTAGGTGTCCTTGCTTTATCGGGGACGGGGGAGAGATCTGCCTCGTTCGTCGCTGCTCCTTCTTGTGTCGACACGCGCCCTGGCCAGTGATGCCTGCGATGCCACGTAGGTAGGCAAGCAGCTGAGGTGGCGCAGTGGTGGGTCTTCACGAAGATCTGCATGCCGCCACGCAGGTGCCTGCCCAGCTGGTTGGGTCGGCAGCTGCGTGCAAACGGCGGTGGAGGTTTAGTCGATGTGGGCCTGATGGTGGCCCTGCGGGTGTCCTCGGCAAGGGCCTTGCCGGGGCCTCGGCAAGGGTCTTGCCGAGGCGCCTGCTGTCATCCCCGGCAAGGCGCTTGCCGGGGGCCTTGTGGTCTTCCTCGGCTGGGATCCCGCCAAGGGTTGTCGCCTCCTTAGTGCGTATCTGATCTTGAATGTCTTCATGAAGATCTGCATGTTGCCACGGGGATGTCTCCCGAATCCTTGCCACTTGGGGGCAGTGGACTCAAGGGTCATTTGCCCCGTAGGCACGGGACAAGTCGCCGCGGCAAGGGTCTTGCCGGGGCTGCTAGAACTGTCTCCCGGCAAGGATCTTGCCGGGGGAATCCGCTTCGTCCCCTTTGCTCTTCATGGTCTTGGCCTTGGCGTCGTGGTTCTCTTGAGCTTCGGTCTTACCCTGGCTCACCTCACTTGCCTTGCTTGGTGTGGTGGTGCTCGTGGCTCAGACTGCCCGTGCACAATTATAGGGGTACAAAAAGTGTACCCCTCTTTTTGTACACCGACAGGAGCCCCCGGGCCTGGTCCACACATAAGCGCAATGCATTGTTTGGGCTAGGCCCAAAAATGGTGCGCGGGTAGGCGGGGCGGTTTTTACCGTGGTAAGATTCTTCGCGCGCTGCGCTTCCCACGACTCCCGTGCGTGGCGCGGCGTGGGGAGGCGCGTGTGATGTGGGCGGCATGCGTGGGGTTGGTTCCTACGGGCATGCGTCACACCACAGTTAATGTGAAAGGAGGCGGCCCGTGTTTTCCCCCATAAGAAAGGAATAACCACGGGCGCGCTGCTCACTTTCTCCTCTTTCCTCGTGCCTTTTCCAATCTCAGAGCCGCCGTTTCCTCTCTTCCTTCCTTCCTAAGCTTCCGCCGTCGCCTACCGTCGTTGCTTCGCCATCCCCCTTCCTCAGCCCTCTAAACTTCTTGGTCGCCATGGCGCCCAAATCCGTCAAGGGCAAGGGGATGGCTAAGGGCGCTGGGACTATGGAGCAGCCGGAGAGCGCGCTGTCGAGGGACTGGACAAAGTCCGCCTTCTTCTTCCCCTCGACGGTTGATGTTCAAGAGCTCCGGGCCTCCTTCAGGCCCCTATGGGGAGCGAAGACGGGGGGAGAGAATTCGGGACACCCGGCGACGCGCACCATTCCTGCTGCTTGCACCGATCCTGCTCCAAATCGGTATCCCTTTTTCGTCGATTATCTTTCTTGCGGGTTATGGCCCCCTTTCTCCGATTTCTTCTGCGACGTTTTGCACACCTTCAGCTTTCGCCTCTTGGATTTTACTCCGAATGTGGTGGTGTGCATGGCTTTCTTCGCGCATCTTTGCGAAGGCTTTGCCGGGGTGCAGCCCAACACGGCGCTCTTCCGCCATTACTTCTTCCCTCGGATCCAGCCGGGAGGTGCCGTCTCTGGTTGCGTCACCTGGATCCCAAGATCCAAGGGGGCGTACCCGGGGAACGGCATGGCCAATGGTGCTGGATTGAAGATGAAAACCCGCCGGAATTCTGCAAGGTCCGCCGAGTGCCGCAGGTCCGCGGCAGCGATTGGAGTGATGTTGACGTCGCCGACGGGAGGCTCTCCGTCGCCACCACTAGGATTCTCCGGCTCACCCGGGCTGCACTCACCCTTGAGATGATCGGGGCGGACTTCATTCATCGCCGGATCACCCCGTTGCACAACAAGGGGAGGCCAGCCTGGATTTTAACGAATCCGGCTGACATTATGCGACTCCGCCCCGGCCTCGATCACAACTTCACAGTGCTGGCGCATGCCCACTTCTGCCAGCGGCTTTTCCAGCTTGATGTGGGTCACGATGGCGAGGTCGAACGGACCGGCAAGGCCGCGAGGGCTGCCACAAAGGTTGGCAAGGCCCTAAAGGGGCCGTTTTTCAAGCTGCCAGCGGGGGTGGTCCCGTTGTGCAACAATTCACGTCGGTCTGAGATCATCACCATGATGTGGGACTGTAACGCGCATGGCCCTGTCCCGAGCTGGAAGGAGCCGAGGGACGCGGATGTGCAGCAATTCTTTGACACCCTGATCGAGGTGTACGTCAATGCTGACGCCGAGCGGTGGCTTATCATGGACACCACCCAGGCAGAGCTGGACTACATCACCACTAGGGCAAGGGAGGCACAGCTTGCCATGGAGGCCGGCAGCGCCGGGGGTGTGGAGGACAAGGCTGCAACGGCTGCGGAGGAAGAGGAGCTCACCCGGTGGGCGATGGCCTCCGGGGAGGTCAGCAGCACCGACACTGGATCTCCGCTCGTCGAAGACGCGGCCAACGAGTCGTCGTCGGAGGAGGACGTGGCGGCGGGCTCGAGCCAACCAGGGGAAGAGGGCGAGTCCCGCGGCGGGCTGGCTCCGATGAGCCGGTCCGGCCCGGCAGGGCTACGCGGCCTCAATTGACCCTGGAGGGGTCTAGGCGTCACACGAGGGCCACGACAGCCAAGAGGCTGACGAAGGCCACTGAGAAGAAGAAGACAACAACCCCTTCCTCATCTGGGCGTGCACAAACCCCGCCGTCTTCGCCTCCTGCGGCAGATGTCGGCTCGGATGTTGACGCGGAGGTCACTTTTGATCTCGGGCCTCTCAGCCCGAAGAGGAAGAGGAAAGTGGTGGAAGAGGAGGATGTGGATGACGAGTAAGTACTCCGTTCCTTACTTCCATTTTCATTCCTATGAATTAAGCCACCCATCTTGATCCGTTTTTGCTTTTGCAGGGATGTAGAGACGTTGGCCCAGAGGGTGAAGAGGGCGAAGGCCTCGGCGAGCAGTCAGCCCCCAGCTGGGGCTTCAAAGACGCCACTGGCGGTGTTGAGCAGCCCGGATAGCAGCCCCCGACACAGCCCCCAGCGTAAGTTCGTCACCCTCCTCTTACTCGACATGTGGTAGGCGTTTGATGCTATGGTGTTGACCTTGCCGGGTTTGCAGGAGGGGAGCGGCAGCAGGAGGAGCCGCAGAGGGCTACCCCCAACACACCACCCCCATCGACTACGCCACCGCGAGGGGCGTCCCCGACAAGGGCATCAAGCACGGAGACCACACCCATGGAGGAATAGGGGAACTTGGGCGCTGGTGACTCTGCCATGGCACCGGATGCTGGCGGGGAGGGGACTTCTGCTTCACAGCCTGGCACTGGTGAGTCGCCTGTCCTCTGTCTCTGTTTTTTCCTTATTCTTTTTCTTGGCTTCAATGCTCCCATTACTTCTCAGGCCCTCCTTCAATAGGTATGGAGGACGTGGATACTGTTGTTGGGAACGTTGCTGAGGAGGCCGCCAGGGATGCTGACGAGGTCGCCGCTGATGAGGCCGCCAAGGATGCTGTCGAGGACACCGCTGCGGTGGCCGCCAAGGCGACCGGTGAGGCTTCTGCCGAGGGCGCCAAAGGTGGGCCTGCCGGGAAAGCCGGCAAGGCCACTGCCGAGGAAGAGGTGGCTGACGATCAGCCTCCCTCCTCCTCAACCTCGGGCCCCGGCAGGTATTTGAAGGTGGGTGACGATCTTTTCGTCCATCTCCCAGGGGCGTCAAGTTCCCAGGCGCCCGCTGAAAGGGAAGTCTTTGACGGTAAGGTGCTTGCCGCCACCGGGCTCGAGGTTGTCGGTGAGCCGGGCGTTGGCGGTGATGGTTCTCCAGAAGAGCAGCTTTTCCGCGCTATGGGGGCCAACTTCCGAAAAGTCCAGGCGCTCTACCTTGTCCGTTTGGACAAGGTTAAGTCCAGGACGGCAATGGTGGACCAGGCGGAGGTGGATTTCAAGGCGCGCGTTGCTGAGACGCAGACCTGGTTCCACCAGACTCGCGAGGAGCAGAGGGCCTTTCAGGAGGAATTGGCCAAGCGCAATGTCGAGCTCACCATGAAGATGTCTGACATCGAGAAGGCCCAGGAACAGGCGGCGAACTTGGCTGCCGCGGCCGAGGCCGCCCGGAACCAGCATCAAGCCGCACTAGATTCCCAGGAAGAGGACCTCACTGTGCGTGAGGTGAAGCTTGCCGCAGCGCTCCATGGCAAGGATGAGGAGCTCGAGGCCCTTGTCGCGTGGTGGACTCGCGAGCTGGAGCAGAGGCACAAGGAGGCACTCGATGCCCAGGCTCTGGCCCATGCCGGCAAAGTAAGGGAGTTGGAGGTGGTGCAGGACGAGCTGAAGGAGCAGGCCCTCAAGCTGTCCAACGAGAAGAGCACGCTCAACAGTGCCTTGGTGGAGGCGCAAGGAGCGGTCATCAGCAGGGCTGGGGAGCTCTCCGAAGCTCAAAACTCCGTCAGAGATCTCAAGCTAAAGCTGGAGAATCTCGAGAAGACGTTGTCGGAGAGCAGGGCTCGGCAGGAGACCTTGACCAGGAGTCTAGAGGAGGAGAAGCAGCTGCGGGCGAACGAGGCCGCCTCCCACCAGGATTATGTGGCGGGCGAGAACAGATGGATCAGCCGTCTGGAGGAGGTCGCCGGCAGGGTCACCTTGCAGTTGGCCACCATGGGGATGCCAAACGTGAGGTACGCCCCTGAGCGCAGCGGGACCGTCAACACAAAGCTGACCCTGTTCTTCGAGGGCGTCCTCGGAGCCTTGGCTTATCTTCACTCCAACCGAGCGGCGACGTTGGCTGGGGAAGCCCGGCGACTTTGCCGGGGGGTCATGACCAAGGTCCTCACCAAGATGGCGTACTGGAATCCCGACCTCAACTTCGGTGCCGCGATGGATAGCTTGCCGGAGGGTATTGACCTCACGGTGCTCAAGGAGCGCATCAAGCCCGTCATCAATAGCATCGACGAAATCAAGAGGGTGGAAGGCCAGCGCCGGGATTAGGCATCCCGTTCTTCACCGCTGCTGCAGGTTCACGACCAAGACAAATTTCATCTTTAGTTAGAACCGCAACAATGATGTGATGTAATATAACTTTGCAGTACTTTTAATTTCATGCACGTTATTTCCCCGTTCAATTCCTCTTTGTATGCGCGCCCTATGCCGATTGGGTAGGCTCGCCGGTGCGGAAGCCCCTAGCAGCGTTTTGGGGACGGATCCCCATGGGCCTGCTAGGTACGCGTGCTGCCGGACGAGCCACCTTTCCGTTCTGAACGCGGCCGCTCGAACTATCAAGCTTGACTCGAGTTAGAATCAAGAGCATTGTTGATCGCGGAAGGCTACTCTGCCATTCTCGACGTAGCCGCTTGAGCTGTTGTGCGGACTCGAAACAGGGCAAGGGCGTTGCCGATTGTGGGAGAGCCCCCTGGCGTGCAGGTTTATCATACAAAGGGGTGACATCTCCGGGGGGAATAACCTCATATAAAAAGGATAGAACAAATAAGGGTTCAGTGCAACTTGGCTTCTGTTTGTAGTCGCTCGAGCGCTGATCTTCTGGCCTCCTTCCTTCTCCAAGAGCCACGAAGACGAAGGAGTGCTGAGCTGATTGCTAGAGCCGATTCTCACAACTGCTTCCCCCCTACCTGGCGCGCCAGAAATGTCGGTGGGAACGACACCTATGGGATCACGAGAATCCCTACTACGGTTAGCGGGGCGCGGGGTCATGAGAAGAGTGGATCTAACAGGTAGCACACGGTTCGTTTATCCAGGTTCGGGCCACGAGGATGCGTAAAACCCTACTCCTCCTTTGGTGGATTGTATATTCGTGTTCTTGAGCTAGCTATGGGGCGTGAGGAGCTCCAAAAAGCCGAATCCCTCTCCTGGTCTCCTCGGGCCTCCTTTTATAGAAAAAGGGGTTGCCACAGTGGCACACAGGAGGTGGAAAGGGAACAGTGATGCGAGGTTATCCCTCGCATTACATGACAAGGCGCATTTAATGCGTCTTGCTTAGGTGTCCTTGCTTTATCGGGGACGGGGGAGAGATCTGCCTCGTCCGTCGCTGCTCCTCTTGTGTCGACACGCGCCCTGGCCAGCGACGCCTGCGATGCCACGTAGGTAGGCAGGCAGCTGAGGTGGCGCAGTGGTGGGTCTTCACGAAGATCTCCATGCCTCCACGCAGGTGCCTGCCCAGCTGGTTGGGTCGGCAGCTGCTTGCGAACGGCGGTGGAGGTTTAGTCGGTGTGGGCCTGATGGTGGCCCTGCGGGTGTCCTCGGCAAGGGCCTTGCCGGGGCCCTGGCAAGGGTCTTGCTGAGGCGCCTGCTGTCATCCCCGGCAAGGTGCTTTCCGGGGGCCTTGTGCTCTTCCTCGGCTGGGATCCCGCCAAGGGTTGTCGCCTTCTTAGTGCGTATTTGATCTTGAATGTCTTCACGAAGATCTGCATCCTGCCACGGGGATGTCTCCCGAATCCTTGCCCCTTGGGGGCAGTGGACTCAAGGGTGATTCGCCCCGTAGGCGCGGGACGAGTCGCTGCGGCAAGGGTCTTGCTGGGGCTGCTAGAACTGTCTCCCGGCAAGGATCTTGCCGGGGGAATCCGCTTCGCCCCCTTTGCTCTTCTGTGGTCTTGGCCTTGGCGTCGTGGTTGTCTTGAGCTTCGGTCTTACCCTGGCTCACCTCCCTTGCCTTGCTTGGGGTGGTGGTGCCCGTGGCTCAGACTGCCCGTGCATAGTTATAGGGGTACAAAAAGTGTACCCCTCTTTTTGTACACCGACACAAAGGCGCTACACTCCCCGGCAACGATGCCAGAAAAGAGTCTTGATGACCCACAAGTATAGGGGATCTATCGTAGTCCTTTCGATAAGTAAGAGTGTCGAACCCAACAAGGAGCAGAAGGAAATGATAAGCGGTTTTCAGCAAGGTATTCTCTGCAAGTACTGAAATAAGTGGTAACAGATAGTTTTGTGATAGGATAAATTGTAACGAGCAACAAGTAACAAAAGTAAATAAAGTGCAGCAAGGTGGCCCAATCCTTTTGTAGCAAAGGACAAGCCGGGACAAACTCTTATAATAGGAAAAGCGCTCCCGAGGACACATGGGAATATCGTCAAGCTAGTTTTCATCATGTTCATATGATTCGCGTTCGATACTTTGATAATTTGATATGTGGGTGGACCGGTGCTTGGGTGCTATTCTTACTTGAACAAGCCTCCCACTTATGATTAACCTCTATTGCAAGCATCCGCAACTACAACAAAAGTATTAAGGTAAACCTAACCATAGCATGAAACATATGGATCCAAATCAGCCCCTTACGAAGCAACACATAAACTAGGGTTTAAGCTTCTGTCACTCTAGCAACCCATCATCTACTTATTACTTCCCAATGCCTTCCTCTAGGCCCAAATAATGGTGAAGTGTTATGTAGTCGACGTTCAAATAACACCACTAGAGGCTAGACAACATACATCTTATCAAAATATCAAACGAATACCAAATTCACATGACTACTCATAGCAAGACTTCTCCCTTGTCCTCGGGAATGAACGTAATTACTAACAAACCATATTCATGTTCATAATCAGAGGGGTAATAATATGCATATAGGATCTGAACATATGATCTTCCACCAAATAAACGAACTAGCATCAACTACAAGGAGTAATCAACACTACTAGCAACCTACTAGCACCAATCCCGGACTTTGAGACAAGAATTGCATACAAGAGATGAACTAGGGTTTGGAGATGAGATGGTGCTGGTGAAGATGTTGATGTAGATTGCCCTCTCCCTATGAGAGGAGCGTTGGTGATGACGATGGTGATGATTTCCCCCTCCCATAGGGAAGTTTCCCTGGCAGAACAGCTCTACCGGAGCTCTAGATTGGATCCGCCAAGGTTCCGCCTCGTGGCAGCGGAGTCTCGTCCCAAAAAGTTCCTTCTTATTTTTTCTCATCGAAAGACCTCATATAGGAGAAGATGGGCGTCGGAGAGCCACCAGGGGGCCCACGAGGTAGGGGGCGCGCCCTAGGGGGGTGCCCCCCACCCTCGTGAGTAGGGTGTGGGCCCCCTGGCCTTCATCTTTGGCGTGGATTTTTCTTTATTTCTTTTAAGACGTTCCGTGGAGTTTCAGGACTTTTGGAGTTGTGCAGAATAGGTCCCTAATATTTGCTCCTTTTCCAGACCAGAATTCCAGGTGCCGGCATTCTCCCTCCTTATGTAAACCTTGTAAAATAAGAGAGAATAGCCATAAGTATTGTGACATAAAGTGAAATAACAGTCCATAATGCGATAAATATCGATATAAAAGCATGATGCAAAATGGACGTATCAGTCTCCACCGGTTCCACTTGTGGTTATCTCTTACCTTTACTTTGTGCAAGCTATTATTGTGTTGTATTATTTGCTTGCTCTTGTTGTTGTTTGCATCATATAGGTTGCTCACCTATTTGCACATCTAGACAATCTATTTGTTGTTAAACCTGATTTGTTAAGAAAAGCTAAAAATTGGTAGTTGCCTATTTCGCCCTCCTCTAGTCAGCCATATTGATCATTTCAATTGGTATCAGAGCCTCGTCTCTTTTTAAGGGTTTTTTAGAGAAAACTGTTTAAGGGTTTCACCACCGGAAGAGTATGGTTGATGGAGATGAGGAAGTGCCCAAGGCCGTGGAGGTGAACTTGATCACCCGAGATGACTTAACTAAGGTCGTGGAGTTTAACTAAACCCTAGGCTAGTCGGGTGGTGGTTGTTCTAGCTGAAGGAAATATGCCCTAGAGGCAATAATAAAGTTGTTATTTTATATATCCTTATATCATGATAAATGTTTATTATTCATGCTAGAATTGTATTAACCAGAAAGTGATACATGTGTGGATACATAGACCAAACACCGTGCCCCTAGTAAGCCTCTACTAGACTAGCTCATTAATCAAAGATGGTTAAGTTTCCTAACCATAGACATGTGTTGTCATTTGATGAATGGGATCACATCATTAGGAGAATGATGTGATGGAAAAGGCCCATTCGTTAGCTTAGCATAATGATCATTTAATTTTATTGCTATTGCATTCTTCATGGCTTATACATGTTCCTCTGACTATGAGATTATGCAACTCCCAAGTATCGGAGGAACACTTTGTGTGCTATCAAACATCAAAACGTAACTGGGTGATTATAAAGATGATCTACAGGTGTCTCTGATGGTGTTTGTTGAGTTGGCATAGATCAAGATTAGAATTTATCACTCCGAGTATTGGAGAGGTATCTCTGGGACCTCTCGGTAATGCACATCACTATAAGCCTTGCAAGCAATGTAACTAATTAATGAGTTAGTTACGAGATGATACATTACGGAACGAGTAAAGAGACTTGCCAATAACAAGATTGAACTAGGTATGATAATACTAACGATCAAATCTCGGGCAAGTAACATACCAATGACAAAGGAATGGCGTATGTTGTTATGCGTTTTGACCAATAAAGATCTTCGTAGACTATGCAGGAGCCAATATGAGCATCCAGGTTCTGCTATTGGTTATTGACCGGAGATATGTCTCGGTCATGTATACATAGTTCTCGAACCCGTAGGGTCCGCATGCTTAATGTTCGATGATGATTTGTATTATGAGTTATGTGTTTTGATGACTGAAGTTTGTTCAGAGTCTCGGATGAGATCACAAATATGACGAGGAGTCTCGAAATGGTCGACACGTAAAGATTGATATATTGGAAGGTTATATACGGACACCGGTATGGTTTCGAAGAAGATCAGGGATTTTTCGGAGTACCGGGAGGTTATCGGAACCCTCCAGGAAAGTTATTGGGCCTAATGAGCCATAGTGGAGGAGAGGAGGCAAACCATAGGAGGTGGGGCGCGCCCCCCTTGCCCCAGTCCGAATTGGACAAGGGGAGGGGGCGCAACCCCTCTCTTTCCTTCTCCTTCTCCCTCTCCCTCCTTTCCCCTTTCCCCCTCTCCGTTGGAAGGAAGGGGGGTGAATCCTACTAGGTTTGGAGTCCTAGTAGGACTTCCCCCCTGGCGTGCCTCCCCCTTGGTCGGCCTCCTCCTCCCCCTCCTTTATATACGTGGGCAGAGGGCACCCCAAAGGAAAAACATCAATTGTCTTAGCCGTGTGCGGTGCCCCCCTCCACAGTTTACCACCTTGGTCATATTGTCGTAGTGCTTAGGCGAAGCCCTCGTGGATCACATCATCAACACCATGACCACACCGTCGTGCTGACGAAACTCTCCCTCGACCCTCTACTGGATCAAGAACTCAAGGGACGTCATTGTGCTGAACGTGTGCTGAACACGGAGGTGCCCTACGTTCGTTACTTGGATCGGTTGGATCATGAAGACATTCGACTACATCAACCGCGTTACTAAACACTTCCGCTTTCGGTCTACAAGGGTACGTGGACACACTCTCCCCTCTCGTTGCTATGCATCTTCTAGTTAGATTTTGCGTGATCGTAGGAATTTTTTTAAATTACTACCTTCCCCAACACTAGCCCCTACGGACTAAAACCCTCTGATTTATATAGGCACCAGGGGTACTAGGGTTACACATGGTTGGTTATAACAAAGGAAACAAACATGCCAGATCTTCTATCAAGTCTTGGAGGATACACCAAGACTCCAAGGGTTTCCTGTTCGGTCACGGAGTCACCTGGTAGTTCGGCCCCACTATAGTCACACAGCGGCCCACCTATCTGGCCCATAAGAAGTAGGCCGGCGGCCCGAGGACCCCTTAGTCCAGGACTCCCTCAGTAGCCCCCAAACTGGTCTCCAACATCAAGGTTTGTAATCATCAGCCGTCTTGTGCATCCCGCAAACTTCGTCTTGCAAGGCGAGTTCTTCAACTTGTTCTTGTTCGGCCGCTCTAACAGTTCGGTCGCCGATGATCTCCGTCAAGTCAGTGGGACCCCCCAGAATTAATTTTTATCATGGATTGAAGACAAACATCGACCTGCGTGCGCCCTTTAGAAGGCGCGTAGTCCAGCATTGCTTTTACAAAAACGCCCTTTCAGCACCAAAAGGCACGCCTATTTAATAGATCAAGAATGCGAAGGGTGGTCAATCCACCAGCCCCCCCCCCCAGCGAGAAACCAAAGCCATCACAGAGAAATCTCAGGTCAAATGGCCAACGCCTCGGGCTCATCCTCGCGCCCTCATGGCCCCCTCCCAGGTGACTGGTCAAGCTACTCAGTTTCACGCCTCCATCTGAGTAGTCTCCAAACACAAGGATATCTCCCCGCTGCAGATCTCGTTCCTGTCCGCGCAGGATTGATTTCCGTAAATGGTGAAGCTTTCGCCGAGAACTTCCCATCTCCATGGAAGATAGAGAGGGTGTGTTTCATACCTTTCCTTCTACATTTTACCACCTCCACAGTCTTAGCCATGTGCGGTGCCCCCTCCACAGTTTACCACCTCGGTCATGTTGTCGTAGTGCTTAGGCAAAGCCCTGCGTGGATCACATCATCAACATTGTCACCACACCGTCGTGCTGACGAAACTCTCCCTCGAGCCTCTACTAGATCAAGAACTCGAGGGACGTCATCGTGCTATACGTGTGCTGAACATGGTGGTGCCATACGTTCGGTACTTGGATCGGCTGGATCCTGAAGACATTTGACTACATCAACCGTGTTACTAAACGCTTCCGCGTTCGGTCTACAAGGGTATGTGGACACACTCTCCCCTCTCATTGCTATGCATCTTCTAGTTAGATCTTGCGTGATCGTAGGAATTGTTTTGAATTACTACGTTCCCCAACAGTAGCATCCGAGCCAGGTCTATGTGTAGATGATATATGCATGAGTAGAACACAAAGAGTTGTGAGCGATAATAGTCATACTACTGACCACCAACGTCTTACTTTGATTCAACTGTATTGTTGGCTGAAGCGACCCGGACCAACATTACATGACCACGTTCATGAGGCTGGTTCTACTGACGTGCTTCGCACACAGGTGGCTGGCGGGCGTTTGTTTCTCCAACTTTAGTTGAATCGAGTTTGACTGCGGCCGGTCCTTGTTGAAGGTTAAAATAGCACACTTGACGAAAAATCATTATGGTTTTGATGCGTAGGTAAGAACGGTTCTTGCTAGAAGCCCGTAGCAGCCACGTAAAACTTGCAACAACAAAGTAGAAGGCGTCTAACTTGTTTTGGCAGGGCATGTTGTGATGTGATATACGTTATTGTATGAGATGATCATGTTTTGTAAAAGTTACTGCTGGTTGTCTCTTTATTGTATGAAATGCAAATGCCATGTAATTGCTTTACTTTATCACTATGCATTACCGATAGTTGTAGAAGCAATAGTTGCCGAGACGACCACGATGCTACGATGGAGATCAAGGTGTCAAGCCGGGGACGATGGAGATTATGACGATGCTTTGGAGATGGAGATCAAAGGCACAAGATGATGATGGCCATATCATGTCACATATTTTGATTGAATGTGATGTTTATCTTTTATGCATCTTATTTGCATAGTACAGCGGTAGCATTATAAGATGATCCCTCACTAAAATTTCAAGGTATAAGTGTTCTCCCTGAGTATGCACCGTTGCGACAGTTTGTCGTGCCGAGACACCACATGATTATCGGGTGTGATAAGCTCTACGTTCACATACAACGGGTGCAAGAAATTTTTGCACATGCGGAATACTTGGGTTAAACTTGACGAGCCTAGCATGTACATACATGGCCTTAGAACACTGGAGACCGAAAGGTCGAACGTGAATCATATAGTAGGTATGATCAACATAGAGATGTTCACCATTGAAAACTACTCCATCTCACGTGATGATCGGACATGGTTTAGTTGATATGGATCACGTGATCATTTAGATGACTTGAGGGATGTCTATCTAAGTGGGAGTTCTTATGTAATATGATTAATTGAACTTAATTTATCATGAACTAAGTCCTGATAGTATTTGCATATCTATATTGTATATTGATAACCCACAAGTATAGGGGATCGCAATAGTTTTCAATAAGTAAGAGTGTCGAACCCAACGAGGAGCTAAAGGTAGAACAAATATTCCCTCAAGTTCTATCGACCACCGATACAACTCTACACATGCTTGACGTTCGCTTTACCTAGAACAAGTATGAAACTAGAAGTACTTTGTAGGTGTTGTTGGATAGATTTGCAAGATAATAAAGAGTACATAAATAAAAAGTATGGGCTGTTTAGATAAAGAAACAATAAAGTAAATATAGAGAGTGTGGAAAAGTGGTGGTAGGAGTTGCGAAATTGTCCCTTAAGCAATTGACTACTTTACTAGACCGATAGCAAGTATTATGTGGGAGAGGCCACTGCTAGCATGTCATCCCTGACTTGGAATTCTATGCACTTATGATTGGAACTATTAGCAAGGATCCACAACTACTAATGTTCATTAAGGTAAACCCAACCATAGCATTAAGATATATTGGCCCCCTTCAATCCCGTATGCATCAATTTCTATGCTAGGTTGAAGCTTCTGTCACTCTTTCCCTCCAATATATAGTCCTATCAACATGAAACTAACCCTAGGGTGTGATCCACACACGCAATCATATGATGGGCACCAAAGGACAACAACATAACCACAAGAAAATTAAATCAATCATAGAAATTCATCAACCACCGATAGAACAACGAAAATCTACTTAGACATCATAGGATGGTAACACATCATTGGATAATAATATGAAGCATAAAGCACCATGTTCAAGTAGAGGGTACAGCGGGTTGCGGGAGAGTGGACCACTATAGATAGAGGGGGGAATATGATGGAGATGTTGGTGAAGATGGCGGAGGTGTTGGTGTAGATCGCGGTGATGATGATGGCCCCCGGTGGCACTCCGGTGCCACCGGAAGCGAGGGGGAGAGAGCCCCCCTCCTTCTTCTTCTTCCTTGACCTTCTCCCTAGATGCGAGAAGGGTTTCCCCTCTGGTCCATGGCCTCCATGGCGTGGGAGGGGCGAGAGCCCCTCCGAGATTGGATCTGTCTCTCTGTCTCTCTCTGTTTCTGTGTTCCCAGATTCTTCCCTTTCACCGTTTCTTATATTCCCGGAGATCCGTAACTCCGATTGGGTGATAACCCACAAGTATAGGGGGTCGCAACAGCTTTCGAGGTAGAGTATTCAACCCAAATTTATTGATTCGACACAAGGGGAGCCAAAGAATATTCTCAAGTATTAGGAGCTGAGTTGTCAATTCAACCACACCTGGAAACTTAGTATCTGCAGCAAAAGTGTTTAGTAGCTTAATAATATGATAGTGGTGGTAGCGGCAACAAAAGTAAAGACAGCAAAAGTGATGTTTTTGGTATTTCGCAGTGATTGTAACAGTAGCAGCGGGAAAGTAAATAAGCGAGAACTAGTATATGGAAAACTCGTAGGCACCGGATCAGTGATGGATAATTATGCCGGATGTGGTTCATCATGTAACAGTCATAACATAGGGTGACACAGAACTAGCTCCAATTCATCAATGTAATGTAGGCATGTATTCTATATATAGTCATACGTGCTTATGGAAAAGAACTTGCATGACATCTTTTGTCCTACCCTCCCGTGGCAGCGGGGTCCTATTGGAAACTAAGGGATATTAAGGCCTCCTTTTAATAGAGAACCCGAACAAAGCATTAGCAGATAGTGAATACATGAACTCCTCAAACTATGCTCATCACCGGGAGTGGTCCCGATTATTGTCACCTCGGGGTTGTTGGATCATAACACATAATAGGTGACTATAGACTTGCAAGATAGGATCAAGAACTCACATATATTCATGAAAACACAATAGGTTCAGATCTGAAATCATGGCACTCGGGCCCTAGTGACAAGCATTAAGCATAGAAAAGTCATAGCAACATCAATCTCAGAAGATAATGGATACTAGGGATCAAACCCTAACAAAACTAACTCGATTACATGATAAATCTCATACAACCCATCACCGTCCAGCAAGCCTACGATGCAATTACTCATGCACGGCGGTGAGCATCATGAAATTGGTGATGGAGGATGGTTGATGATGACGACGGCGACGAATCCCCCTCTCTGGAGCCCCGAACGGACTCAAGATTAGCCCTCTCGAGAGGTTTTAGGACTTGGCGGTAGCTCCGTATCGTAGAACGCGATGATTTCTTCTCTCTGATTTTTTTCTCATCGAAATTCAATATATGGAGGTGGAGTTGGAGTCAGAGACGCAACAGGGGGCCCACGAGGTAGGGGGGCGCACCCTGGGGGGGGTGCCCTCCACCCTCATGAGAAGGATGTGGGCCCCTTGTATTCATCTTTGGCGAGGATTTTTTATTATTTTTTCTAAGATGTTCCGTGGATTTTCAGGTCATTCCGAGAATATTTGTTTTCTGCACATAAAACAACACCATGGCAATTCTGCTGAAAACAGCATCAGTCCGGGTTAGTTCCATTCAAATCATACAAGTTAGAGTCCAAAACAAGGGCAAAAGTGTTTGGAAAAGTAGATATGACGCAGACGTATCAACTCCCCCAAGCTTAAACCCTTGCTTGTCCTCAAGCAATTCAGTTGACAAACTGAAAGAAAGAAAGAAAAACTTTTACAAACTCTGTTTGCTCTTGTTGTTGTAACTATGTCAAGCCAGCATTCAAGTTTTTAGCATATATCATAACTAACCACACTTGCAATAATTCTTAGGTCTCATCATTACTCATATCAATAGCATAATCAACTAGCAAGTCATAATAATAAATCTCGAATGACAACACTTTCTCAAAACAATCATAATATGATATAACAAGATGGTATCTTGCTAGCCCTTTCTGAGACCGCAAAACATAAATGCAGAGCACCTTTAAAGATCAAGGACTGACTAGACATTGTAATTCATGGTAAAAGAGATCCAATCATAGTCATACCCAATACAAATTAATAGTGATGAATGCAAATGACAGTTGTGCTCTCCAGCTAGTGCTTTTTAATAAGAGGGTGATGACTCAACATAAAATTAAATGGATAGGCCCTTTGCAGAGGGAAGCAAGGATTTGTAGAGGTGCCAGAGCTCGGTTTTGCAATAGAGATAAATTGTATTTTGAGCGGTATACTTTCATTGTCAACGTAACAACTAAGAGATGGCGATATCTTCCATGCTAAACACATTATAGGCGGTTCCCAATCAGAATGGTAAATTTTATACTCCCCCTCCACCAACAAGCATCAATCCATGGCTTGCTCGAAACAACGAGTGCCTCCAACATACATCAGGTCCCAGGGGGAGTTTTGTTTGCAATTAATTTTGATTTAGTTTGCATAAAGCATGGGACTGGGCATCCCGGTGACCACCCATTTTCTCGTGAGTGAGGAGCGGAGTCCACTCCTCTTGAGAATAGCCCGCCTAACATGGAAGATAAGGACATCGTTTGTTGATACATGAGCTATTCGAGCATGCAAAACAGAATGTTTATTTGAAGGTTTAGAGTTTGGCACATACAAATTTACTTGGAACGGCAGGTAGATACCGCATATAAGAAGATATGGTGGACTCATCTGGAATAACTATGGGGATTAAGGGATTGGATGCACAAGCAGTATTCCCGCTTAGTACAAGTGAAGGCTAGCAAAAGACTGGGAAGCTACCAACTAGAGAGCGACAACAGCCATGTACATGCATTAAAATTAATAAACATTGGATGCAAGCATGAGTAGGATATAATCCACCATGAACATAAGTATCGTGAAGGCTATGTTGATTTTGTTTCAACTACATGCGTGAACATGTGCCAAGTCAAGTCACTTAAATCATTCAAAAGAGGATACCACCCTATCATACCACATCATAATCATCTCAATAGCATATCGGCATACAAGGTAAATCATTATAACTCATAGCTAATCAAGCATGGCACAGGCAACTCTGATCTCTAATTGTTATTGCAAACATGTTTATTCATAATAAGCTGAATCAAGAACGGTGGGCTCATCATATTTACAAACACAAAAGAGGTCGAGTTCATACCAGCTTTTCTCATCTCAGTCAGTCCATCATATATCATCATAATTGCCTTTCACTTGCACGACTGAACGATGTGAATAATAATAAGAGTGCACGTGCATTGGACTAAGCTAGAATCTGCGAGCATTCAACAAACAGGAGAAGACAAGGCAATATGGGCTCTTGGTTAAATCAACAATAATGCATATAAGAGCCACTTCAACAATTTAATTATGGTCTTCTCCTACTGACCCCCAAATAGAAGAGAAGAAATAAAACTATTTACACGGGAAAGCTCCCAACAAGCAAAAGAAGAACGGAAAATATTTTTGGGTTTTCTTTTTAATTATTACTACTACAACAGAAAAATAAACTACTACTAATTCTTTCGGTTTTTCTTAAGGTCTAACAAACACACAATAAGAAAGCAGGAAAAAGAAAATAAACTAGCATGGATATTACAGTGAAAAAGTATGAGCACCGACATATAGCAATGAGTGTGTGTGAACATAAATGTAATGTCGGTGAGAAATACGTACTCCCCCAAGCTTAGGCTTTTGGCCTAAGTTGGTCTATGGCCACGGTTGGCCTGGCGGATATCCATAATAATAGTTGTTGGGGTCGTACTGTGATGAGGAAGGATAGTTGGGGTCATACTGATGTGCAGCGGTTATCGCCTGCTGAGCTGCAGCGTGGAGTTGGGCTGCCTCTGCTCTCCTCTCGTACTCTTCTGCCTCCTCTCTGGTAATAACATATCTTCCTTTTGTCTGTGAATCAAAGAAGGCAGGAGCAGGGAGAGTAATACGGAAAACACGTCGCTTATCAAAAATTAAGCGATATAAGAGAGGTGATTCAGGCCTCTCGACAAACTGGTGCGAAGCCATAGAGTTATAATCTAAATATACAGGAGGCAACTCCATATCACCCTCACGAATGTCTATTTCAAGAAAATGAGCTAAGCGGGTTGCATAAATTCCTCCAAAGAAATCTCCATTATGTCTATTATGATGCAACCTATGAGCTACAATGGCTCCCATATGATAAGATTGGTCTCCTAACACAGCACTCCTAAGAATGCTGAGATCAGGGACACACATGTGACATGCTTCATCCTTAGCATTTACCTATGAAAAGAGCAAAATAATGTATAGCAGGAAAGTGAATGCTCCCTATGGTAGCTTGCGTTATATCTCTGGATTCCCCCACAATTATACTAGCAAGAAAGTTTCTAAATTCAGATTTAGGGGGATCCCTAATACTGCCCCATGATGGAAGTTCGCAAGCAGAAGTGAAATCCTCTAGGTCCACGGTATAAGATTTGTCATAAAGATCAAACATGACTGAAGGAGAATTACGTGAAGATGAATACTCAAACATCCTCACAAACGAACTTGTGAGATCATGATACTGGGGGAATTTGTTAGCCTCAAAATACTCAAGACCGGCATTGCGCAAATATGATTTGAAATCTTCTTTAATTCCCGCACGGTCCATAAAATTTTCCGACGGCCATTCGCAAGGCCGTACTGGAGCGTCTCTTGGTGGATCCTCGTCAGCATCGCGCATAGCAATTCTGGGTCCTTGCTTCTTAGAGGGACCACCTTGGAACATCTTCCTCAACATATTGTTTTTGTCTGAAAAATTCTGAATTTTTTAGTAACTTCAAAAGAAAAGTAAACCAACTTTAATAAAACTGATAGCAACTACTCCTACAAGTGCCTAGACCCTATATCAAGCATTACAACTACTTGGAACCATATAAATTTGACATGCAAGCTCAAGAACATGGTCACCTATGCAGCACAAATTTGCAAAGAATAAAGCACTAGAACAAAAACTAATTGGACCAATGGAGGAGTCACATACCAAGGAACAATCTTCCCAAGCAGTTTTGAGAGAGGTGCTTTGAGCAAGGAGATCGAAAATCGCAGCAAAAGTGGCTGGAACTCATGCTTGAGTTGGTTTTCGGGTTTGTGTGAGATAGAGGAAGAAGATGGGTGCTGGGATAAGTGGAGGAGGGCCACCGTGGGTCCACGAGGTAGGAGGGCGCGCCCTATAGGGGGGCGCCCACCACCCTCGTGGCCAGGTGGCAGCTCCTCCCGCGGTAATTTTTGCACAGTAAATCCTCAAATATTCCCGAAAAAATCATATTAAATTGGCATGGCATTCTGAGGACTTTTATTTTCGGGATATTTTTATATTGCACGAATAAGTCAGGAAACAGACAGAAAAATACTATTTTTACTTTATTTAATATAAATAACAGAAAATATGGAGAGGGTACAGAAGTTTGTGCTTCTAGTTTCATCCATCTCATGCTCATCAAAAAGAATCCGCTAACAAGGTTGATCAAGTCTTGTTAACAAACTCATTCCGATAATCATGAAACGGAGAAATTTCGAATAACACTAAGTTACCTCAACGGGGATATGCACATCCCCTATAATAAGAATATCATATTTCTTCTTGACAGTAGGAAGAGGAAATTCAAAACCTCCAAATATAATTGATGGAAATTTTCCAATAGAGTTGATACTATGAACTTGAGGTTGTTTCCTCGGAAAGTGTACCGTATGCTCATTACCATTAACATGAAAAGTGACATTGCCTTTGTTGCAATCAATAACAACCCCTGCAGTATTAAGAAAAGGTCTTCCAAGAATAATAGACATACTATCATCCTCGGGAATATCAAGTATAACAAAGTCCGTTAAAATAGTAACGTTTGCAACCACAACAGGCACATCCTCACAGATACCGACAGGTATAGCAGTTGATTTATCAGCCATTTGCAAAGATATTTTAGTAGGTGTCAGCTTATTCAAGTCAAGTCTACGATATAAAGAGAGAGGCATAACACTAACACCGGCTCCAAGATCACATCAGGCAGTTTTAATATAATTTCTTTTAATGGAGCAAGGTATAGTAGGTACTCCGGGGTCTCCAAGTTTCTTTGGTATTCCACTCTTAAAAGTATAATTAGCAAGCATGGTGGAAATTTCAGCTTCCGGTATCTTTCTTTTATTAGTAATGATATCCTTCATATATTTAGCATAAGGATTTGTTTTGAGCACATCAATTAATCTCATACGCAAAAAGATAGGCCTAACCATTTCAGCAAAGCGCTCAAAATCCTCTTCATCCTTTTTCTTGGATGGTTTCGTAGGAAAAGGCATGGGTTTCTGGACCCAAGGTTGCCTTTCTTTACCATGTTTCCTAGCAACAAAGTCTCTTTTATCATAACGTTGATTCTTTGATTGTGGGTTATCAAGATCCACAGCAGGTTCAATTTCTACATCATTATCATTACTAGGTTGAGCATCATCATGAACATCATCATTAATATTTTTACTAGGTTCATGTTCATTACCAGATTGTGTTTCAGCATCAGACATAGATATATCATTTGGATTATCAGGTGGTTCAGCAATAGGTTCACTAGAAGTTTGCACAGTTCTATCATTTTTCTTCTTCTTGTTTTTAGAAGAACTAGGAACATCAATATTATTTCTTTGAGAATCTTGCTCGATTCTCTTAGGGTGGCCTTCAGGATACAAAGGTTCCTGAGTCATTCTACCAGTTCTAGTAGCCACTCTAACAGCATAATCATATTTCTTATTATTCATTTCATTAAGCACTTCTTTTTGAGCTTTAAGTACTTGTTCTACTTGAGTGGTAACCATAGAAGCATGTTTGCTAACAAGTTTAAGTTCACCTTTAATATTAGCCATATAATCACCCAAGCGTCTAATCATATAAGAATTTTCTTTTAATTGTCTACCAAAATAAGCATTGAAGTCATCTTTCTTATACATAAAGTTATCAAACTCATCCAAGCATTGACTAGCAATTTTAGTAGGAGGGACTTCAGCTTTATCATATCTATAGAGAGAATTTACCTTTACTACCTGTGTCGCGATATCGGGATCAGGAGGTTCTTCAGTAAATAAATAATTGAGATCATAGGTTTCTTCAACAGGCGATGAATTAAGACCATGTATTTCTTCATTAGGAGGTAAATTCTTAACGTCTTCAGCTTTAATACCTTTTTCTTTCATAGATTTCTTTTCCTCTTGCATATCTTTGGGACTGAGAAATAAAACACCTCTCTTCTTTGGAGTTGGTTTAGGAATAGACTCGGTAATTGGAGCAGGAGATGGCTCAGGAGCTGGCTCAGGAAGTGCCCAATTATTTTCATTTGTCAACATATTATTCAATAGAATTTCAGCTTCATCCAGTGTTCTTTCCCTGAAAAGAGAACCAACACAACTATCCAGGTAATCTCTGGAAGCATCGGTTAGTCCATTATAAAAGATATCAAGTATTTCAGGTTTCTTAAGAGGATGATCAGGAAAATCATTAAGTAACTTGAGAAGCCTCCCCCAAGCTTGTGGGAGACTCTCTTCTTTAATTTGCACAAAGTTGTATATTTCCTTCAAAGTAGCGTGTTTCTTATGAGCAGGGAAATATTTAGCAGAGAAGTAATAAATCATATCCTGGGGACTACGCACACAACCAGGATCAAGAGAATTAAACCATATCTTAGCATCACCCTTTAATGAGAACAGAAATATTTTGAGTATATAAAAGTAACGCGATCTCTCATCATTAGTGAACAGGGCAGCTATATCATTTAATTTAGTAAGATGTGCCACAACAGTTTCAGATTCATAGCTATAAAACGGATCAGATTCAACCTAAGTAATTATATTAGGATCAACAGAGAACTCATAATCCTTATCAGGAACACATATACACTACTAGGGAAAAGCCTACCAGCAGCAAGGGTTTTGGGCCTCTCAGTAGCACGGGCACCGGCGCTACTAATAAGGCGCTACAGCTAACGTATAGCAGTAGCGCCGGTTGTCCCTTGCTACTGCTATACAGGAATAGCTGTAGCGCTCTTTGGGAAAGGGCGCTACTGATATTATCTGCAGCGCTGTTTGCTGGGACACGCTACTGACAATGCGGCGCTACTGCTAAATTTCCCCCTCGCTACTACTAGTTTATTTATTAGTTTTTTTCCTGCATATTTGTTTTGTATTTGTTTTGTATTTGAATAGGCTTATACAATAATCTTTAGCATATCATACACATACAAATGTAATCATAGCATATACATACAATTAGTCTCATCAAATCATGTCATCATCATAATCATCATCCAACACAAAGTGGTCTCTTGTCATCATCTCGAAAATAGCGATACAAGTCTCGAATGAAATGCAAATACATCGTCATCCATCTAAACAATGATATACGCGAGAAGAGCTATCACTTTGAGAACATGAGTTCGTATCCCTCTTTCGCATTAGCGTGAACCTCTAAACTAACTACTGCGTGTCGCTCAGAAACTGGAAGGGCCTGACACTCTGGCCACTTGTCGTATATATACTGCTGGCATAGCACTTCTTCGCCATCTATGATCTATGCACCTGCATCATCACATGAGTCGATGATATGCAACATATATAGTTGAGCAACAGAAAGAGACAGACTTGGCAAAAATAAAAACAACATATCATAAGCATAAATAACAAAGTTCATCCTACCCCAAAATGCCCTAACTAGAGTGAATTTTGCTAGTCGAGGAGGAGGATGGTTTAATTACATCACAAATAAAGTTTCACCGTGCATAACTCAAAGTTTTGTCATGCAGAAAGTATGGACTAAACGGACACATTGTCATATATCGACAATCACTCCAACATGTCGTTCCATCCATCCAAGTCAGGGAGATAGTCCCTGAGCCTAGTGAAAGGCTTCAGGTCGAGACGCTGAGAGGCTATCCATGTCCGGACGTCTTCCCGCGACATTTGTCCTTCTCCGTAGAACATCCCTGTTTTTCCGACGACCTCCTTCATGATGATTTGGGAAAGTTCGCGCTGGATGTTATAGAACTCAGCTCGAAGTCGATGATCCTCGATATCTCCTATGTTCTTTGCCCATTGCAGAATATGGGCATCGCCGGATCTAGGTGACATGCGAAGGTTCTGGTGATCCCGTCTGTACACCAGCATGTGGTGTAGGACATAGAATCCATCATTAAGAGAATCGTTCGGTTGCTGGATGCAGCAGTCGGTCTTATGGCCGAAGGCGACCCTGCCGCCCCTTCTCTTCTTGTCCCTGACCTCTCCACCCCTTGCTTGGTAGTAAAACATAGCACTGTCGAGAACATCCTTGATGTGGGTGTAATCCTTTTTGTGAATGTTCTTCGACGAGTCCAAGTAAAGAGCGTGGGAGAATCGGGGGTAGAGGATGATGAGGACGGCGCGCCCACCGCTGCGCAAAATAAGTCCTCAAATTAATTAGCCTCCACCATGCAAATGAATGATTGAAATCGAAGGAAGGATAGCAGCGCGGATGACTTACACGGGACGATAAGGCACGAGAATCGCCTCCTTGTCCTTATTGGCGAGCATGAAATTGACGATGTAATCCCTCGCGTATTCACGGTGATTTGCGCAGACTCCCAAGAAGCCCTCGTGCATGTAGTACAGGTCAGCGACACAGATATGAGATATCTGCTCAACCCCGATGATGTAGTTCATGTGCAAGGCATAAAGGCAGACAAACGTAAAATCCAGCTTCTTCACGTGAAACATGTCGAATATGTAATCGAATCGGAGGAAGAACTTATCCCTGGGGAAGCTGTTGACATACGACATTTGCCGCAGAACGTTAACCACGTAGAGTGGGTATCCTGGATCTTTCGAGGCGATGATGTATTTCTCTACCCTCAGCACATCGTCATGAAGTCTCTTTAGATCGCCAAATCTGGCCCGTAGCGCTGTTGCAGGTAGGATTGGTTGACCGGGGATATGCCATTTATCCGCATCGGGGATATCTATACGGTCCTGAAGCCGAGGCTGCTGAGGCGGCTGGATCATAGAAACAGCTTTTTTGCCTTTCCTCGCTCTCTTCCTAAACTTCTTTACTACCGGAAGGTCCTCCATAATATGTTGAGACGGCAATTCAGGCACCGACTCATGACGCTCAAACCCTGAGGAGGCGCCAGTATAGACATACCGTTCAGCAGCGCCATCGTCGTCCTCATCCTCATCCATGGCGACGTCATCAGCGACTAATGGAGCCTCCTCCTTACCCCGTCCGCTATCACCCAACCCGACACCCGATGATAATTGGGTAGGTGGGGTGTTTATGTTCATACCTTGCTGAGGCTGCGTGCTCGTGGGTGTGCTCCCGGCCGCCTCCAGACGAAGCAGATTCTTTGGCCACAATAGGACCCACCCAGCATTGCAACAATCACCAAGCCGCCGCGGTGTCTCGTCGTCATCCCCCAGTAGTACTAGAGGAGGCAAATTCTCGTGGCCTGGTTTGACACTGGCCATGGGAAACCTTGAAGACGTTCGGGGGGATCTGTCGGTTGTGGAACAATGGTTCCTTCGGCTCCATTATCGTCGCCTTCCCCACGTCCACCTTCTGGTCGCTGATGGTGTACAATATGGTGCACGGGGTTTCATCGGCCTGCAAAGAAAAGTCTGCAACGTGAGACATCCGAAAGGCAACGAAAATGGGAGATTATACATTTATATTGAAGGGGGCCGGTGTGACAGATACCGTGAGGGCGTCAAGCTCAGCCAAAGACGAAGCACCGCCTAGCACGCCCGGTGCGGGAGCCGGTGCGGGAGCAGGTGCAGCTGCAGGTGCTGGTGCAACGCTAGTCGAGCTGCTCCCCGCCAAGAAGTCAGCAAGGGGAAAGTCCGCTGCATCTTTTTTTGGATTTTGCCTGGTCCAATTGAAAACGGCCGGAACCAAGGTAGTAGAAATATCTAAAGCCACCTGTTTTGCGGCAGCTACCGCTGTTGCGACCGTCTCAGTTGATTTCTTCTCAACCGCAATCTCAACCCTCTTGTCAATGTTTTCTTCATTTAACCTCCGTCTTTCCTTTCTCTCCTCCGTGGTCTCACGGTAGTACTTCTTCCACGTGGCACCGTCTCCGACACCGTGCACGCATCCATACGACGGTCGAGTATCCACCGGTTGTTGTTTCAATAAGTTCAATGCCCGGTTGAATGGAGTGTCCCACTTGGGCCTCGCCAATGCCTCAGACGGCGAGTCGCCTTCGGCCGCAATCCTGTGCTGCTCTCTCTGCAAAAGGCACAACGATCGTTTACAAATATGACTAACGTGTGCAGTCGAATTGATCAGAAACTAAAATTACCAGCAGTCTCATGAACTCCGTAATGACCGGTGTTGTCTCGTAAACCTTTTTCACTGGGTCCCAACGGTGCCGGGCCCTGAGGACGTCACACTCCTGCGGGACGGTGAACTCCGCCAAGGGGCCTGGGATGCCCAGACTCGAAGCTTCCGCGTCCTCCTTGGCCCATTTGGACCTCTTTCCGCCGTAACCACGGCTTCCGAGGTGGTGGCTCCCAATGTTCCTCTCTTGAAGCCCCTTCATGTACTTAGACTTTTTTTGGCATCTTCGGCCTCGCAAGCCTCCTTGAATATTTGAAACTGCTCTTCCGTGATTGTCGGATTATCCTTTACAATCTCGAAGTAGGGTTCCTTCTTGTCGATGATCCTTGCTTTCACTCGATTTTTCCAGGCGGCCAACGCGTTGCTAAACTTGGTCATGGTGTGTTTGTTTATCTTCTTCATTGTCGGGTCCTCATCTGGATCTTTATAATCCTTCTCATTCCGGCCCGGGAACAAGAATATCTGGTGAAACTTCTTTAGGAGGGAGCTCCTCATATTTTCTATCTTCTGTAGTTTCTCATCGTTGATGGTGGCGGTTGTCCATACAATGCAGCCTATTTGATTGCCGTAGCATCGACGCGCTTCCTCGGGCACCGTTGGCTCAAAATTGTCGTCGTCCACCTCCGTGATCACCACTCTAGTAGTCCTGAGTTTGTTAGGAACCCGTTGCCTCTTTGCTTTCGGTTCTACACTGGCTCCGCTCCCCGAGGCAGCGCCGGTCTCAATGCCGGTCTAAGTCTGAGCGCCAGTCTCAATCTCAGCACCGGTCTGCGTGTCGGTCTCAGTCCCCGATGCCATCGGTGGGCCCAACAATAACATCGGTTGATCATCGGTAAGGCTAAAAAAATCGTCTGCCGCACGGTAGGCGTCGTCGCAATCACCAGAACCCTGTCCTTCATTGTTGCTAGCCATGTTTCCTATGATTAAATCTAGTCAATTAATTCTAGACCTAATAAAATGAATAATGACATAGAAAAGGCCTATTGTTTTGCAGGAATGTTGACTCCTTCCTGGTGCGGCAAATCACGGGCACTCGATATGTCCTAGTTTGTAGCACAAGTCATGCCGAAATTCACGGAAAATTTCGGCATGAGCTTTGCTAAAAAGTGGACAAATTGAGAACCTGAAATTTGCCGGAAAAGAAATGAATCAACATTCCGGCAAAGCATAGGCCACTAAGCATCATTCCCTGCAAATAGTGTCCAAATATACACGAGCAACCACATGTGCAAACAGTGTAGAAGAAAATTCATTTAACTACTAATAGAACAAAATTCAGTTAACTTTAGTGCTCTATAATGATGAAAGGAAAAAAAATCAGTTAACTACTAATTTCATTCATTTAGGTTATTAATTTAACATAACCTAATTAACCTACTGTACCAATACTACTAGCAGCACTACTAACCTAATTAACGTAGCAAAACTCTAGTGCCCTAACTGAAAAACATCTAATTAACATCTAATTTTTTCTCTAAAATACAGAGAGAGATGAGTGAGGGGGAGGGGTGGGGGATTTACAGAGAGGGAAGAGACGGTGGCGGGGAGGTGCTCGGTGATGGAGGCAGGGGCGGAGAGGGCGGGCTCAGGTATGGGCAAGGGCGGTCCTGGGCGGGCTCGGGCGGCGGTGAGGTGGAGGGCGCCGACGGTGACGTGGATGGTGGCCTCGGGCGGCGGCGGTGAGGCTGAGGGCGGCCTCGGGCGGCGGCGGTGAGGAGGCGGCGGCGAGGGCGAGGGACGATTTGGGGAAGAATTGGTGGCCGGGGGGCAGGGTGGGGGGAAACCGATGTTTAAGTGAAACGTAACGGTAGCGCGTTTCCGGAAACGCGCTATAGCTAAGTTAGCTATAACGCATTTATTGAAACCCGCTACTGCTATTCCTTTCTCCTTTTTTCCCTTTTTTCTTTTATTTTTCTTTACATTTTATTTTTCCCTTTCTCCTTTTTCTATTTCTTTCATTTTCATTTACTTTTATACTTGTTTTTCACTTTACTTTATTTCCGTTAGCAGCAGCGCTTTACACGTAAGCGTGCTGTAGCTAAGGAGATTAGCAGTATCGCTGGGCCATTATACGCGCTACTGCTAGGTTGGGCTAGCCATGTGCGCCCAGTTCGAACGTAGCAGCAGCGCTTTTCGCTAGTACGCGCTACTGCTAAAGTCATAGCAGTAGCGCGGTTTATTCACGCGCGCTGCTACTAAGTAGCAGCGGCGCTTGATTTTGTACAGTGCTATTGGTAAAATTCTGTGTATAGGCTTTTCCCTAGTAGTGATAGGTGAAGTAGCAAAAGCAGGGTCGGGTTTCATTCTATCTCTAAGTGATTCTTTGTTCCATTTAATTAATAACCTCTTAAGCTCGTATCTATCTTTGCAAGCAGAAATAGCGGCAGAAGATTCCATATCAAAAAGATAACCTTCAGGAATAACAAGCATATTTTCATCATCACTATCATCATCGTATTCAGATTCAATAACTTCTTTTTCTCTAGCCCTAGCAATTTGTTCATCAAGAAATTCACTAAGGGGCACAGTAGTATCAGGCATAGAAGCAGTTTCATCATAAGTATCATGCATAGCAGAAGTGGCATCATCAATAACATGCGACATATCAGAACGAATAGCAGAAGCAGATGTAGGTGTCGTAAACTTACTCATAATAGAAGGTGAATCAAGTGCAGATCTAGATGGCAGTTCCTTACCTCCCCTCGTAGTTGAGGGATAGATCTTGGTTTTTGGATCTCTCAAGTTCTTCATAGTGATAAGCAGATATAAATCCCAAGTGACTCAAAGAATAGAGCTATGCTCCCTGGCAACGGCTCCATAAAAAGGTCTTGATAACCCACAAGCATAGGGGATCGCAACAGCTTTCGAGGGTAGAGTATTCAACCCAAATTTATTGATTCGACACAAGGGGATCCAAAGAATATTCTCAAGTATCAGCAGCTGAGTTGTCAATTAAACCACACCTGGAAACTTAGTATCTACAAAAAAGTGTTTAGTAGCAAAGTAATATGATAGTGGTGGTAGCGGCAACAAAAGTAAAGACAGCAAAAGTAATGTTTTTGGTATTTTGTAGTGATTGTAACAGTAGCAGCGGGAAAGTAAATAAGCGAGAACCAGTATATGGAAAACTCGTAGGCACCGGATCAGTGATGAATAATTATGCCGGATGCGGTTCATCATGTAACAGTCATAACATAGGGTGACACAGACTAGCTCCAATTCATCAATGTAATGTAGGCATGTATTCCGTATATAGTCATACGTGCTTATGGAAAAGAACTTGCATGACATCTTTTGTCCTACCCTCCCGTGGCAGCGGGGTCCTATTGGAAACTAAGGGATATTAAGGCCTCCTTTTAATAGAGAACCCGAACAAAGCATTAGCACATAGTGAATACATGAACTCCTCAAACTATGCTCATCACCGGGAGTGGTCCCGATTATTGTCACCTCGGGGTTGTTGGATCATAACACATAATAGGTGACTATAGACTTGCAAGATAGGATCAAGAACTCACATATATTCATGAAAACACAATAGGTTCAGATCTGAAATCATGGCACTCGGGCCCTAGTGACAAGCATTAAGCATAGATAAGTCATAGCAACATCAATCTCAGAACATAATGGATACTAGGGATCAAACCCTAACAAAACTAACTCGATTACATGATAAATCTCATACAACCCATCACCGTCCAACAAGCCTATGATGCAATTACTCACGCACGGCGGTGAGCATCATGAAATTGGTGATGGAGGATGGTTGATGATGATGACGGCGACAAATCCCCCTCTCTGGAGCCCCGAACGGACTCAAGATTAGCCCTCCCGAGAGGTTTTAGGGCTTGGCGGCAGCTCCGTATCGTAAAACGCGATGATTTCTTCTCTCTGATTTTTTCTCATCGAAAGTCAATATATGGAGGTGGAGTTGGAGTCGGAGACGCAACAGGGGGCCCACGAGGTAGGGGGCGCGCCCTAGTGGGGGTGCCCCCACCCTCATGAGAAGGGTGTGGCCCCCCTGGTCTTTATCTTTAGCAAGGATTTATTATTATTTTTTCTAAGATGTTCCGTGGAGTTTTAGGTCATTCCGAGAATATTTGTTTTCTGCACATAAAACAACACCATGCTAATTCTACTGAAAACAACGTTAGTACGGGTTAGTTCCATTCAAATCATACAAGTTAGAGTCCAAAACAAGGGCAAAAGTGTTTGGAAAAGTAGATACGACGGAGACGTATCATTGGGCTGAAATTTTGACACGATCTCTATCCGGAAATTAGCTTTCTTGCAGCGAAAGAAGGGCACTAACCGCCTTACAGGTGCCCCATGAGGGTCAGGGGCGCGCCTGGGGGGGGGCAGGCGCGCCCTCCTGCCTCGTGGCCACCTCGGGCACCGTCTCGCATGGATTTTATTCCCAAAAATCATATATAGTCCAAAAAAATTATCCATCAGTTTTTATCCCGTTTGGACTCCGTTTGATATGGATATTCTGCGAAACAAAAAACATGCAACAAACAGGAACTGGCACTGGGCACTGGATCAACATGTTAGTCCCAAAAATAGTATACAAAGTTGCCAAAATTATATGAAAGTTGTAGAATATTGGCATGGAACAATCAAAAATTATAGATACGACGGACACGTATCAGCTTCCCCAAGCTTAATTCCTGCTCGTCCTCAAGTAGGTAAATGATAAAAAAGATAATTTTTGATGTGGAATGCTACCTAGCATAATCTTGATCATGTAATCTAATCATGGCATGAATATTAAGATACGAGTGATTCAAAGCAATAGTCTATCATTTGACATAAAAACAATAATACTTCAAGCCTACTAATAAAGCAATCATGTCTTTTCAAAATAACAAGGCCAAAGAAAGTTATCCCTACAAAATCATATAGTCTGGCTATGCTCCATCTTCTTCACACAAAATACTCACATCATGCACAACCCCGATGACAAGCCCAGCAATTGTTTCATACTTTTGATGTTCTCAAACCTTTTCAACTTTCACGCAATACATGAGCGTGAGCCATGGACATAGCACTATAGGTGGAATAGAATGGTGGTTGTGGAGAAGACAAAAAGGAGAAGATAGTCTAACATCAACTAGGCATATCAACGGGCTATGGAGATGCCCATCAATAGATATCAATTTGAGTGAGTAGGGATTGCCATGCAATGGATGCACTAGAGCTATAAGTGTATGAAAGCTCCAACCGAAACTAAGTGGGTGTGCATCATCGGAAGCCCATCATCGGAATATACAAGCCAAGTTCTATAATGATAATTCCCACTAGTATATGAATGTGATAACTCAAGAGACTCTCTATATGAAGAACATGGTGCTACTTTGCAGCACAAGTGTGGTAAAAGGATAGTAACATTGCCCCTTCTCTCTTTTTCTCTCTTTTTTTTTCTTTTTTTTGTAGGCTTCTTTGGCCTCTCTCTATTTTTTGTGGGGCTTCTTTGGCCACTTTTATTTTGATAACCTCACATGGGACAATGTTCTAATAATGATGATCATCACACTTTTATTTACTTACAACTCAATATTACAACTCGATATCTAGAACAATGATATGACTATATGAATGCCTCCAGCAGTGTACCGGGATGTGCAATGATCTAGCGTAGCAATGACATCAAAAAACGGACAAGCCATGAAAATATCAAGGTAGCTATCTTATGATCATGCAAAGCAATATGACAATTGATATGTCCCCAACGTATCAATAATATTTGATTGCTCCATACTATATTATCTACTGTTTTGGGCAATATTGGGCTTTATTTTCCACTTTTATATTACTTTTGGGACTAACCTATTAACCGGAGGCCCAGCCCAGATTTGCTGTTTTATGCCTATTTCAGTGTTTTGAAGAAAAGGAATATCAAACGGAGTCGAAACGGAACGAAATCAACTGGAGAAGTTATTTTTGGAAGGAAACACAGCTGATGGACTTGGACCCCACGTTAGAAGATACGCGAGCTGCCCACAAGGGTGGGCCCCCCTAGGGCGCGCCCCCTGCCTCGTGGGGCCCCTGTGGCTCCCCTGACGTACCTCCTGCACCCATATATACCTACGTGACCTAAAACTTCCAGAACGCACAATAGATCGGGAGTTCCGCCACCAGAAGCCTCTGTAGCCACCGAAAACCAATCTAGACCCGTTCTGTCACCCTGCCGAAGGGGGCAATCCTTCTCCGATGGCCATCTTCATCATCCCGGTGCTCTCCATGACGAGGAGGGAGTAGTTCTCCCTCGGGGCTGAGGGTATGTACCAGTAGCTATGTGTTTGATCTTTCTCTCTCTCTCTCTCTCTCTCGTGTTCTTGAGATGATACGATCTTGATGTATCGCGAGCTTTGCTATTATAGTTGGATCTTATGTTTCTTCCCCCCTCTTCTCTCTTGTAATGAATTGGGTTTCCCCTTTGAAGTAATCTTATCGAATTGAGTATTTAAAGACTTGAGAACACTTGATGTATGTCTTGCCCTGGGTATATGTGGTGACAATGGGATACCACGTGCCACTTGATGTATGTTTTGGTGACCAACTTGAGGGTTTCATGACATTGGGAACCTATGTATAGGGGTTGGCACACGTTTTCGTCGTGATTCTATGGTAGAACTTTGGGGCACTCTTTGAGGTCCTTTGTGTTGGTTGAATAGATGAATCTGAGATTGTGTGATGCATATCGTATAATCATGCCCACGGATACTTGAGGTGGCATTGGAGTATCTAGGTGACATTAGGGTTTTGGTTGATTTGTATCTTAAGGTGTTATTCTAGTACGAACTCTAGGGCTGTTTGTGACACTTCTAGGAATAGCCCAACGGATTGATTGGAAAGAATAACTTTGAGGTGGTTTCGTACCCTACCATAATCTCTTCGTTTGTTCTCCGCTATTAGTGACTTTGGAGTGACTCTTTGTAGCATGTTGAGGGTGTTGGGGAACGTAGCAGAATTTTAAATTTTTCTACACATCACCAAGATCAATCTATGGAGTCATCTAGCAACGAGGGAGAAAGGAGTGCATCTACATACCCTTGTAGATCACGCGCGGAAGCATTCAAGAGAACGGGGTTGATGGAGTCGTACTCGTCGTGATCCAAATCACCGATGACCTAGCGCCGAACGGACGGCACCTCCGTGTTCAACACACGTATGGTTGGGAAGACGTCTCCTCCAACTTGATCCAGCAAGGGGGAAGGAGAGGTCGATGAAGATCCAGCAGCACGACGGCGTGGTGGTGGAAGCAACGGTGATCTCGGCAGGGCTTCGCCAAGCACAGGGAGAGGGAGGAGTGTCACTGGAGGGAGAGGGAGAGGCCAGGGGCTAGGGTACGGCTGCCCTCCCTCCCCCCACTATATATAGGGTCCCTAGGGGGGGGCCCTAGGAGATCCAATCTCCAAGGGGGGGCTGCCAAGGGGGTGGCTTGCCCCCCAAGCCAAGTGTGGCGCCCCCACCCCTAGGGTTTCCAACCCTAGGCGCAGGGGAAGGCCCAAGGGGGGCGCACCAGCCCACTAGGGGCTGGTTCCCCTCCCACTTCAGCCCATGGGGCCCTCCGGGATAGGTGGCCCACTCGATGGACCCCCGGAACCCTTCCGGTGGTCCCGGTACAATACCGATTACGCCCGAAACTTTCCCGATGGCCGAAACTTTACTTTCTATATATAAATCTTCACCTCCGGACCATTTCGGAACTCCTTGTGACGTCCGGGATCTCATCCGGGACTCCGAACAACTTTCGGGTTACCGTATACTAATATCTCAACAACCCTAGCGTCACCGAACCTTAAGTGTGTAGACCCTATGGGTTCGGGAGACAAGCAGACATGACCGAGACGACTCTATGGTCAATAACCAACAGCGGGATCTGGATACCCATGTTGGCTCCCACATGCACCTCGATGATCTCATCGGATGAACCACGATGTCGAGGATTCAATCAATCCGTATACAATTCCCTTTGTCAATCAGTACGTTACTTGCCCGAGACTCGATCGTGGGTATCCCAATACCTCGTTCAATCTCGTTACCGGCAAGTCACTTTACTCGTACCGTAATGCATGATCCCGTGATCAACCACTTGGTCACATTGAGCTCATTATGATGATGCATTACCGAGTGGGCCCAGAGATACCTCTCCGTCATACGGAGTGACAAATCCCAATCTCGATTCGTGCCAACCCAACAGACACTTTCGGAGATACCTGTAGTGTACCTTTATAGTCACCCAGTTACGTTGTGACGTTTGGCACACCCAAAGCACTCCTACTGTATCTGGGAGTTGCACAATCTCATGGTCTAAGGAAATGATACTTGACATTCGGAAAAGCTACAACAAACGAACTACACGATCTTTGAGCTATGCTTAGGATTGGGTCTTGTCCATCACATCATTCTCCTAATGATGTGATCCCATTATCAATGACATCCAATGTCCATAGTCAGGAAACCATGACTATCTTTTGATCAACAAGCTAGTCAACTAGAGGCTCACTAGGGACGTGTTGTGGTCTATGTATTCACACATGTATTACGATTTCTGGATAACACAATTATAGCATGAACAATAGACAATTATCGTGAACAAAGAAATATAATAATAACCATTTTATTATTGCCTCTAGGGCATATTTCCAACAGTCTCCCACTTGCACTAGAGTCAATAGTCTAGTTACATTGTGATGAACCGAACACCCATGCAGTTCTGGTGTTGATCATGTTTTGCTCTAGGGAGAGGTTTAGTCAATGGATCTGCCACATTCAGGTCCGTATGTACTTTACAAATATCTATGTCTCCATTTTGAACACTTTCACGAATGGAGTTGAAGCGATGCTTGATATGCCTGGTCTTCCTGTGAAACCTGGGCTCCTTGGCAAGGGCAATAGCTCCAGTGTTTTCATAGAAGAGTCATCGGGCCCGACGCATTGGGTATGACTCCTAGGTCGGTAATGAGCTCCTTCACCCAGATTGCCTCTTGTGCTGCCTCCGAGGCTGCCATGTACTCCGCTTCACATGTAGATCCCGCCACAACGCTTTGCTTGCAACCGCACCAGCTTACCGCCCCACCATTCAAAATATACACGTATCCGGTTTATGACTTAGAGTCATCCAGATCTGTGTCGAAGCTAGCATCAACGTAACCCTTTACGACGAGCTCTTCGTCACCTCCATAAACGAGAAACATATCCTTAGTCCTCTTTAGGTACTTCAGGATATTCTTGACCGTTGTCCAGTGTTCCATGCCGAGATTACTTTGGTACCGTCCTACCAAACTTACGGCAAGGTTTACATCAGGTCTGGTACACAACATAGCATACATGATAGACCCTATGGCCGAGGCATAGGGGACGACACTCATCTTTTCTCTATCTTCTGCCGTGGTCAGGCATTGAGCCGTGCTCAATCTCGTACCTTACAATACAGGTAAGAACCCCTTCTTTGACTTATCCATTTTGAACTTCTTCAATATCTTGTCAAGGTACGTACTCTGTGAAAGACCAATGAGGCGTCTCGATCTATCTCTATAGATCTTGATGCCTAATATATAAGCAGCTTCTCCAAGATCCTTCATTGAAAACACTTGTTCAAGTAGGCCTTTATGCTTTCCAAGAATTCTATATCATTTCCCATCAACAGTATGTCATCCACATACAATATGAGAAATGCTACAGAGCTCCCACTCACTTTCTTGTAAATGCAGGCTTCTCCATAAGTCTGCGTAAACCCAAACGCTTTGATCATCTCATCAAAGCGAATGTTCCAACTCCGAGATGCTTGCACTAGCCCATAAATCAAGCGTTGGAGCTTCCACACCTTGTCAGCATTCTTAGGATCGACAAAACCTTCCGGCTGCATCATATACAATTCTTCCTTAAGGAAACCATTAAGGAATGCCGTTTTGACGTCCATTTTCCATATCTCATAATCATAGAATGCGGCAATTTCTAACATGATTCGGACGGACTTCAGCTTCTCTACGGGTGAAAAAGTCTCATCATAGTCAACCCCTTGAACTTGTCGATAACCCTTAGCGACAAGCCGAGCTTTATAGATGGTTACATTACCATCCGTGTCTGTCTTCTTCTTAAAGATCCATTTATTTTCTATGGCTCGCCGATCATCGGGCAAGTCAGTCAAAGTCCATACTTCGTTTTCATACATGGATCCTATCTCGGATTTCATGGCTTCCAACCATTTGTCGGAATCTGGGCCCGCCATCGCTTCTTCATAGTTCGAAGGTTCACCATTGTCTAACAACATGATTTCCAAGATAGGGTTGCCGTACCACTCTGGTGCAGAACGTGTCCTCGTGGACCTACGAAGTTCAGTAGCAACTTGATCTGAAGTTTCATGATCATCGTCATTAACTTCCTCTCTAGTCGGTGCAGGCACCTCAGGAACATTTTCTTGAGCTGCGCCACTTACCGGCTCAAGAGGTAATACTTCATCAAGTTCTACTTTCCTCCCACTTATTTCTTTCGAAAGAAACTCTTTCTCTAGAAAGGACCCATTCTTGGCAACAAAGATCTTGCCTTCGGATCTGAGGTAGAAGGTATACCCAATAGTTTCTTTAGGGTATCCTATGAAGACACATTTTTCCGATTTGGGTTCGAGCTTTTCAGGTTGAAGTTTCTCGACATAAGCATCACATCCCCAAACTTTTAGAAACGACAGCTTAGGTTTCTTCCCAAACCATAATTCATACGGTGTCGTCTCAACAGATTTCGACGGAGCCCTATTTAAAGTGAATGCGGCAGTCTCTAAAGCATAGCCCCAAAATGACAGTGGTAGATCGGTAAGAGACATCATAGATCGCACCATATCCAATAGAGTGTGATTACGACGTTCGGACACACCATTACACTAAGGTGTTCCAGGCGGCGTGAGTTGTGAAACTATTCCACATTTTCTTAAGTGTGTGCCAAATTCGTGACTCAAGTATTCTCCCCCACGGTCTGATCGCAAGAACTTGATTTTTCTGTCACGTTGATTCTCAACCTCGCTCTGAAATTCCTTGATCTTTTCAAAGGTCTCAGAGTTGTGTTTCATTAAGTAGACATACCCATATCTACTCAAGTCATCAGTGAGGGTGAGAGCATAACGATAGCCACCGCGAGCCTCAACACTCATTGGACCGCACACATCAGTATGTATGATTTTCCAATAAGTTGTTTGCTCGCTCCATTGTTCCTGAGAATGGAGTCTTGGTCATTTTACCCATGAGGCATGGTTCGCACATGTCAAATGATTCGTAATCAAGAGACTCCAAAAGTCCATCTGCATGGAGCTTCTTCATTCGTTTGACACCTATGTGACCAACGCGGCAGTGCCACAAGTATGTGGGACTATCATTATCAACCTTACATCTTTTGGTATTCACACTATGAATATGTGTAACATTACACTCGAGATTCATTAAGAATAAACCATTCACCAACGGAGCATGACCATAAAACATATCTCTCATATAAATAGAACAATCATTATTCTTGGATTTAAATGAGTAGCCATCTCGAATTAAACAAAGATCCTGATGCAATGTTCATGCTCAAAGCTGGCACTAAATAACAATTATTGAGGTTTAAAACTAATCCCGTAGGTAAATGTAGAGGCAGGGTGCCGACGGCAATCACATCGACCTTAGAACCATTCCCGACGCGCATCGTCACCTCGTCCTTCGCCAGTCTCCGCTTATTCCGCAGCTCCTGCTTTGAGTTACAAATGTGAGCAACCGCACCGGTATCAAATACCCAGGAGCTACTACGAGTAATGGTAAGGTACACATCAATTACAAGTATATCACATATACCTTTAGTATTGCTGGCCTTCTTGTCCGCTATGTATTTGGGGCAATTCCGCTTCCAGTGACCACTACCCTTGCAATAAAAACACTCAGTCTCGGGCTTGGGTCCATTCTTTGACTTCTTCCCGGCAGCTTGCTTACCGGGCGCGGCAACTCCCTTGCCGTCCTTCTTGAATTTCTTCTTACCCTTGCCTTTCTTGAACTTAGTGGTTTTATTCACCATCAACACTTGATGTTCCTTTTTGATTTCCACCTCTGCTGATTTCAGCATTGAATATACCTCAGGAATGGTATTTTCCATCCCCTGCATATTGAAGTTCATCACAAAGCTCTGGTAGCTCGGTGGAAGCGACTGAAGGATTCTGTCAATGAACGCGTCATCCGGGAGATTAACTCCCAGCCGAGTCAAGCGGTTATGCAACCCAGACATTTTGAGTATGTGCTCACTGACAAAACTATTTTCCTCCATCTTACAGCTGAAGAACTTGTCGGAGACTTCATATCTCTCGACCCGGGCATGAGCTTGGAAAACCATTTTCAGCTCTTCGAACATCTCATATGCTCCGTGAGGGAGTCCTAGATTAGGGGGTGTTCGGGTAGCCGGACTATACCTTCAGCCGAACTCCAGGACTATGAAGATACAAGATCGAAGACTCCGTCCCGTGTCCGAATGGGACTTTCCTTGGCGTGGAAGGCAAGCTTGGCGATGCGGATATTCAAGATCTCCTACCATTGTAACCGACTTTGTGTAACCCTAACCCTCTTTGGTGTCTATATAAACCGGAGGGTTTTAGTCCGTAGGACAACTTCATCATACAACAATCATACCATAGGCTAGCTTCTAGGGTTTAGCCTCCTTGATCTCGTGGTAGATCTACTCTTGTACTACCCATATCATCAATATTAATCAAGCAGGACGTAGGGTTTTACCTCCATCAAGAGGGCCCGAACCTGGGTAAAACATCGTGTTCCTTGCCTCCTATTACCATCCGGTCTAGACGCACAGTTCGGGACCCCCTACCCAAGATCCGCCGGTTTTGACACCGACATTGGTGCTTTCATTGAGAGTTCCTCTGTGTCGTCGCTTTTAGGCCCGATGGCTCCTTCGATCATCAACAACGATGCAGTCCAGGGTGAGACTTTTCTCCCCGGACAGATCTTCGTCTTCGGCGGCTTCGCACTGCGGGCCAATTCGCTTGGCCACCTTGAGCAGATCGAAAGCTACGCCCCTGGCCATCAGGTCAGGTTTGGAAGCCTAAACTACACGGCTGACATCCGCGGGGACTTGATCTTCGACGGATTCGAGCCACAGCCAAGCGCGCCGCACTGTCTCGATGGGCATGATATAGCTCTGCCGCCGAACAGCGCCTTGGAGGCCGCACACGCATCGGTTCCGACCATTGATTCGGAGCCTACTGCGCCGATCGAGGATCAGCGGTTGGACGCTGCCTCAGGGGCTGCGATCTCAGAGGCGATCGAGCCGAACTCCAGCCCCGCACTCCGCATGGCCCGTGACTCCAAGGAGCCGGATTCCTCTCCGAACTCCGAGCCCCCGCGCCCCTGCCGATCGAATCCGATTGGGCGCCGATAATGGAGTTCACCGCCGCGGACATCTTTCAGCACTCGCCCTTCGGCGACATCCTGAATTCTCTAAAGTCTCTCTCTTTATCAGGAGAGCCCTGGCCGGACTACGGTCAGCAAGGTTGGGATACGGACGATGAAGAAATTCAAAACCCACCCACCACCCACTTCGTAGCCACTGTCGACGACTTAACCGACATGCTTGACTTCGACTCCGAAGACATCGACGGCATGGACGACGATGCAGGAGACGAACAAGAACCAGCACCTGTAGGGCGCTGGAAGGCCACCTCGTCATATGACATATATATGGTGGACACTCCAAAGGATGGAGATGGCGATGGAACAGCGGGGGACGATAACTCTAAGAAACAGCCCAAGCGCCGGCGTCAGCGGCGCCGCTCTAAATCCCGCCAAAGCAAAAACGGTGATTCCGGCACGGGAGATAATACTACTCCGGATAGCGCCGAAGAACACCCCCTCCAGCAAGATTCAGCACAGGAGGACAGAGAAGCCAGCCCTCACGAGAGGGCGGCGGACCAAGAGGTTGAGGACGATAATTATACGCCTCCCTCCGAAGACGAGGCAAGCCTCGACGACGACGAGTTCGTCGTGCCAGAGGATCTCGCCGAACAAGAGCGTTTTAAACGCAGGCTTATGGCCACGGCAAGCAGCCTCAAGAAAAAGCAGCAACAGCTTAGAGCTGATCAGGATTTGCTAGCTGACAGATGGACTGAAGTCCTTGCGGCCGAAGAGTATGAACTCGAACGCCCCTCCAAGAGTTACCCAAAGCGCAGGCTGCTACCCCGACTAGAGGAGGAAGCACCTACATCACCAGCGCATGACATGGCCGACCGGCCACCTCGTGGCCGCGACAGAGAGGCCTCTTGGCCCTCCACTCAAGCCATGCCCCGACGCCGCGTCAAGCATACTAAGGCACGGGAAAATGCGCCCGACCTGCGCGACATACTGGAGGACAAGGCAAGGCAAACAAGATCGATCTACGGATCGCGCAGGCGCCCCACGGCACGTGACGGTGATCGTCACTCCGGATGCAATAAATCCGGCCGGGCCGAACTCAACAGACAAAGCTCCTTCGAGCTGCGTCGTGATATAGCCCAATACAGAGGCGCCGCACACCCACTATGCTTCACAGATGAAGTAATGGATCATAAAATCCCTGAGGGCTTCAAACCCGTAAACATCGAATCGTACGATGGCACAACAGATCCTGCGGTATGGATCGAGGATTATCTCCTTCATATCCACATGGCCCGCGGTGATGATCTACACGCCATCAAATACCTCCCACTCAAACTTAAGGGACCGGCCCGGCATTGGCTTAACAGCTTGCCAGCAGACTCAATCGGTTCTTGGGAGGACCTGGAAGCCGCATTCCTTGACAACTTCCAGGGCACTTATGTGCGACCACCGGACGCCGATGACCTAAGCCACATAATTCAGCAGCCAGAGGAATCGGCCAGGCAATTCTGGACACGGTTCCTAACAAAGAAAAACCAGATAGTCGACTGTCCGGACGCAGAGGCCTTAGCGGCCTTCAAGCATAATATCCGTGACGAGTGGCTTGCCCGGCACCTGGGACAGGAAAAGCCGAAATCTATGGCAGCCCTCACGACACTCATGACCCGCTTTTGCGCGGGAGAAGACAGCTGGCTAGCTCGCAGCAACAACTTAACCAAGAACCCTGGTAATTCGAATACCAAGGACAAAAGTGACAGGTCGCGTCGGAACAAACAAAAGCGCCGCGTTAACAGCGACAGCAACGAGGATACGGCAGTTAATGCCGGATTCCGAGGCTACAAATCCGGTCAACGGAAAAAGCCATTCAAAAGAAATACTCAGGGCCCGTCCAGTTTGGACCGAATACTCGACCGCTTGTGCCAGATACATGGCACCCCCGAAAAGCCAGCCAATCACACCAACAGGGATTGTTGGGTGTTCAAGCAGGCAGGCAAGTTAAGAGCCGAAAACAAAGACAAGGGGCTGCATAGCGACAACGAGGAGGAGCCCAGGCCGCCGAACAACAGTGGACAGAAGGGATTTCCCCCGCAAGTGCGGACGGTGAACATGATATACGCAACCCACATCCCCAAGAGGGAGCGGAAGCGTGCGTTACGGGACGTATATGCGATGGAGCCAGTCGCCCCAAAGTTCAACCCATGGTCCTCCTGCCCGATCACCTTTGATCGAAGGGACCACCCCACTAGCATCCGTCACGGCGGCTTCGCCGCATTGGTTCTAGACCCAATCATTGACGGATTTCATCTCACAAGAGTCCTCATGGACGGCGGCAGCAGCCTGAACCTGCTTTACCAGGATACAGTGCGAAAAATGGGCATAGATCCCTCGAGGATCAAGCCCACCAAAACGACCTTTAAAGGCGTCATACCAGGTGTAGAAGCCAACTGTACAGGCTCAGTCACACTGGAAGTGGTCTTCGGATCTCCGGATAACTTCCGAAGCGAGGAGTTAATCTTCGACATAGTCCCGTTCCGTAGTGGCTATCACGCACTGCTCGGGCGAACCGCATTCGCAAAATTCAACGCGGTACCGCACTATGCATACCTCAAGCTCAAGATGCCAGGCCCTAGAGGAGTAATCACGGTCAATGGGAACACTGAACGCTCCCTCCGAACGGAGGAGCACACGGCAGCGCTCGCAGCAGAAGTACAAAGCAGCCTCTCTAGGCAGTTCTCCAGTTCGGCCTTCAAAAAGCCGGACACTGTCAAGCGCGCCCGGAGTACCCTACAACAAGACCGCCTGGCACGTTCTGAGCTAGCGTAGCAATGCGGCCCCAACCCTAGCCCTCGCGATATAGCGAAACCAGTGCTTCGCGTACATAACTACGCTCTTGAAATACCATGGGCACAGGGGAAGGGGCACTATCACGGCACGCCCGAAATACGGCTTAAACCGCACCAGGGGCTGCCGGATTCCTTTTTTTTTCTCTTACTCTCAGGACTCCATACTTCGGATGACCCGTTCGGCAATTCAACTGCCGCACAAACGATGCAAGATCCAGGAAAGCAGACAAGCCACGCCGCATTATGGAACTCCCAGGTGGTCTCTATTGCGAGCAGTATACCTGTTTTTTAATACAATTCCGCGGCCTGCCCCTGGCCAGGACATGTTAAATAGTCCAATTTCTTTTGCTTATCGCACTATTTGTATCGTTCCGCTTTCATAGCAGCCTTTCTATAAACAATGCATAGCTTTTTGTCTATTTTTTGCATTATCCTCTTTTATATATATGTTTATTAATAACATGTTGCATCCGTACACTGTGGTACGGCAAAATACGCCAGGGGCTTCAGTACCCATCAATATGGCGTGAGAAGTCCGTACACTTTCACAAGTGCGGCACCCCGAACTTATAGCACTATATGCATCGGCTCCGAATCATGATTTGGGTCAATAGTTGGGTTTGCCCGGCTCCTATGTTTTGGTGCCTTACGTTCCGCTATATCGGCTAAGGTAGCACTAGGAGAACTACTGCGATTGTGCCCCAGTTGAGCTGGGCTGAGCACCTCAGTAGAGAAAGCTAAAACTGACTGTCATGATGAGGCGAGAGACCGGTCGCTGTTCGAGAGGTTTTTCGAGTCCTTAAAGACTTATGCCGCTTCGAGCGAGGAACCGGCTTTGTCCGGCCAAGGCGTGGATAGCGCCCCGAACTCGGTCTTCCGAATACTAGGGGCTTCGCCGAAATTTAAAATTATAGAGTTCTATGGCTAAGTGAGAGTGTTCAAGCATTATAGTCCGATTGCCTTGTTCGTTGTGCTGAGCGCCTCCCTCGACGGACCCAATCATGGGAAAAAGAGCGCTCAGGTTTATCCCGAACACCCCAGCACTAGTGGCATGGGGGCAGAAGCCGACGACTGGCCATCTCTCAATTTTTTGATAAACGGCCGCACAGAAAGTAATATTTTAAATTCAACAAGCATTGCTTAGCGCATATGAACAAGTTTTCAGCGCACAGGATAACACGAGCGAGTTCATTCAAAAATTACATCCTTGGTACATTCATCCGCCATAAGGCGGGCACCAGCCAGAACATCCTTGTAATAGTTCTCGGGCTTGCGATGCTCCTTCCCCGGCGGCGGCCCGTCCCTCACAAGCTTCTCACCGTCCAGCTTACCCCAGTGCACCTTTGCACGGGCAAGGGCCCTACGGGCACCTTCGATGCAGACGGAGCGCTTGATGACCTCGAGCCTTGGACAAGCCTCCACCAGCCGCCGCACCAGTCCGAAGTAGCTCCCAGGCAGGGCCTCTCCAGGCCACAGCCGAACTATGAAGCCCTTCAGGGCTTGTTCGGCCGCCTTGTGGAGCTCGACCAGCTGCTTCAGCTGGTCGCTCAAGGGCACAGGGTGTCCGGCCTCAGCGTACTGAGACCAGAACACCTTCTCCGTCGAGCTGCCTTCCTCGGCTCGGTAGAATGCGGCGGCATCGGATACGCTGCGGGGAAGATCTGCGAATGCCCCTGGAGAGCTCCGGATTCGGGTAAGTAACAAGTAGTTTACTTTTATATGTCTGCTTTGCATAGAGAATGCCTTACCCGCCGCTATCTTTTTCACCGCATCCAATTCCTGGAGGGCCTTCTGGGCTTCGGCCTTGGCAGATTTGGCAGTTTTAAGGGCCGCAGCAAGCTCGGACGCTCGCGTCTTCGAGTCGAGCTCCAAACTCTCATGTTTTTTCATGAGAGCCTGAAGCTCTTGCTGCACCTCGCCGACCTGCGCCTCAAATTTCTCCCGCTCGGTGCGCTCCGTGGCCGCTTTCTTCTCGGCCTCGGACAGCGCCTGCTTGAGGGTCGCCACCTCAGTTGTGGCCCCTACAATAAGCAGTGTACTCCTGTCATTTTTTGCAATTGCGTCTTCTTATAGGCATTTTTTCTATAAGGTATCTCTTACCTTCTTTCTCCTCGAGCTGCCGTTTGGCAAGGCCGAGCTCTTGCTCGGTCCGCTCGAGGCCCTGCTTCAGGGCACCCACCTCCGCAGTCAGTGCGGCGGTGGCCAGCAGCGAAGCCTGCATACGTATATTGACTCCTTTTTAGTTAGACTCCTGCGATATTTAATAGATCCTCTATTCGGCTTTTCTTTCCGAACGCCAAACAGAGCATCAGGGGCTACTGTCTATGCGGTAATATTTTTACATATTTTTTACTTACCTCGAAGCCTGTTAGAAGGCTAGCACAAGCTTCAGTCAGTCCGCTTTTGGCGGACCGAACCTTCTGGACCACCGTACTCATGATGGTACGGTGCTCCTCGTCGATGGAGGCGCCCTTAAGCACCTCCAGCAGATTGTCCGGCGCCTCCGGTTGGACGGAGGACGCCGGCTCAATAGGCTTGCTCCTCTTGGCAGGAGTTCGCCTGCCGCGGTCCGGAACCGTCGATGATTCCGGCGCGGTGTCCGGCTTAAAGCCGGACTTGGAGCCCTGGGGGGTCTTGTCCCCTTTACTCCTGGAGTCCGGGAGGTCGCCTCGCGGCTCCTCCTGGACCACCTCCTCTTGCCCCGGAGCTTGTCGCGACGCCACTTCGGCGTCATCCGCAGCACAGGGGGAGGCAGCGGGCGGAACTGAATTCACGTCTGATGAATCCAGGGAGCCGCTCGACGACTCGTCGAGCTCGTCCTTGGGTGGGCTGCATGATTACATTCGACATTAGGGAAAGCTATGCAACAAAAGGAATATCATGAGTTACTCTGGTATCCGAACACTTACGATTTCGCCGGACGCTTGGCCCTGTCCGGCCACTCCTCTTCGTCCTCGTCGGCGTCGGGGGCGTAGTCCGGCGGAGGGGTTTTCCTCTTCTTGGACCCTTCGGCCTCCCCTACTGGGGCGGCCTTCCTCTTCTTTCCTCCCCCCGCTGGAGGGGGAGAGGTCTCTTCTTCCTCCTCCTCGTCTTCACGGGAGGAGTGCGTCTCGGACTCGTCGGACGACGAGTCCGACACCACCATATGCCGGGAACTCTTTCGAGTCCCCGTGGCCTTCTTCTTCTTGGCCTTCTTCTCCGGCACCACATAAGGTGCCGGAACCAGCAGCTTCACTAGGAGAGCAGGGGCTGGGTCTTCGGGCAAGGGAGCCGGACAGTTAATCAGTCCGGACTTCGCCTGCCAATCCTGTCAAAGGTGAGGGAGTTTAGATCCCGCATAGAGTCAAACTATGAAGAAAACTTAACATCCTGTAAAAGATGAAAATATTTTACCTCGCCAGCAGGACGCTGCGAGCTGAATCCGCGGTCTTCGGAGGCGGATGTGGGAGCCTCGGCGCCTTTGGTTAGCCCCTCCAGACATCTTCGTACGTCGTGTCGAAGAGCCTGCTCAGAGTTCGGTGCTGCGCCGGGTTGAACTCCCACAAATTGAAGTCCCGTTCTTGACACGGAAGGATCCGGCGGACGAGCATGACCTGGACTACGTTGACAAGCTTGAGCTGCTTGTTCACCAGGGACTGGATGCATTTTTGCAGTCCGGTCACCTCTTCTTCGTCGCCCCACGACAAGCCCGTCTCCTTCCAGGACGTGAGCCGCGTAGGGGGTCCGGATCGGAATTCAGGGGCTGCGATCCACTTCGGATCGCGTGGCTCGGTGATGTAAAACCACCCTGACTGCCACCCCTTCAAGGTCTCCACAAAGGAGCCCTCGAGCCATAGGACGTTGGCTATTTTGCCCGCCATGGCACCTCCGCACTCCGCCTGGTTGCCGCGCACCACCTTTGGCTTGACGTTGAAGGTCTTGAGCCAGAGGCCGAAATGGGGGCGGATGCAGAGGAAAGCCTCGCACACGACGATAAACGCCGAGATATTGAGGATGAAGTTCGGGGCCAGATCGTGGAAATCTAGGCCATAGTAGAACATGAGCCCGCGGACAAATGGGTGGAGAGGAAAACCCAGTCCGCGGAGGAAGTGGGGAAGAAATACTACCCTCTCATGGGGCCTTGGGGTGGGGAGAAGCTGCCCCTCCTCAGGAAGCCGGTGCGCGATGTCTTTGGACAGGTATCCGGCCTTCCTTAGCCTTTTGACATGGCCCTCCGTGACGGAGGAGACCATCCACTTGCCTCCCGCTCCGGACATTGTTGGAGAAGGTTGAGGTAGGAAGTGCGGGCTTGGGCGCTGGAGCTCGGGTGCGCAGAAGATGGATAGGCAAAGGAGGAAGAAGGCGTAGGTAAAAAGGTGGATCCTTATCCCCTTATATGAGCGGATGCGACTATGCGTCCCCACCAGCCTAGTAAAACTCGCTTGCCTCCCAAGCGCCGTGATAAATGGCGCGGTTGGGTTACCCACGTCCGTATTGATGAGAATCCCGTAAATGGGGGACACGATCTCTGCTTTGACAAGACGTGCCAAGGAAACCGCCTCGCAAAACACGCTGAGGTGGAAAAGTGAAAACGATTCGAATAAAGGCTTGGCCGTAGTGTGATGTCACGCTGCGGAATACGTCAGCAGATTAGATTTGTGTTAATATTATTCTCTCTGTGGCAATACGTGGAAACTTATTTTGCAGAGCCGGACACTACTCTTGGTGTTTACAAACTTTTATGAAGAATTTGGAGGAGGAACCCGCCTTGCAATGCCGAAGACAATCTACGCGCCGGACTCGTCGTCATTGAAGCCTGGTTCAGGGGCTACTGAGGGAGTCCTGGATTAGGGGGTGTTCGGGTAGCCGGACTATACCTTCAGCCGGACTCCAGGACTATGAAGATACAAGATTGAAGACTTCGTCCCGTGTCCGGATGGGACTTTCCTTGGCGTGGAAGGCAAGCTTGGCGATGCGGATATTGAAGATCTCCTACCATTGTAACCGACTTTGTGTAACCCTAACCCTCTCCGGTGTCTATATAAACCGGAGGGTTTTAGTCCGTAGGACAACTTCATCATACAACAATCATACCATAGGCTAGCTTCTAGGGTTTAGCCTCCTTGATCTCGTGGTAGATCTACTCTTGTAATACCCATATCATCAATATTATTCAAGCAGGAAGTAGGGTTTTACCTCCATCAAGAGGGCCCGAACCTGGGTAAAACATCGTGTTCCTTGCCTCCTGTTACCATCTGGCCTAGACGCACAGTTCAGGACCCCCTACCCGAGATCCGCCGGTTTTGACACCGACACTCCGTGTCTCTTAAAACACTTTTGGAGCCCCGGTTCTAAGCTGTAAAGCATGCCGCAATGAACGAGGGAGTAATCATCCGCACGTGGCTGACAAGCGTTCATAACGTCTTGGTTCTCTGGGATGGGTGCATCACCTAGCGGTGCTTCTAGGACATAATCTTTCTTGGCAGCTTGAGGATGATCCTCAGGTTTCGGACCCAGTCCGTATAGTTGCTGCCATCATCTTTCAGCTTGGCTTTCTCTAGGAACGCATTGAAGTTGAGGACAACGTGGGCCATTTGATCTACAAGACATATTGTAAAGATTTTAGACTAAGTTCATGATAATTAAGTTCATCTAATCAAATTATTCAATGAACTCCCACTCAGATAGACATCCCTCCAGTCATCTAAGTGAAATATGATCCGAGTTAACTAGGCCGTGTCCGATCATCACGTGAGACGGACTAGTCAACATCGGTGAACATCTTCATGTTGATCGTATCTTCTATATGACTCATGCTCGACCTTTCGGTCTTCCGTGTTCTGAGGCCATGTCTGTACATGCTAGGCTCGTCAAGTCAACCTAAGTGTATTGCGTGTGTAAATCTGGCTTACACCCGTTGTATTCGAACATTAGAATCTATCACACCCGATCATCACGTGGTGCTTTGGAACAACGAACCTTCGCAATGGTGCACAGTTAGGGGGAACACTTTCTTGAAATTATTACGAGGGATCATCTTATTTAAGCTACCGTCGTTCTAAGCAAATAAGATGTAAAACATGATAAACATCACATGCATTCAAATAGTGACATGATATGGCCAATATCATTTGCTCCTTTTGATCTCCATCTTTGGGGCTTCATGATCATCGTTGTCACCGGCATGACACCATGATCTCCATCATCGTGTCTTCTTGAAGTTGTCTCATCATATATTACTTCTACTACTATGGCTAACGCTTTAGCAATAAAGTAAAGTAATTACATGACGTTTATGTTGACACGCAGGTCATAAATAAATAAAGACAACTCCTATGGCTCTTGCCGGTTGTCATACTCATCGACATGCAAGTCGTGATTCCTATTACAAGAACATGATCAATCTCATACATCACATATATCATTCATCACATCCTTTTGGCCATATCACATCACACGGCACATGCTGCAAAAACAAGTTAGACGTCCTCTATTTGTTGTTGCAAGTTTTTACGTGGCTGCTATAGGTTTCTAGCAAGAACATTTGTTACCTACGCCAAAACCACAACATGATATGCCAATTTCTATTTACCGTTCATAAGGACCGTTTTCATCGAATCCGATCCGACTAAAGTGGGAGAGACAGACACCCGCCAGCCACCTTATGCAACTAGTGCATGTCAATCGGTGGAACCAGTCTCACGTAAGCGTACGTGTAAGGTCAGTCCGGGCCGCTTCATCCCGCGATGCCGCTGAATCAAGATAAGACTAGTAACGGCAATCAAATTGACAATATCGACGCCCACAACTGCTTTGTGTTCTACTCGTGCATAGAAACTACGCATAGACCTAGCTCATGATGCCACTATTGGGGAACGTAGCAGAATTTTAAATTTTTCTACGCATCACCAAGATCAATCTATGGAGTCATCTAGCAACGAGGGAGAAAGGAGTGCATCTACATACCCTTGTAGATCGCGCGTGGAAGCGTTCAAGAGAACGGGGTTGATGGAGTCGTACTCGTCGTGATCCAAATCACCGATGACCTAGCGCCGAACAGACGGCACCTCCGCGTTCAAAACACGTACGGTTGGGAAGATGTCTCCTCCAACTTGATCCAGCAAGGGGGCAGGAGAAGTTGATGAAGATCTAGCAGCACGATGACGTGGTGGTGGAAGCAACGTGATCTCGGCAGGGCTTCGCCAAGCACGGGGAGAGGGAGGAGTGACACGGGAGGGAGAGGGAGAGGCCAGGGGCTAGGGTGCGGATTCCCTCCCTCCCCCCCACTATATATAGGGTCCCTAGGGGGGCGCCGGCCCTAGGAGATCCAATCTCCAAGGGGGGCGGCGGCCAAGGGGGTGGCTTGCCCCCAAGCCAAGTGGGGTGCCCCCACCCCTAGGGTTTCCAACCCTAGGCGCAGGGGAAGGACCAAGGGGGGCGCACCAGCCCACTAGGGGCTGGTTCCCCTTCCACTTCAGCTCATGGGGCCCTCCGGGATAGGTGGCCCACCCGGTGGACCCTCGGGACCCTTTCGGTGGTCCCGGTACAATACCGATTACCCCCGAAACTTTCCCGATGGCCGAAACTTGACTTCCTATATATAAATCTTCACCTCCGGACCATTCCGGAACTCCTCGTGACATCCTGGACTCCGAACAACTTTCGGGTTACCGTATACTAATATCTCAACAACCCTAGCGTCACTGAACCTTAAGTGTGTAGACCCTACGGGTTCGGGAGACACGCAGACATGACTGAGACGACTCTCCGGCCAATAACCAATAGCGGGATCTGGATACCCATGTTGGCTCCCACATGCTCCTCGATGATCTCATCGGATGAACCACGGTGTCGAGGATTCAATCAATCCGTATACAATTACCTTTGTCAATCGGTACGTTACTTGCCCGAGACTCGATCGTCGGTATCCCAATACCTCGTTCAATCTCGTTACCGGCAAGTCACTTTACTCGTACCGTAATGCATGATCCCGTGATCAAACACTTGGTCACATTGAGCTCATTATGATGATGCATTACCGAGTGGGCCCAGAGATACCTCTCCATCATGCGGAGTGACAAATCCCAGTCTTGATTCGTGCCAACCCAACAGACACTTTCGGAGATACCTGTAGTGTACCTTTATAGTCACCCAGTTACGTTGTGATGTTTGGCACACCCAAAGCACTCCTACGGTATCCGGGAGTTGCACAATCTCATGGTCTAAGGAAATGATACTTGACATTCGGAAAAGCTATAGCAAACGAACTACACGATCTTTGAGCTATGCTTAGGATTGGGTCTTGTCCATCACATCATTCTCCTAATGATGTTATCACGTTATCAATGACATACAATGTCCATAGTCAGGAAACCATGACTATCTTTTGATCAACGAGCTAGTCAACTAGAGGCTCACTAGGGACGTGTTGTGGTCTATGTATTCACACATGTATTACGATTTCCGGATAACACAATTATAGCATGAACAATAGACAATTATCATGAACAAAGAAATATAATAATAACCATTTTATTATTGCCTCTAGGGCATATTTCCAACAGAGGGATAGTTATGTGATCCAATTATGTTAGTATTGTTGAGGGAACTTACACTAGCGAAAGTATGAACCCTAGGCCTTGTTTCAACACATTACAATACCGTTTACGCTCACTTTTATCACTTGTTACCTTTCTGTTTTTATTATTTCAGATTATAAATACCTTTATCTACTATCCATATACCACTTGTTTCACCATCTCTTCGCCGAACTAGTGCACCTATACAATTTACCATTGTATTGGGTGTGTTGGGGACACAAGAGACTCTTTGTTATTTGGTTGCAGGGTTGCTTGAGAGAGACCATCTTCATCCTACGCCTCCTACGGATTGATAAACCTTAGGTCATCCACTTGAGGGAAATTTGCTACTGTCCTACAAACCTCTGCACTTGGAGGCCCAACAATGTCTACAAGAAGAAGGTTGTGTAGTAGACATCAACAATGAATGCTCAAGTCATGTATATGATGACGATGAAAGTTGCATGATAATATATCTCGGAATGGCTATGGAAATGCCATGATAGGTAGGTATGGTGGCTGTTTTGAGGAAGGTATATGGTGGGTTTATGGTACCGGTGAAAGTTGCGCAGTACTAGAGAGGCTAGCAATGGTGGAAGGGTGAGAGTGTGTATAATCCATGGACTCAACATCAGTCATAAAGAACTCACGTACTTATTGCAAAAATCTATTAGTCATCGAAACAAAGTACTACGCGCATGCTCCTAGGGGGATAGATTGGTAGGAAAAGACTATCGCTCGTCCCCGACCGCCACTCATAAGGAAGGCAATCAATATATACCTCATGCTCCAACTTCGTTACATAACAGTTCACCATACGTGCATGCTACGGGAATCACAAACCTCAACACAAGTATTTCTACAATTCACAACTACCCACTAGCATGACTCTAATATCACCATCTTTATATCGCAAAACTATTGCAAAGAATCAAACATATCATATTCAGTGATCTACAAGTTTTATGTAGGATTTTGTAACTAACCATGTGAATGACCAATTGTTGTCATCTCTCTAAATAGATATAAGTGAAGCAAGAGAGTTTAATTCTTTCTACAAAAGATATGCCCACACTCTAACAAATATAAGTGAAGCAAAAGAGCATTCTACAAATGGCGGTTGTCTATGTAAAGAGAAACAGGCAATCCAAACTTCAAATGATATAAGTGAAGCACATGAAGCATTCTATAAATCCATACTCAAAAGATATAAGTGACATGCAAAGGGCATTCTATAAATCAACCAAGGACTATCTCATACCAGCATGGAGCAAAAAGAAAAATGAAAACTAAATGCAAAAAACGCTCCAAGATTGCACATATCGCATGAACGAAACGAATCCAAAAACATGCCGATACTTGTTGAAGAAAGAGTTGAGTTTCCCCAAGCTTAGAAGCTTGAGTTTCCTTGAATATTTACTTGGGGTGCCTCGGGCATCCCCAAGCTTGATCTCTTGCCTCTCTTCCTTCTTCTCACATCGAAACCTTCTCAATCATCAAACACTTCATCCACACAAAACTTCAACAGAAAACTCGGTAAGATCCGTTAGTATAATAAAGCAAATCACTACTATAAGTACTGTTGCAAACCAATTCATATTTTGTTTTTGCATTGTGTCTACTGTAGTATAACTTTTCCATGGCTTAATCCACTGATATAAATTGATAGTTTCATCAAAACAAGCAAACTATGCATCAAAAACAGAATCTGTCTAAAACAGAACAGTCTGTAATAATATGAACATTCACCATAATTCTGATACTTGAAAAATTCTACCAGAATTAGGAAAAATAAACAATTTGTATAGTAAGACAGTGCAAAAAGAATCAGAACCATTTGATGTTCCAGCTAAAAATGTAAAATCGCGCACTACAGCCAAAGTTTCTATCCTGCACCGTACAAACCATCAAGCAAATGTAAACATCCTAAAGGCAAACCTTGGCACATTATTTTTATATTTAAACTTTATAAAATCACACAACAGAAATAATTGACTCTCTAAAACTTCTGGGTTGTCTCCCTGGCAGCGCTTTCTTTAAAGCCATTAAGCTAGGCATATAGTGCTCAAGTAATGGATCCACCCGGATCCCAAGGTATATCAAAGCCAATTTTAATTAACAATGATTTGTAATTTAGTAGTGAGCACCAAGTAACATATATCATACAACAACGAAGTCTAACTCTCTTCCTATGCATCGGCATGTCATAAAAGAACAATTCATGCACACAAAGTAAAGGCCGATGCATAGCATAAGCAGTTTCTTGCAATTTTATTGTATTGGAAACATAGAGAGGTGGAGATATAGTTCCTCTCTCATAATAATTGCAAGTAGGAGCAGCAAGCACATGCATATTATATTCATCAAAATCATGATATGCAATGGTAAAAGGCAACCCATCAATATATTCCTTAATAAGAGCAAACTTCTCCGATATAGTGTAGTTTGGAGAACTCAAAAAGATAATAGGACTATCATGTGTGGGTGCAATAGCAACAATTTCATGTTTAACATAAGTAACTATAGCAAGTTCATCTCCATAAGCATAATTCATATTGGCATCTTGGCCACAAGCATAGCAAGCATCATCAAAAAGGGATATTTCAAAAGAATCGACGGGATCATAGCAATTATCATAATATTCATCCTTCGGTAAGCATGAAGGGGAATTAAACAATGTATGAGTTGAAGAGTTACTCTCATTAGAAGGTGGGCACGAGTGATCAATCCGCTCTTCCTCCTTTTGTTCTTCGCTCTCCTCCTCATCTTTTTCATCCAATGAGCTCACAGTTTCATCAACTTCTTCTTCCATAGATTCCTGCAAAATATTAGTCTCTTCTTGGACAGCGGAGACTTTATTAATAAGCGCATTAATTTCTTAATTGTATTCATAATTCTCATAAAAATATTTCAGGATAGCTAAATTTTCAGGTCTATAAACATTATCATCAAAATCTTCAAGCTCTTTAAACATAGATTCAATTTCATAAGCACCCATAAAAGCAACAAATTCTTCTATTTGTTCCACATCATAGTAATCATATATACCTCTAGCATAAGAAGCTAAAGTTTTATTATCATTAAATTCGCATAAAAAGGGAAGGTGTGGAGCCTTCATCTTAGAGCAACAAGTATAATCATATCTCAAGCATAGTTGCCTAGCATACCAATTCAATATATGAATTTGATCCCATAATAGTTTCCCTTTTTGTGTCAAGCGGTAATCCCTAAAGTATTCACTTTGATCCAACGTTACTCCCATTACATAATTGAATGGGGTTTTCTCAGGATTATTAAAGTAGTACATAATATCTTTCACATAACCAGCATCGAGGGTTTTAGGAGGTTCCCCATCTCCATGAGCAGAAAGTACACCTAATTTTTCTGGTATTTCGTGTTCCATATCCATAACTAAAGATAAAGAACAACTAAGAACATCAAATAAAAATTACTTAGTGATAAAGCAAACAAGCACACACGAGACTATTCACCCCACGCTATTGCTCCCCGGCAACGGCGCCACAAAAAGGTCTTGATAACCCACAAGTATAGGGGATCGCAACAGTTTTCGATAATTATGAGTATCAAACCCAACGAGGAGCTAAAGGTAGAACAAATATTCCCTCAAGTTCTATCGACCACCGATACAACTCTACGCATGCTTGACGTTCGTTTTACCTAGAACAAGTATGAAACTAGAAGTACTTTGTAGGTGTTGTTGGATAGATTTGCAAGATAATAAAGGGTATGTAAATAAAAAGTAGGGGCTGTTTAGATAAAGAAACAATAAAGTAAACATAGCGAGTGTGGAAAAGTGGTGGTAGGAGTTGTGAAATTGTCCCTTAAGCAATTGACTACTTTACTAGACCGATAGCAAGTATTATGTGGGAGAGGCCACTGCTAGCATGTCATCCCTGACTTGGAATTCTATGCACTTATGATTGGAACTATTAGCAAGCATCCGCAACTACTAATGTTCATTAAGGTAAAACCCAACCATAGCATTAAGATATATTGGTCCCCCTTCAATCCCGTATGCATCAATTTCTATGCTAGGTTGAAGCTTCTGTCACTCTTGCCCTCCAATACATAGTCCTATCAACATACAACTAACCCTAGGGTGTGATCCATGCGCGCAATCATATGATGGGAACCAAAGGACAGCAACATAACCACAAGCAAATTAAATCAATCATAGTAATTCATCAACCACCGATAGGACAACGAAAATCTACTCAGACATCATAGGATGGCAACACATCATTGGATAATAATATGAAGCATAAAGCACCATGTTCAAGTAGAGGGTACAGCGGGTTGCGGGAGATGGACCGTTGTAGATAGAGGGGGGAAGATGATGGAGATGTTGGTGAAGATGGTGGAGGTGTTGGTGTAGATCGCAGTGATGATGATGGCCCCCGATGGCACTCCGGTGCCACCGGAAGCGAGGGGGAGAGAGCCCCCCTCCTTCTTCTTCTTCCTTGACCTTCTCCCTAGATAGGAGAAGGGTTTCCCCTCTGGTCCATGGCCTCCATGGCGTGGGAGAGCCCCTCCGAGATTGGATCTGTCTCTCTGTCTCTCTCTGTTTCTACATTCTCAGATTCTTCCCTTTCACCGTTTCTTATATTCCCGGAGATCCGTAACTCCGATTGGGCTGAAATTTTGACACGATCTCTATCCGTAAATTAGCTTTCTTGTGGTGAAAGAAGGGCACCAACCACCTTATGGGTGGCCCACGAGGGTCAGGGGTGTGCCTGGGGGGGCAGGCGCGCCCTCCTGCCTCGTGGCCACCTCGGGCACCGTCTCGCGTGGATTTTTCTACGCAAAAACCATATATATTCCAAAAAAATCTCCATCAGTTTTTATCCCGTTTGGACTCCGTTTGATATGGATATTCTGCGAAACGAAAAACATGCAACAAACAGGAACTGGCACTGGGCACTGGATCAATATGTTAGTCCCAAAAATAGTATAAAAAGTTGCCAAAAGTATATGAAAGTTGTAGAATATTGGCATGGAGCAATCAAAAATTATAGATACGACGGAGACGTATCATAGATCAATAGCTTGCGTATAGCTCCCCTGTTTTATTTTTGATATGTTCCTAGAGAAAACTAAATTGAAAGGTGATAGTAGCAATGATGCGGACTAGGTCCATGATCTGAGGATTATCCTCATTGCTGCACAGAAGAATTATGTCCTTGATGCACCAATAGGTGATGAACCTGTTGCAGGAGCAGATGCAGACGTTATGAACGTTTTGCAAGCTCGATATGATGAATACTTGATAGTTTAGTGCACCATGCTTTACGGCTTAGAACCGGGACTTCAAAAATGTTTTGAATGCCATGGAGCATATGAGATGTTCCACGAAGCTAAAAATGATATTTCAGACTCATGCCCGTGTTAAGAGGTATGAGACCTCTAACAAATACTTTGCCTACAAGATGGAGGAGAATAGCTCAGCTAGTGAGCATGTGCTCAGAATGTCTGAGTACTACAATCGCTTGAATCAAGTGGGAGTTAATCTTCCACATAAGATAGTGATTGACCAAGTTACTAGAACTTCGTGATGAACTATAATATGCAAGGGATGGCGAAAACGATTCCCAAGCTCTTCGCGATGCTGAAACCGGCAAAGGTAGAAATCAAGAAATAACAACAAGTGTCGATGGTCAACAATACCACTAGTTTCAAGAAAAAGGGCAAGGGAAAGAATGGGAAACTTCAAAAAGAATGGCAAGAAAGTTGCCACTCCCATGAAGAAGCCCAAATCTAGACCCAAGCCTGAAACTGAGTGCTTCTACTACAAAGGAAATGGTCACTAGAAGTGGAACTGCCCTAGATACTTGGCGGATACGAAGGATGGCAAAGTGAACAAAGGTATATTTGATATACATGTAATTGATGACTCTTGCTTGGGAAGAAAATGATGATACGCATGAATCTATAGGTAATTATGATTCTGATGATTTGATTGAAATATCCCTTGATGAACATGACGCTTGCTATTCTTGTGGCCATGATGCCAATATTTATGAAGATGAGTTTGCTATAGTTCCTTATGTTAAACATGAGATCGTTGCTATTGCACCCATACTTGAAGGTTCCTTCGATGAAAAGCATGATTGTAATGATGTTACTACAAATTCTCTTAATGACAATTGTGTTAATTATATGCAAAACCTCAAGCTTGGGGATGCTAGTTTTGCTATGACTACTATTTGTTGCAATGATCATGATTGGGGTGATTCTTCTTATGATCTTGAAAATTTATTTAAGCCCCATGATGAATATAAGATTGATAATAATGTTTGCAATATTAAAAGTGGGTTTGGAAGAGTGTCAACTTTAGATCCCACGTATTTGGAGAATGTTCAATCTTATGCAATTTTCGATAAAAGTGGGTTTGGAGAGGTCATGACTTTAGTTAATGTCAATCCCACTATTTTGGAAGAGTGTCAACTTCGCATGCATGTGGATCGTGTTGAAAATATTTTATGTGATAGCTATTTTGTTGAATTTGGTTACATGTAATTATTATGAGAGAGTAAAATATGATTGTAGAAATTTTCATGTTACTAAATTACCTCTCGTTATGTTGAGATTGCTATCGTTTCTTTCCGCTCCCTTGCATATGCTAGTTTTTGCTTGCTATGATAATTTGTTTGCCTATAAGATGCCTATTAATAGGAAGTATGTTAGACTTAGAGGTGTTTGCCACATGTTTTATTATGCTCTCTTTGTGCTTCAATTCTTGTCTTTCATGTGAGCATTGAAACTATCAATGCCTAGCTAGGGGCGTTAAACGATAGCGCTTGTTGGGAGACAACCCAATTTTATCTTTGTTCCTTGCTTTTTGGTTCTGTTTAGTAATGAATAATTCATCTAGCTTCTGTTTAGATGTGGTTTTATGCTTTTAATTAGTGTTTGTGCCAAGTAGAACCTTTGGGAAGACTTGGGGGAAATTTTTGCTATCTTGCTGTAAAAAACAGAAACTTTAGCGCTCACGAGATTTTCTGCCATTTTTACTGGAGAGTGCGATTAGGTTGATTCTTTTTGCAGATGATTAATATACAAATTCCTCAAGACCACCAATTTATTTCAGAATTTTTGGGGTTACAGAAGTATTCTAAACTTACAGATTACTACAGACTGTTCTGTTTTTGACAGATTCTGTTTTTCGTGTGTTGTTTGCTTATTTTGATGAATCTGTGGCTAGTATCGGGGGGTATGAACCATATAGAAGTTGGAATACAGTAGGTTTAACACAAATATAAATAAATAATGAGTTCATTACAGTAGCTTAAGTGGTGTTTTGTTTTCTTATACTAACGGAGCTCATGAGATTTTCTGTTGAGTATTGTGTTGTGAAGTTTTCAAGTTTTGGGTAAAGATTTGATGGATTATGGAATAAGGAGCAAGAGACTAAGCTTGGGGATTCCCAATGCACCCCAAGTTAAAATTCAAGGACAACCAAAATCCTAAGCTTGGGGATGCCCTGGAAGGCATCCCCTCTTTCGTCTTCGTCCATCGGTAACTTTACTTGATGCTATATTTTTATTCACCACATGATATGTGTTTTGCTTGGAGAGTCTTTTATGATTTGAGTCTTTGCTTTCTAGTTTACCACAATCATCCTTTCTGTACACACCTTTTGGGAGAGACACACATGAATCAGAATTTATTAGAATAACCTTGTGACGCCCCGATTCAATCGTACACTAATCATGCACGCAAACGTGTACGATCAAGATCAGGGACTCACGGGAAGATATCACAACACAACTCTAAAAACATAAATAAGTCATACAAGCATCATAATACAAGCCAGGGTCCTCGAGGGCTCGAATACAAGTGCTCGATCATAGACGAGTCAGCGGAAGCAACAATATCTGAGTACAGACATAAGTTAAACAAGTTTGCCTTAAGAAGGCTAGCACAAACTGGGATACAGATCGAAAGAGGTGCAGGCCTCCTGCCTGGGATCCTCCTAACTACTCTTGGTCGTCGTCAGCGGCCTGCACGTAGTAGTAGGCACCTCCGATGTAGTAGGGGTCATCGTCGACGGTGGCGTCTGGCTCCTGGACTCCAGCATCTGGTTGCGACAACCAGGTAGAAGGGAAAGGGGGAAAAGAGGGGAGAAAAGCAACCGTGAGTACTCATCCAAAGTACTCGCAAGCAAGGAGCTACACTACATATGCATGGGTATATGTGTAAAGGGCCATATCAGTGGACTGAACTGCAGAATGCCAGAATAAGAGGGGGATAGCTAATCCTGTCGAAGACTACGCTTCTGGCAGCCTCCGTCTTGCAGCATGTAGAAGAGAGTAGATTGAAGTCCTCCAAGTAGCATCTCCAAGTAGCATCTCCAGTAGCATCGCATAGCATAATCCTACCCGGCGATCCCCTCCTCATATCCCTGAGGGAGAGCGACCACTGGTTGTATCTGGCACTTGGAAGGGTGTGTTTTATTAAGTATCCGGTTCTAGTTGTCATAAGATCAAGGTACAACTCCAAGTCGTCCTGTTACCGAAGATCACGGCTATTCGAATAGATTAACTTCCCTGCGGGGGTGCACCAACTTACCCAGCACGCTTGATCCCATTTGGCCGGACACACTTTCCTGGGTCATGCCCTGCCACGGAAGATCAACACATCGCAGCCCCACCTAGGCTCAATGGAGAGGCCAGCATGCCGGTCTAAACCTAAGCGCGCAGGGGTCTGGGCCCATCGCCCTGAGCACACCTGCACATTGCGTACGCGGCCGGTGAGCAGACCTAGCAACCTCCATTACAAAGGAAGTTGCGTTAACGCAGTCCAACCCGGCGCGTGCCGCTCAGTCGCTGACATCACGAAGTGCTTCGGCTGATACCACGACGTCGGGATACCCATAACTACTCCCGCGTAGATGGTTAGTGCGTATAGGCTCGTAGCCAACTCAAATCAAATATCAAGATCTCGTTAAGCGTGTTAAATATCCGCGAACGCCGAACAGGGCCAGGCCCACCTGTCTCCTAGGTGGTCTCAACCTGCCCTGTCGCTCCGCCACAAAGATCCACACAGAGGGCCGTCGGGACAAAGGTCCTTTCAGCCCCCAATCCATGAATCACTCGCGGGTACTCTTCGAGCTGACCCGACTTTAGTCACCATCTGTATAGTATGTAAGTATGTATAATATATACCCGTGATCACCTCCCGAGTGATCACGGCCCTATAGTATAGCAAGGCAGACTGACAAGAATGTAGGGCCAAAGGTGATAAACTAGCATCCTATACTAAGCATTTAGGATTGCGGGTAAGGTATCAATGACTGTAGCAGCAATGACAGGCTATGCATCAGAATAGGATTAACGGAAAGCAGTAACATGCTACACTACTCTAATGCAAGCAGTATAGAGTAGAATAGGCGATATCTGGTGATCAAGGGGGGGGGCTTGCCTGGTTGCTCTGGCAAGAAGGAGGGGTCGTCAACTCCGTAGTCGAACTGGGCAGCAGCAGCGTCGGTCTCGTAGTCTACCGGAGAGAAGAGGGGGAAGAAACAATGAATACAATGCAAACAAATGCATATCGATGCATGACATGACAAGTAACGATGCTAGGTGTGCCCAATCGCGGTAGTAGGTGATACCGACGAAGGGGGGAAACATCCGGGAAAGTATTCCCGGTGTTTCGCGTTTTCGGACAGATGAACCGGAGGGGGAAAGTTGCGTGTTTGGTATGTTAGAGGTGTGTGGTGGACGAACGGGCTGCGTATCCGGATTCGTCTCGTCGTTCTGAGCAACTTTCATGTTGAAAATATTTTAATCCGAGTTACGGATTAAAAGATATGATTTTCTAAAGATTTTATTAATTTCTGGAATTTAATTAATTATTTAAATTAATTCGAAAATGGATTTATGACATCAGCATGATGTCATGCTGACGTCAGCAGTCAACAGGGTTGACTGGTCAACCTGACAGTGGGTCCCGCATGTCATTGACTGATAACTAACTAACTAAATTAATTAATTTAATTAGTAGATTAGTCAGGTTAATTAAATGATTAATTAGTCTAATCAGGATTAGTTAATTAATTAATTAACGAATTTAATTATTAATTATTAATTATTAATTATTAATTATTACTAATATTTATTCAAATTTTGTTGTTGTTGTTGTTTTTTTATCTATAAACGTTCTGGGGCCGTGGGCCCCAAGTGTCATAGGGCCATGGGGCCAAGGCGGGGCGGGCTACCGGGTGCGGGCGCACCCGAGCGAGCACAGGGCACGGGCGCCGCCCGAATGGCACTGCGGGTGCTGGGCGCTAGCCCGTTTGGGCGCACGCCCAGGCTACCAAGGGGGGTGCGCCGGCCACGGCGGGGCGCGCCGGCCACGGCAGGGCGCCGGAGCAGCACAGCGAGGGGGCGGCGGAGGTAGGTGGGCCGAGGCGACAGGGGGGAAACGGCGCCGCGGGGCAGTGGCGGGGCACGGCGACGGCGGTAGGGAGCAGTGGCAGGGGGAGGCCACGGCGGAGCGAGCTCCGGCGCGGTGGGGGGGGGGGGCGTCCTACGGCATGGAACAGAAGGGGGAGAGGAGAGGGGCGGAGGCGAGCACGGCGGCGGGGCTCACATCGGGCGTAGGGACGGGGCAGCGGGGCTCGTGGGGGTTGACGGGGACGCCGACGAAGAGGAAGAAGGCCGGCGGGGATGAGGCACCGGCGAGGTAGCGACGGTGGGGCGGCGAGCGGCGGCCTCCGGGGTCGGGGAGGCGACGAGGCGGGGAGGTCCGGTGAGGAGGAGGCCGTGGACGATGGCGTCAGGCGAGGTGGTCCCGGGCGACGGCGAGCGCTGGGCGTCGGGGCGCGGTCGTGGGCGCGTCGGGTGCGGGACGGCGCGGGCGCGCGATGATGGGGGGGGGGTCCGGCGACGGCAAGGGATCGGGGGCGCATCCGCGCGACGAGGGCGAGGTGGAGGTGGGATGAGGCGGCGGCGAGGAGCGCCGGCGGCATCGGCAGGGTGGGGCGTCGTGCCCGGCCCAGATCGGGCAGAGGGGGGGGACAGCGCGGAGTGAGGGGGGAGTGGGGGTTCGTCCCCGATCCAATCTGGATTGGGAGGGGGGTGGGAACGATGTGGGGGGGGGGAGTGCGGGTGGTTGGGATAGGGTTTGCGGGGGGGTGTGGGGATAAGGTGTGGCCGACTGGGCCAGTTGGGCCGGCCTGGCAGGCCACTGGCTGGGCCGAGGCCCAGTTGGCCTGGGGGTTTTCTTCCTTTTTCTTTTTATATATATTTTCTTGTCTCTTTTTATTTGTAGTTTCTTTTATTTCCAGTTTTATAAAATTACCACTAGTGCCTAATTTGTATTTACCAGTAAACTACTACGAGATTAATTCTTAACCCATAATAAAATAGTGTTAGCATTTTATAAATTCAATAGGCATTTGTTTAATTGTTTTCACTATTGTTTTAATTGTTTTGGGGCCTTTAAACATTTTATCAAAGTTTGGTTTCTCCACCATAATTACCTATGTATTATTTGGTTCACTCCAAACATTTAAGTTTAATATTTTGAAAACTTTTATTGTTTGCTCGATATTGAATTTGAAATTCGAACTAGGTTCCGAACTAACGCGAGTTTATCCACAGTAACTGAGGTGACGTGGCATCATTAGCAGGGATTACTGTAGCTTGATTACCCGGGCGTCACAATTCTCCTCCACTACAAGAAATCTCGTCCCGAGATTCAAGAGGGGAGTAAAGGGGGAAAGTCCTGGTTATTCAATTGGATCTTCTCGAAGAAGTTAATCCCTTTCGTTGATGTCTTCAATTCTTTATTCCAAAGCATCATGATGAAGTTGTCGTCCTTTCTTCGGGGATCTCCATCGTACTTACGAATAGGTAAGGGGCAGCTCTACAATGATAGGATGTTATAAGGGAAATTCATCTGGGGGTATCCCAAGAATGAACATATGAGTATCTCTCGAGTTGAACAAATGACACACATCGCGAGCAATGTAAGATGGTGTAATAGAAGTTTCAAGCGGATAGGCAATCATTCATTGCCTGAAGCAGAGTGCGAAAGGGGTTCAGAGCAACGGGAATAAGTATTGTGTCTGATACCAGAATAGATCAACAGGCAAGTGGCCCGTGAATTACATACAAAGTCAAGCACGAGGAATAACTTTGACATCAGGTTGTACAGGAGAGTCTGGTTTCGATCCTGTGGAACTGTGGGTTATGGGCCCACCATGTGGGTTAAAAGTAGGAAGGCGGTGATGTCTTGCACGATCATGCAAGTGTCAGAGGTTAGCCTGTCAGTTATATGTCAGCAACCACGTCGGTACCAAGGGCGAGGGACGAAGAGAACCATTTTCCTGCTCGTTGAACGAGGCGGACCAATAGGCAAGGTTCTCGTCCATTGGTGGCTACCGGAATGTCATCAACAAAAGTAACAGGGCCTTACTGACAGAATTGCACTCTGAGGTGTTAACATAAGCAGGGGATTAATACTGCTTAGTTCATAATGATCACCAGAAAGTTTAGACAAAACAATGGAAAGGAAAAGGTGTTTATCAGATTAACAACTCAATGGAAAGGGGAATGTGTTTAAACACCTATTTTAGGGGTATATCCTTTCCAAGGGCAAGCGGAGCATGATGTACATGACAGGATAGAAAGTAGAAAACCATTAAGGTAAGGGTAAGGGATTTCATGGTATTACCCATACAACGGTGTCTGGATAATTGAGCAAGAAAACATTTAGCATTGGGCTTCAAATGTTCTTGTCGAAAATCGGAGTACCACAGACATGCTTCGAGATAGCATTGACATGGTCAACAGGAAGATCAAACTTTGAAAACAAAAAGGATCCACGAGGAACAACTTATAAAATAGGTCTTACCATTTCCTCCAGGAAGAATGGTTGTCCTTGCAAAAGAAATTATAACGATAGGTCCTCCAGCCAGGGGGGGTGCTAGGCATGACATCCTGTTACCAGGTCATCAAAGGGCCAACAACATAACTCTTGGAAAGTTGTCCCAACCATCATATCTGACCGAGATTCAGATACGATTGGTGTAATGATACCTCAGACTCAGGATGTCCGAGAATAAAAGGTGCAACACAAATAGACGAAATGACATTTCAGGATTCTCAGGAAATGAACTATAGGAGTGGGTTCCTGAAACAATAGTTCATCATTAAACCAAGGAGAGGAGGAGGTGGCTGATGGGCTCGGCGATAATCCATCGAGATTTCCGACAAGATGGATTTCCACAATTATGTGAACAAGGAGATAACATTTGTCAGATCAAATGGTATAATGATGTATGCTCGAGGAAACATATTCAATTAAACCTTGGTTGAAAGGTGCACCCGAATATGGGTTGGGTTGCACGATTAATGTTAGAGTGGTGACTTGACGAACAAAAGAATTAGAATGAAACTCGACCATTACTTCAAAGCAATAGGGTTGCTAGAAGTTTTGAATTCACACCTCATAGTTCAATTGTCGGTATTCCGGTTAGAAACAACACGGGTACCAAGAAAGAATGGTGAGGGTGAGAAGTATCACCATACCAAGAATTCTTAAGAGGTGGAGTAATCCTCACGACCTTCTTGACATAAAAGATGGTAATACTCCATGGTAAAGAAGAACAAATGCTAGGTAGCAAGGAACTCGAGGTATAACACGGAACACAAACAAGTTTTTGTTGGAGGGAACGCAATAAAGAGGTCGATGACAACACAAATCATCGAGGGCAAGGATGGTATTTCTCATCATTAATTCAATTGATATCCTGGAAGAGCATCAGAATGCAGATGGTGATCATGACACATTTGTCGAGAGATTCCACGAAGATGTAATCGATCCGCGATCACATCAAGTCAAAAGAATGATGAAGCAAGAGGTTATTGGAACCATAGGTACGACACAAACTTGAAATCAAGATTGTTGTTCAAGGCGAACTGATATGACGAGGAAGATCGACGTAAGCTTAGCTCATTGTCAAAAGTTGTGCTCCGGGATTAAGGACCAGGTAGCACAGTTAAAATTTAGCATGGTAATGATATGGCCGATCAGGCTAGGAATGACATGATCGGGTACAAACTCGTAAGTAAAGAATATTAGTAAGAGTTGTTGAACCGTAATGCGGACTCGGTTCAGTTATCGGTGTCTTTGAGTGTTTAATAACTCAGAGCCCATGAAAAATTGTAATCAGTGAGTATGTAGTACTTGATGAAGAACTCATAGGAAGTTATGCAGTTCCAAGATAATCTCGAGATACCATGGGGTAATACTCGACGACAGATCAAAGTAGAGGTTGTACCGGGGTATTGATCCACAGAAGACAAGTGCTTACACTTGCATCGAAAATGGTATTTAAAGGAGAACATGGTCGGAACCACGATTGTAAAAGGCCATACCCCAGATATAAGATGAACTTATATCAAGGGAATAATTAATTTTAAAAGAAGCTTCGATGAGAAGAGGTACATCGGGTCCATGGGCATGAACACAAAGTTCAAGGTCGACTCCCACTTCTCCAATGCATAACCTTTCATCCACTTCTCGCGTTTGATTAAGTTGCAGTGTTGAAATTTTATCTGGCGAAGCACCAGAAGAGTATGCCTCGTGAAAACTTTCGGGTTCACACGGTCTAGAGAAAGCATATGTTCAACCCTTAGTGGCTTCTTAGAAACATATACCACAAGTTTCAAGAGTAAATAACACAAGCCCGAAAGCAGAGTATGGTTGGCCAAGCGGAGGATACAACTTAACAAAGGCATTAGGTATCAGGGGAAGCACTCACAAAGTGATCAAATGTGAAGGACACTGTCGGATAATAATCCAACAGTGGATCGGGCGATCCACAACGGAGTTGATGTGAGTATCGGTATTCCAGAAAGAATGCACGGGCATCATATTATAGAACATTGGAATAATTCGATGCTTAGATAACAAAGGAATTATGATTTCCAAAACAAATGATCAGAAGCAGACGCTCTGATCAAGGATGGATAAGTTGGATAGACCAGAGGCACAATTGACGACAAATAGTTTGGTCGAGAACCAGCTCAGTATCAAAATGACGTCTGAGCCGGAAAGATAATCCTAGGACTCGACTGATGATTGTGAACATTCACAACGTATTGAATCAACGGACTCAAAAATGATGGTGACAAAGGATGCCAATATGATTACTATACTTATGGGATTAATCATAATGAAAGCAAACAAGAAATTCCAGAGCAATAGGTTGCTGAGGATTTACGGAATATCAAATGGTATTTCGAAGACTTTTGTGTAACACATGAACAACTGGGGGATGAGCGGATACTCGATAAGTGCGAGAATTAACCGTAGGGGTATTCAGGTGACAAAGAACAGCAGGGCAGTAAGCTCAAAGGATTATCAAACAACGACGAGTGTTACGGGGTATCTTGTAATAACAAGACCAACTGGGGATGAATGTAAGAATAACAACTGCAAGTAGTTATCCATAAGGGTTTGCGGTGGAAGGGGAATTGCAAACGCGATGAACACAAGTTCTCGGGTTAACAGCGGAGAGTATCTTCAGGGTCTTCTGGTGCAGCAGACGATCATCAGTAACAAGGGGCTCTCCGGGTGAAAGTGATAACGAGATCCTATTGTTAGATTTAGTAAACTTCATTTAACCCGAATAGAGGAGAGGTCAGAGTCCCAGAGTAAAGGTCGAGGAGTAAAAGATCCTACTACCACCCAATGGCGACGTGTGCCCATAAGACACACAGCCATGTTAGTAAAAGTTTTGCAATGTCTAGACTCGACTTCGGCCAAGGAGTTGGAAGGGGGATTCCTACAGGCAGTTGGCTCTGATACCAACTTGTGACGCCCCCGATTCAATCGTACACTAATCATGCACGCAAATGTGTACGATCAAGATCAGGGACTCACGGGAAGATATCACAACACAACTCTAAAACATAAATAAAGCAATAAAAGATCAATATTACAGGCCGGGGCCTCGAGGGCTCGAATACAAGTGCTCGATCATAGACGAGTCAGCGGAAGCAACAATATCTGAGTACAGACATAAGTTTAACAAGTTTGCCTTAAGAAGGCTAGCACAAACTGGGATACAGATCGAAAGAGGCGCAGGCCTCCTGCCTGGGATCCTCCTAACTACTCCTGGTCGTCGTCAGCGGGCTGCACGTAGTAGTAGGCACCTCCGGTGTAGTAGGGGTCGTCGTCGACGGTGGCGTCTGGCTCCTGGACTCCAGCATCTGGTTGCGACAACCAGAAGAAAGGAAAGGGGGAAAAGAGGGGAGAAAGCAACCGTGAGTACTCATCCAAAGTACTCGCAAGCAAGGAACTACACTACATATGCATGGGTATATGTGTAAGGAGGCCATATCAGTGGACTGAACTGCAGAATGCCAGAATAAGAGGGGGATAGCTAGTCCTATCGAAGACTACGCTTCTGGCAGCCTCCGTCTTGCAGCATGTAGAAGAGAGTAGATTGAAGTCCTCCAAGTAGCATCTCCAAGTAGCATCTCCAGTAGCATCGCATAGCATAATCCTACCCGGCGATCCCCTCCTCATATCCCTGAGGGAGAGCGACCAACGGTTATATCTGGCACTTGGAAGGGTGTGTTTTATTAAGTATCCGGTTCTAGTTGTCATAAGGTCAAGGTACAACTCCAAGTCGTCCTGTTACCGAAGATCACGGCTATTCGAATAGATTAACTTCCCTGCAGGGGTGCACCAACTTACCCAGCACGCTTGATCCCATTTGGCCGGACACACTTTCCTGGGTCATGCCCGGCCGCGGAAGATCAACACGTTGCAGCCCCACCTAGGCTCAACGGAGAGGCCAGCACACCGGTCTAAACCTAAGCGCGTAGGGGTCTGGGCCCATCGCCCTGAGCACACCTGCACGTTGCGTACGCGGCCGGTGAGCAGACCTAGCAACCTCCATTACAAAGGAAGTTGCGTTAGCTCAGTCGCTGACGTCACGAAGTGCTTCGGCTGATACCACGACGTCGGGATACCCATAACTACTCCCGCGTAGATGGTTAGTGCGTATAGGCTCGTAGCCAACTCAGATCAAATATCAAGATCTCGTTAAGCGTGTTAAATATCTGCGAACGCCGAACAGGGCCAGGCCCACCTGTCTCCTAGGTGGTCTCAACCTGCCCTGTCGCTCCGCCACAAAGATCCACACAGAGGGCCGTCGGGACAAAGGTCCTTTCAGCCCCCAATCCGTGAATCACTCGCGGGTACTCTTCGAGCTGACCCGACTTTAGTCACCATCTGTATAGTATGTAAGTATGTATAATATATACCCGTGATCACCTCCCGAGTGATCACGGCCCTATAGTATAGCAAGGCAGACTGACAAGAATGTAGGGCCAAAGGTGATAAACTAGCATCCTATACTAAGCATTTAGGATTGCGGGTAAGGTATCAATGACTGTAGCAGCAATGACAGGCTATGCATCAGAATAGGATTAACGGAAAGCAGTAACATGCTACACTACTCTAATGCAAGCAGTATAGAGTAGAATAGGCGATATCTGGTGATCAACGGGGGGGCTTGCCTGGTTGCTCTGGCAAGAAGGAAGGGTCGTCAACTCCGTAGTCGAACTGGGCAGCAGCAGCGTCGGTCTCGTAGTCTACCGGAGAGAAGAGGGGGAAGAAACAATGAATACAATGCAAACAAATGCATATCGATGCATGACATGACAAGTAACGATGCTAGGTGTGCCCAATCGCGGTAGTAGGTGATACCGACGAAGGGGGAAACATCCGGGAAAGTATTCCCGGTGTTTCGCGTTTTCGGACAGATGAACCGGAGGGGGAAAGTTGCGTGTTTGGTATGTTAGAGGTGTGTGGTGGACGAACGGGCTGCGTATCCGGATTCGTCTCGTCGTTCTGAGCAACTTTCATGTTGAAAATATTTTAATCCGAGTTACGGATTAAAAGATATGATTTTCTAAAGATTTTATTAATTTCTGGAATTTAATTAATTATTTAAATTAATTCGAAAATGGATTTATGACATCAGCATGATGTCATGCTGACGTCAGCAGTCAACAGGGTTGACTGGTCAACCTGACAGTGGGTCCCGCATGTCATTGACTGATAACTAACTAACTAAATTAATTAATTTAATTAGTAGATTAGTCAGGTTAATTAAATGATTAATTAGTCTAATCAGGATTAGTTAATTAATTAATTAACGAATTTAATTATTATTTATTATTTATTATTTATTATTTATTACTAATATTTATTCAAATTTTGTTGTTGTTGTTATTTTTTTATCTATTAACGTTCTGGGGCCGTGGGCCCCAAGTGCCATAGAGCCATGGGGCCAAGGCGAGGCGGGCTACCGGGTGCGGGCGCACCCGAGCGAGCACAGGGCACGGGCGTCCGCCCGAATGGCACTGCGGGTGCTGGGCGCTAGCCCGTTTTGGCGCACGCCTAGGCTACTAAGGGGGGTGCGCCGGCCACGGCAGGGCGCCGGAGCAGCACAGCGAGGGGGCGGCGGAGGTAGGTGGGCCGAGGCGACAGGGGGGAAACGGCGCCGCGGGGCAGTGGCGGGGCACGGCGACGGCGGTAGGGAGCAGTGGCAGGGGGAGGCCACGGCGGAGCGAGCTCCGGCGCGGTGGGGGGGGGGCGTCCTACGGCATGGAACAGAAGGGGGAGAGGAGAGGGGCGGAGGCGAGCACGGCGGCGGGGCTCACATCGGGCGTAGGGACGGGGCAGCGGGGCTCGTGGGGGTTGACGGGGACGCCGACGAAGAGGAAGAAGGCCGGCGGGGATGAGGCGCCGGCGAGGTAGCGACGGTGGGGCGGCGAGCGGCGGCCTCCGGGGTCGGGGAGGCGACGAGGCGGGGAGGTCCGGTGAGGAGGAGGCCGTGGACGATGGCGTCAGGCGAGGTGGTCCCGGGCGACGGCGAGCGCTGGGCGTCGGGGCGCGGTCGTGGGCGCGTCGGGTGCGGGACGGCGCGGGCGCGCGATGATGGGGGGGGTGGTCCGGCGACGGCAAGGGATCGGGGGGCGCATCCGCGCGACGAGGGCGAGGTGGAGGTGGGATGAGGCGGCGGCGAGGAGCGCCGGCGGCATCGGCAGGGTGGGGCGTCGTGCCCGGCCCAGATCGGGCAGAGGGGGAGGGGGGGACGGCGCGGAGCGAGGGGGGAGTGGGGGTTCGTCCCCGATCCAATCTGGATAGGGAGGGGGTGGGAACGATGTGGGGGGGGAGTGCGGGTGGTTGGGATAGGGTTTGCGGGGGGGTGTGGGGATAAGGTGTGGCCGACTGGGCCAGTTGGGCCGTCCTGGCAGGCCACTGGCTGGGCCGAGGCCCAGTTGGCCTGGGGGTTTTCTTCCTTTTTCTTTTTATATATATTTTCTTGTCTCTTTTTATTTGTAGTTTCTTTTATTTCCAGTTTTATAAAATTACCACTAGTGCCTAATTTGTATTTACCAATAAACTACTACGAGATTAATTCTTAACCCATAATAAAATAGTGTTAGCATTTTATAAATTCAATAGGCATTTGTTTAATTGTTTTCACTATTGTTTTAGTTGTTTTAGGGCCTTTAAACATTTTATCAAAGTTCGGTTTCTCCACCATAATTACCTATGTATTATTTGGTTCACTCCGAACATTTAAGTTTAATATTTTGAAAACTTTTATTGTTTGCTCGATTTTGAATTTGAAATTCGAACTAGGTTCCGAACTAACGCGAGTTTATCCACAGTAACCGAGGTGACATGGCATCATTAGCAGGGATTACTGTAGCTTGATTACCCGGGCGTCACAACCCTATGTGCTTCACTTATATCTTTTGAGCTAGATAATTTTGCTCTAGTGCTTCACTTATATCTTGTAGAGCACGGTGGTGGTTTTATTTTATAGAAATTATTGATCTCTCATGATTCACTTATATTATTTTGAGAATCCTTTTAGAACAGCATGGTAGTTTTCTTTGGCTATAAAATTAGTCCTAATATGATAGGCATCCAAGATTGGTATAATAAAAACTTTCATAAACGTGCATTGAATACTATGAGAAGTTTGATACTTGATGATTGTTTTGAGATATGAAGATGGTAATATTAGGGTCGTGCTAGTTGAGTAGTTGTGAATTTGAGAAATAATTGTGTTGAAGTTTGCAAGTCCCGTAGCATGCACGTATGGTAACCATTGTGTAACAAATTTGAAACATGAGGTGCTCTTTGATTGTCATCCTTATGAGTGGCGGTCAAGGATGAGCGATGGTCTTTTCTTACCAATCTATTCCCCTAGGAGCATGTGCATAATGCTTGGTTTTTGATGACTTGTAGATTTTTGCAATAAGTATGTGAGTTCTTTATGACTAATGTTGAGTCCATGGATTATACGCACGCTCACCTTTCCATCATTGCTAGCCTCTTCGGTACCGTGCATTGCCCTTTCTCACCTTGAGAGTTGGTGCAAACTTCGTCGGTGCATCCAAACCCCGTGATATGATACGCTCTATCACACATAAACCTCCTTATATCTTCCTCAAAACAGCCACCATACCTACCTATTATGGCATTTCCATAGCCATTCCGAGATATATTGCCATGCAACTTTCCACCGTTTCATTTATTATGACACGCTTCATCATTGTCATATTGCCATGCATGATCATGTAGTTGACATTGTATATTGTGGCAAAGCCACCATGTATAATTAATCATACATGTCGCTCTTGATTCATTGCCCATCCCGGTACACCGCCGGAGGCATTCATATAGAGTCATATTTTGTTCTAGTATTGAGTTGTAATCATTGAGTCGTAAACAAATAGAAGTGTGATGATCATCATTAATATAGCATTTTCCCAAATAAAAAAAAGAGGGAGAAGGGAGAAAGGCCAAAAGAGGGAAAGTCCCAAAAAAAGAGAAAATAAATAAAAAGGGACAATGCTACTATCCTTTTTCCACACTTGTGCTTCAAAGTAGCACCATGATCTTTATGATAGAGAGTCTCTTGTTTTGTCACTTTCATATACTAGTGGGAATTTTTCATTATAGAACTTGGCTTGTATATTCCAACAATGGGCTTCCTCAAATGCCCTAGGTCTTTGTGAGCAAGCAAGTTGGATGCACACCCACTTAGTTTCTTTTGTTGAGCTTTCATACATTTATAGCTCTAGTGCATCCGTTGCATGGGAATCCCTACTCCTTGCATTGACATCAATTGATGGGCATCTCCCTAGCCCGTTGATTAGCCGCGTCAATGTTAGACTTTCTCCTTTTTTGTATTCTCCACATAACCCCCATCATTATACTCTATTCCACCCATAGTGCTATATCCATGGCTCACACTCATGTATTGCGTGAAAGTTGAAAAAAGTTTGAGATTACTAAAGTATGAAACAATTTCTTGGCTTGTCATTGGGGTTGTGCATGATGAGAGCATTCTTGTGTGACAAAAATGGAGCCTGACCAAACTATATGATTTTGTAAGGATGAACTTTCTTTGGCCATGTTATTTCGAGAAGACATAATTGCTTAGTTAGTATGCTTGAAGTATTATTATTTTTATGTCAATATTAAACTTTTGTCGTGAATCTTTCAAATCTGAACATTCATGCCACAATAAAGAAAATCACATAGAAAATTATGCTAGGTAGCATTCCACATCAAAAATTCTGTTTTTATCATTTACCTACTTGAGGACGAGCAGGAATTAAGCTTAGGGATGCTTGATACGTCTCCAACGTATCTATAATTTTTGATTGTTCCATGCTATTATATTATCTGTTTTGGATGTTTAATGTGCTTTATTATACACTTTTATATTATTTTTGGGACTAACCTACTAACAAAAGGCCCAGTGCATATTGTTGTTTTTTTTGCCTATTTTAGTGTTTCGTAGAAAAGGAATATCAAACGGAATCCAAATGGAATGAAACCTTCGGGAGAGTGATTTTTGGAATAAACGCGATCCGGGAGACTTGGAGTGGACGTCAAGGAAGCATCGAGGAGGCCACAAGGCAGGGAGGCGCGTCCAGGGGGGCAGGTGCACACCCCACCCTCGTGGGCCCCTCGTGGCTCCCCTGTCCGACTTCTTTCACCTATATATACTCATATACCCCGAAAACATCCGAGAGCACCACGAAACCCTATTTCCACCGCTGCAACCTTCTGTACCCAAAATATCCCATCTTGGGGCCTTTTCTGGAGCTCCGCCGGAGGGGGAATCGATCATGGAGGGCTTCTACATCACCACCATAGCCTCTCCGATGATGTGTGAGTAGTTTACCATAGACCTTTGGGTCCATAGTTATTAGCTAGATGGCTTCTTCTCTCTCTTTGGATCTCAATACAAAGTTCTCCTCGATCTTCTTGGAGATCTATTCGATGTAATTATTTTTGCGGTGTGTTTGTCGGGATCCGATGAATTGTGGGTTTATGATCAACATTATCTACAAACAATATTCGGTTCTTCTCTGAATTCTTTTATGTATGATTTGTTATCTTTGCAAGTCTCTTCGAATTATCAGTTTGGTTTCCTACTAGATTGATCTTTCTTGCAATGCGAGAAGTGCTTAGTTTTTGGTTCAATCTTGCGGTGTCCTTTCCCAGTGACAGCAGGGGCAGCAAGGCATGTATTGTATTGTTGCCATCGAGGATAAAAAGATGGGGTTTATATCATATTGCTTGAGTTTATCCCTCTACATCATGTCATCTTGCCTAATGTGTTACTCTGTTCTTATGAACTTAATACTCTAGATGCATGCTGGATAGCGGTCGATGTGTGGAGTAATAGTAGTAGATGCAGAATCATTTCGGTCTACTTGTTGCGGATGTGATGCCTATATACATGATCATGCCTAGATATTCTCATAATTATGCACTTTTCTATCAATTGCTCGACAGTAATTTGTTTACCCACCGTAATACTTATGCTATTTTGAGAGAATCCACTAGTGAAACCTATGGCCCATGGGTCTATTTTCCATCATATAAGTTTCCAATCTATTTTACTTTGCAATCTTTACTTTCAATCTATATCATAAAAATACCAAAAATATTTATCTTATTATCTCTATCAGATCTCACTTTTGCAAGTGGCTGTGAAGGGATTGACAACCCCTTTATCGCGTTGGTTGCAGGTTCTTATTTGTTTGTGTAGGTATGAGGCGACTTGCGTGTAGTCTCCTACTGGATTGATACCTTGGTTGTCAAAAACCGAGGGAAATACTTACGCTACTTTGCTGCATCACCCTTTCCTCTTCAAGGGAAAACCAACGCAGTGCTCAAGAGGTAGCAATACACATATTCATAATATTGATGTCAAAAGATGCAAAGTTGATAATGATAGTGCAACATACTTGTGGCACTGCCGTTTAGGTCATATTGGTGTAAATTGCATGAAGAAACTCCATGCAGATGGGCTTTTGGAATCACTTGATTATGAATCATTTGATACTTGCGAACCATGCCTCATGGGCAAGATGACTAAAACTCCGTTCTCCAGAACAATGGAGCGAGCCAATGACTTATTGGAAATAATACATACCGATGTATGTGGTCCAATGAGTGTTGAGGCATGCGGCTGGTATTGTTATTTTCTGACCTTCATAGATGATTTGAGAAGATATGGGTATATCTACTTGATGAAACATAAGTCTGAAACATTTCAAAAGTTCAAAGAATTTCAGAGTGAAGTGGAGAATCATCGTAACAAGAAAATAAAGTTTCTATGATCTAATCGCGGAGGCAAATATTTGAGTTACGATTTTGGCCTTCATTTAAAACAATGTGGAATATTTTCACAACTCATGCAACCTAGAACACCACAGCGTAATGGTGTGTCCGAACGTCGTAATTGTACTTTATTAGATATGATGCGATCTATGATGTCTCTTACCTATTTACCACTATCATTTTGGGGTTATGCATTGGAGACAGCTGCATTCACGTTAAATAGGGCACCGTATAAATCCGGTGAGATGGCACCGTATGAACTATGGTTTGGCAAGAAACCAAAGCTATCGTTTCTTAAAGTTTGGGGTTGCGATGCTTATGTGAAAAAGTATCAAACTGATAATCTCGAACCAAAATCGGAGAAGTGCGTCTTCATATGATACCCAAAAGAAACTATTGGGTACACCTTCTATCACAGATCCGAAGGCAAGATTTTTTTTGCTAAGAATGTATCCTTTCTAGAGAAGAAGTTTCCCTTGAAAGAAGTGAGTGGGAGGAAAGTAGAACTTGATGAGGTAATTGTACCTTCTCTCAAATTGGAAAGTAGCTCATCACAGAAATCAGTTCCAGTGATGCCTACACCAACTAGAGAGGAAGCTAATGATAATGATCATGAAACTTCAGATCAAGTTACTACCAAACCTCGTAGGTCAACCAGAGCACGTTCCGCACCAGAGTGATACGGTAATCCTGTTCTGGAAGTCATGTTACTAGACCATGACGAACCAACGAACTATGAGAAAGCGATGATGAGCCCAGATTTCGATAAATGGCTTGAGGCCATGAAATCCATGATAGGATCCATGTATAAGAACAAAGTGTGGACTTTGGTTGACTTGCCCGATGATCCGCGAGCCATAAAGAATAAATGGATCTTCAAGAAGAAGACTGATGCTAATGGTAATGTTATTGTCTATAAAGCTCAACTTGTCGTGAAAGGTTTTTTGACAAGTTACAGGAGTTGACTACGATGAGACCTTCTCACCCATAGCGATGCTTAAATCTGTCAGAATCATGTTAGTAATTGCCGCATTTTATAATTACGAAATTTGGCAAATGGACGTCGAAATTGCATTCATTGATTGATTTCTCAAAGAAGAGTTGTATATGATGCAACCAGAAGGTTTTGTCGATCGTAAAGGTGCTGACAAAGTGTGCAAGCTCCAGCGGTCCATTTATGGACTGGTGCAAGCATCTCGGAGTTGGAATATACGCTTTGATAATGTAATCAAAGCATATGGTTTTATACAGACTTTCGGAGAAACTTGTATTTACAAGAAAGTGAGTGAGAGCTCTGTAGCATTTCTAATATTATATGTGGATGACATATTGTTGATTGGAAATGATGTAGAATTTCTAAAAAGCATAAAAGGATACTTGAACAAAAGTTTTTCAATGAAAGACCTTGGTGAAGCTGCTTATATATTAGGCATCAAGATCTATAGAGATAGATCAAGACGCTTAAGTGGACTTTCACAAAGCACATACCTTGATAAAGTTTTGAAGAAGTTCAAAATGGATCAGTCAAAGAAAGGGTTCTTGCTTGTATTACAAGGTGTGATGTTGAGTAAGACTCAAAGCCCGACCATGGCATAAGATAGAGAGAGAATGAAAGTCATTCCCTATGCCTCAGCCATAGGTTCTATACGATATGCCATGCTGTCTACCAGACCTACTGTATATTTTGCCATGAGTTTGGCAAGAGGTACAATAGTGATCCAGGAGTAGATCACTGGACAGCGGTCAACATTATCCTTAGAGGACTAAGGAAATATTTCTCGGTTATGGAGGTGATAAAGAGTTTGTCGTGAAGAGTTACGTCGATGCAAGCTTTTTATATCATGATAAATGTTTATTATTCATGCTAGAATTGTATTAACCGGAAACTTGATACATGTGTGGATACATAGACAAAACACCGTGTCCCTAGTAAGCCTCTACTAGACTAGCTCGTTAATCAAAGATGGTTAAGTTTCCTAACCATAGACATGTGTTGTCATTTGATGAACGGGATCACATCATTAGGAGAATGAGGTGATGGAAAAGACCCATCCGTTGGCTTAGCATAATGATCGTTTAATTTTATTGCTATTGCTTTCATCATGACTTATACATGTTCCTCTGACTATGAGATTATGCAACTCCCAAATATCGGAGGAACACTTGTGTGCTATCAAACATCACAACGTAACTGGGTGATTATAAAGATGCTCTACAGGTGTCTCTGATGGTGTTTGTTGAGTTGGCATAGATCAAGATTAGAATTTATCACTCCGAGTATTGGAGAGGTATCTCTAGGCCCTCTCGGTAATGCACATCACTATAAGCCTTGCAAGCTATGTAACTAATAAGTTAGTTACGAGATGATACATTACAGAACGAGTAAAGAGACTTGCCAATGACAAGATTGAACTAGGTATGATGATACCGACGATCAAATATCGGGCAAGTAACATACCGATGACAAAAGAATGACGTATGTTGTTATGCGGTTTGACCGATAAAGATCTCCGTAGAATATGTAGGAGACAATATGAGCATCCAGGTTCTGCTATTGGTTATTGATCGGAGATATGTCTCGGTCATGTCTACATAGTTCTCGAACCCGTAGGGTTCGCATGCTTAATATTCGATGACGATTTGTATTATGAGTTATGTGTTTAATTTTGATGACCTAAGTTTGTTCAGAGTCCCGAATAAGATCACATATATGACGAGGAGTCTCGAAATGGTCGATAGGTAAAGATTGATATATTGGAAGGTTATATACGGACATCGGAATGGTTTTGAAGAAGATCGGGGATTTTTCGGAGTACCGGGAGGTTACCGGAACCCTCCGGGAAAGTTATTGGGCCTAATGAGCCATAGTGGAGGAGAGGAGGCAGACCATAGGAGGTGGGGCGCGCCCCCCTTGCCCCAATCCGAATTGGACAAGGGGAGGGGGCGCGACCCCTCTCTTTCCTTCTCCTTCTCCCTCTCCCTCCTTTCCCCTTTCCCCCTCTCCGTTGGAAGGAAGGGGGGTGAATCCTACTAGGTTTGGAGTCCTAGTAGGACTTCCCCCCTGGCGTGCCTCCCCCTTGGCCGGCCTCCTCCTCCCCCCTCCTTTATATACATGGGCAGAGGACACCCCAAAGGAAAAACATCAATTGTCTTAGCCGTGTGCGGTGCCCCCTCCACAGTTTACCACCTTGGTCATATTGTCGTAGTGCTTAGGCGAAGCCCTCGTGGATCACATCATCAACACCATGACCACACCGTCGTGCTGACGAAACACTCCCTCGACCCTCTACTGGATCAAGAACTCAAGGGACGTCATCATGCTGAACGTGTGCTGAACACGAAGGTGCCGTACGTTCGGTACTTGGATCGGTTGGATCATGAAGACGTTCGACTACATCAACCGCGTTACTAAACGCTTCCGCTTTCGGTCTACAAGGGTACGTGGACACACTCTCCCCTCTCGTTGCTATGCATCTTCTAGTTAGATTTTGCGTGATCGTAGGAATTTTTTTAAATTACTACGTTCCCCAACACTAGCCCCTATGGACTAAAACCCTCTAATTTATATAGGCACCATGGGTACTAGGGTTACACATGGTTGGTTATAACAAAGGAAACAAACATGCCAGATCTTCTATCAAGTCTTGGAGGATACACCAAGACTCCAAGGGTTTCCTGTTTGGTCACGGAGTCACCTGGTAGTTCGGCCCCACTGTAGTCACAAATCGGCCCACCTATCCGACCCATAAGAAGTAGGTCGGCGCTCGAGGAGCCCTTAGTCCAGAATTCCCTCAGTAGCCCCCGAACTGGTCTCCAACATCAAGGTTTGTAATCGTGAGTCATCTTGTGCATCCCGCAAACTTCGGCTTGCGAGGCGAGTTCTTCAACTTGTTCTTGTTCGGCCGCTCTAACAGTTCGGTCGCCGATGATCTCCGTCAAGTCAGTGGGACCCCCCAAAATTAATTTTTATCATGGGTTGAAGACAAACATCGACCTGCGTGCGCCCTCTAGAAGGCGCGCAGTCCAGCATTGCTTTTACAAAAACACCCTTTCAGCACCAAAAGGCACGCCTATTTAATAGATCAAGAACGCGATGGGTGGTCAATCCACTAGCCCCCCCCCCCCCCCACCCAGCGAGAAACCAAAGCCATCACAGAGAAATCTTGGGTCAAATGGCCAACGCCTCGGGCTCATCCTCGCGCCCTCATGGCCCCCTCCCAGGTGACTGGGCAAGCTACTCAGTTTCACGCCTCCATCTGAGCAGTCTCCAAACACAAGGATATCTCCCCGCTGCAGATCTCGTTCCTGTCCGCGCCGGATTGATTTCCGTGAACGGCAAAGCTTTCGCCGAGAACTTACCTGCTCCAAGGAAGGAAGAGAGGGTGTGTTTCATACCTTTCCTTCTACGAGGTCTAAGTTTTCCTATTCACCCCTTCCTGCGGGGTTTATATTGATTATGTTGTATGCCATGGTTTTGTAACAAATATTATACTCCTAGATTCTTAACGTAATAAAATGTTGTGTGTTTTATTCTGTTATTGCAACAAGTATCGTGTGTGCTAGCAAATATTTCCAAGGAATAGCAAGCTAAGCACAGAGAATCGGATACTATCATATTCGGGACGCTACACGCAGGTAGGTGGCGTGGGGAGCCGTGTCTCCAACGAGTCTTCTAAAATCCATCTGGTTTAGGTTTTAGATGGATCTGTTTGGATTCGGCTGGCTTTTGTTGTTTTCAGAGTTTCTACAGGTCCTTATTGGCGTTTTCTTCTCTAGGCAGCAATATGTTGCACATATCGCAACCGCCGGCGTCTCCTGGTCCGCATCGCAACTTCGTGGCCACTGCTCCTACAAGCTCCTCGGTTTGAAAAGGTTTGCTCCACCGTAGTGGAGGCTCTGACGCGGCATTGAGCTATGCTCACGACATGTTGCGAGTGGATGCAAAAAAAAGAAGACTTCGGTCCACTCAAGAATTCGAATATAATTTTATTTTTCTGTATACTTGAGTGTGTTTGTATGAACTTATGATCCATAATAATCCCTTCATCCTGAATTACTTGTCGCTCAATTGGATGTATTTAGCACTAAAATTAGTGCTAGATGCATCTTATTGAGCGACATTGACAGAGGTAGTACTATATAGCTTAGGCCTTTTCGGAAAGAAAACTGCGCTGACCGCAGGATACACTAGTTACTCGTCAGTTAGCTAGTTTTCCTTTTTGAGACGGTAGTGTGTTTGCAGTGCATTTTGACATGCAGGAAGTGTTTGTTTCTAGGGACTTTTTGGTGTAGGGACTAAAAAAAGTCTTTTTTAGAGATTTTTTTAACCAAACATGAGGGACTACTAGGGACTAAAAGTTGTTTTTGGGGACTAAATGAAGAAGACTCTCAAGGAGAGTCTTTTTTGAGACTTTTTAGGACTTTTCCAACAATGCCCCTCTATGCACCCATTGGCCCGCCGCCCCATGGTGTTGTTTGGTTGTTATTTTTCTGTATACTAGGGGTAATGTGGTCATTTAATAACCTCTGGGGAGGGACTAGGGATTTTTTAGTCCCTTGAAACAAACAGAGAGGGGCTTTTTAGGGACTAGGAACTTTTTAGTTGGGACTAGAAAAAGTCCTAGGACTTATGAACCAAACATGGCCGTAATTTCTCCCGTTTGATTTGAATTGATCGGCACTGACCGCACATAACAGGTCAATGGCTTGTTTTGAATTCTTCAGTTACATCCTATCCATACATTTGACTATGACTTTCCCATTTTATCCAGCTATTTCATTTGTATTATTTGAAAAATAGATCATTTCACTAGTTTAATATATCCAATTAATGAATGTTTAAGAATATATACAAAAATTACCAATGAAACCAATGGGTAGTAATTCATAACTTAAAAAAATGGCATATAACTAAAAAAAGAGCTCATGTATTTATACTTTTTTTTGCAATTTTTTGTAGTGTTCATGCATTGTAGAAAATGTTCATATAAGAAGCATTCACTTTTTTTAAACAATTACAAAAAATGTCTCACATTTTTTTAAAACATATCCGTGTAAGTAGAAAAAGTGGCTGCACACTAAGGTCACGATGAATTACAAGATGAACACTTTCTAAATACACGAAGAACAAATTTTACTGGAAATATGACAATCATTTCTTAAACTACAGGATAAACTCTTTTTACTAAATACGTTTAAAAAACTAGAATTATAAGATGATTTTCCTAAATACGCGATGATACTTTTTTTAAAGTATAAATATTTTTAGAGACATATTTTAGCATACAAGAAGTTTCGGCCCAGCCTATTCCTCCCGTGCCACTGGTAGAAAAAGGGCATGTTGTCCCGGTTCGTAAGGGCCTTTTGTCCCGGTTCTGGAACCGGGACTAAAGGGTCGGTACTAATGCCCTGTCCCTTTAGTCCCGGTTCAATCTAGAACCGGGACAGATGGGCCTCCACGTGGCCTGTGCGCGGAGCCCAGGCAGGAGACCCTTTGGTCCCGGTTGGTGGCACCAACCGGGACCAATAGGCATCCACGCGTTAGCATTTCTGTGGCTGGGGTTTTTGTTTTTTTTTGAGGGGGGGGGGGTTTGGGGGTTTTGGGGGGTTAATTTAGGTGTTTCATATATTGTGTTAGCTAGCTATAATTAATAGAGAGAAGTTTCCTCTCTTATGTCCGTGCTTGGTCAACGCTACGTACTATACATACGTATAGAGAGGACTAGACACGCTAGCTAGCTAGTAAGCAAACGAAGGAAACAGAAGATCGTCATGAACATATATGCATACAGAGAGAAGTGATATCGACCACCTCTCCTTCTCCGAGAGATTGGTCGAACAACAAGTTCTCGTATATCTATCCGACACTACCGGCTACATATATACAATAATTATCTCTTACAAATATAATCATACGGACTCAGGGTCCATATAGAATTCTCCGTCTTCAGGGATCACGTGATCAAGAAAGAATGCCGCCAATTCCTCTTGAATTGCTCGCGTGCGAGCTGGTGCTAGGAGTTCATCCCGCTTCCGAAACATCTAATTTAAAGAAGGGGGTCAATACATATATATATATATATATATATATATATATATATATATATATATGAACGAATGAAACTCAACACAAATGATGGTAATAAAATAAAATTGTGAATGTTGTTATTTACGTACTTCATATTGTTCATCAGTGTAGCCCCGCTCACAGGTCTTGTGGCGGATGGACTCGCAAACGTAGTATCCACTGAAATCATTCCCTTGTTCCTGCCACAACCACTTTACAAGAAATAGAGGTCAATCAAACTGATAAGCAAGAATGCCAAATGGTATTGATGAAACTAGTGCTTGAATGACTAGTAGATGCGCGGAACATGCTACTATAGTACTTACTTTCGGGTGTCTAAATTGCAGCTCCTTCGGCAGTCCCGGAGCTTTTCTAGTGAATTTTCTCCAAACCCTCCCGGACAAAGAAAACAATTACTTGATATATTAGGAAATGAACAAAGTTGCTGATATGGTGGATAATGATCGATTTAACTTACTTCTCGAGTATTTGAGTCATGTCTGCATAGTCTTGGGGATCTTTTCGTCTTGAGTCTAAGACGGTTACTAGTCCCTGCTCAAGCTTAATCTCTAGGAGAATATAGTGGAAACTGCACACACATGCATAACTCATCAATTACATTACTATAACCTTGACTAATATATAAGGGAAACCGAATACGCACAAGACACTAACACTCACTTGAAGTTGTAAGAAAAGAGTATTATATCTTTGTTTTCATTTATTACGAACGGTCGTAGCAAGTTGGCCTCGGTAGCTGCGGCATGAAATTTAACCTGAGTTGCATCTATGAGATATTTGTTAATGAACCCAATATCACCGACTTGTCTTTTCTTCAATTCGGCGATCTTCAATCTGCATAATATAGTGAGGATGATTATAAATACATGCAATGAAAGAGCTGAGCTATATAGAGAGACTTAATGACAGAAGTAGTACTACTTACAGACAGTAGCAGGCGACCATTGTTTTATCGAGGGCCAATTGATTGAAAAACTGATAGAACTCCTCAAATGGAACAGGCAACAGTTCAATTCCAACGAGGTCATGCTCCTTTTTAACTTTCGCATACAAAGTACTCCTCCCCTAGAGTCTCTGCAGATTTTCAAGTACCAATCATGCAATCTTCGCATCATCGTTGATAGAGATCTTTCATCTTTGACGAGAGGCTTCCCGTAATCGTATATTTGTATCTGCACGTCCATGGGTTCATAATGTACATCGTCGGGCAGGTAATCTGCAAGATTGCTATAACCGGGCACCATCCTCGGATCATTAGCGACGTTGTGGCTAGGCACCTTGAGCGGGGGACACGATTGCTTCGCTTGTTCGCCGAGCTGGGCAATTTGTTTCCCAGCTCGTCGTTCTTTCAGCCTTTGATCACTGACAGTACTTCCCGACCACTCCGCTTCGGCAAATTCCTTTCCAATAATGCGCTCATAGTTTCCTTTCGGCGAAGACTTCGGTGGTTTTGTCAGGGCAGCCAGAGTGCGCTTCGCTTTCACCGGATCTACCTTCTCCTCCGGAAGTGGATGTCTCTTTGCTTTCAACCCTTGAAACCAGTCATCCGCTTCGGTTCGTGCGATCTCGGCGTTCTCCTCTGGGGTCCTCTCGTATGGTAACTTCTTTGGAGTCTTCAGAGAAGGACCGAATCTGTATGTCCTCCCGCCTCTGGTTGTACTGCTAGACGCCGACCGAGCAGACGGAGCGGTTGTCTTCATTACTTGCTTACGAGGTGGAGGAGAAGGACTACGACGCGCCGGAGTGATTGCTGCTCTGCTCCCCGAAAGGATTAATTCCATCCGCGCTTAAAGCAAACCATACATTCCTTGGGTCCTTTGCAAACTCATCCCAGTACTTTCTCTCGATTTTTCTCCACTGCGACCCGTCAGCGGGTGCTCTCAACTTCCCATCTTTCTTTCGGTTCTCACTGTGCCATCGCATCAACTTGGCATGCTCTTCATTTCTTAACAGACATTTCAACCGTGGTATTATAGGAGCATACCACATCACCTTCGCAAGAACCCTCTTCCTGAGGGGCTCGCCGTCAACATCACCAGGGTCATCTCGTCTGATCTTATACCACAATGCACCGCATACCAGGCATGCGTTCAGATTCTTGTATGCACCGCAGTAGAGGATGCAGTCATTAGGGCATGCATGTACCTTCTCCACCTCCAATCCTAGAGGGTATACGACCTTCTTTGCTGCATATGTACTGTCAGGCAATTCGTTATCCTTTGGAAGCTTCTTCTTCAATATTTTCAGTAGCTTCTCAAATCCTTTGTCAGCCACAGCATTCTCTGCCTTCCACTGCAGCAATTCCAGTACGGTACCGAGCTTTGTGTTGCCATCTTCGCAATTGGGGTATAACCCTTCTTTGTGATCCTCTAACATGCAATCGAACTCCAGCTTCTCCTTTCGACTTTCGCATTGCGTCCTTGCATCGACAATGACCCGGCGGAGATCATCATCATCGGGCACATCGTCTGGTTCCTCTTGATCTTCAGCAGCTTCACCCGTTGCAGCAGCATTGGGCGCATCGTCTGGTTCCTCTTGATCTTCACCAGCTCCCCCCGTTGCAGCATCACCGTATTCAGGGGGCACATAGTTGTTATCGTACTCTTCTTCTTCGCCGTCTTCCATCATAACCCCTATTTCTCCGTGCCTCGTCCAAACATTATAGTGTGGCATGAAACCCTTGTAAAGCAGGTGGGAGTGAAGGATTTTCCGGTTAGAGTAAGACCTCGTATTCCTACATTGAGTGCATGGACAACACATAAAACCATTCTGCTTGTTTGCCTCAGCCGCATCAAGAAACTCATGCACGCCCTTAATGTACTCGCGGGTGTGTCTGTCACCGTATATCCATTGCCGGTTCATCTGCGTGCATTATATATAATTAAGTGTCCAAATTAATAGAAGTTCATCATCACATTAAAACCAAAGTGCATACATAGTTCTCATCTAACAACATATAGCTCTCCAGAGCATCTAATTAATTAAACCATACATTGAAACTATGTAAAACATTTCAATGCGAAAACAAATGCGATCATAATCGCAACCAAGGTAACAATTGATCCAATGGCATAATGATACCAAGCCTCGGTATGAATGGCATATTTTCTAATCTTTATAATCTTCAAGCGCATTGCATCCATCTTGATTTTGTGATCATCGACGACATCCGCAACATGCAACTCCAATATCATCTTCTGCTCCTCAATTTTTTTATTTTTTCCTTCAACAAATTGTTTTCTTCTTCAACTAAATTTAACCTCTCGACAATAGGGTCGGTTGGCATTTCCGATTCACATACATCCTACATAAATAAAATTTATGTCAAGTTGGTCGGTATAATTTTCATAAACAATAAATGAACCAATAGTTATAAAGATAATATATATACCACATCCGAATCATAGACAGGACGAGGGCCGATGGGGGCGGATACCAAAACCATCGCACTATATAAGATGCAATAATAAAAGTAAGAAAATAATACAAGTATCTATGTAAACATACACGTAAGAATATTTTTCCTTTCAGAAAGAAGATAAGAACAAGAGGCTCACCACGGTGGTGCCGGCGATGAGCTCGGCGCGGGTGATCGACGGCGGTGAAGACGGGGACGGGGCGTGACGGACCGCTAAACCTAGACAAATATTATGAAAAATGGAGCTTGGAGGTCGAGCTTGAAGAGGAGAAAGCTTAAGTAGTGTGGCTCGGGCATTCCATCGAACACCTTGTGTGCATAGGAGGTGAGCTAGAGCACCACCAAGCCCTCTCCCCCTCGGCCAGAGAAAAACAGAGCACTGGGGTGCTCTGCTCGCGAGCGAGGGATATATATAGGCACCTCATTGGTCCCGGTTGGTGACATGAGCCGGGACTAAAGGGGAGCCTTTGGTCCCGGTTCAAGCCACCAACCGGGATCAATGGTGGTGGGCCAGGAGCGAGGCCCATTGGTCCCGGTTGGTGGGATGAACCGGGGCCAATGGCCCACGTGGCCCGGCCGGCCCCCTGGGCTCACGAACCGGGACCAATGCCCACATTGGTCCCGGTTCTGGACTGAACCGGGACTAATGGGCTGACCCGGCCTGCACCAAAGCCCTGTTTTCTACTAGTGTGCCCTTCGCCTCGAGCCCGTGTGAATGGCGCGACCACATTTCTCACTAGGAAACATGCCCCTTAAGAGCATCTCTAGCAGACCAGTGGCGGAGACAGGCCTGGAGCAGCTAGGGCTATAGCCCCAGGCCTAGAAACAACTTCCCTTATAATTTCTTCATACAAAGTATAGAAAATCATAGAAGTTTATCACTCAACATAGCACAACCCCAGGCGTAAGATGAATCTAGCTCCGCCACTGTAGTAGACCCGTATAAATCGCCGGAACTGTAAAATTCCGGTGATTATATGGGTTTGGACCGTTTTGTTCACGAGAACAGACACCGTAAACGCAGCCCGGCCCATAAAACTTTTGCGGTGGCCCGGAAATGCGCCCCCTCGACCAGTATATGCGAAGAATGATATATGCTTCGGCGAGCTTTTGTGTTAAATTTTTCGTGTGAAACATGTTTGTTAAATTTTACAGTTTTGGATACAGTTTCTGATCTGCCGCGACGATTTTAAGCCTGTATAGACCCCCCGCGCGAACTGTAAACTGCGATTACAGTTTCGCAGAATAGGAGGTCTGCTAGAGATGCTCTAATGTATGCCCGCCACCTCCCACCATCACGCTCCCTCAGCCCATTTCCGTCACCCGCCTCCCGAGGCTATAAAAGGCCGCCGGCCTACCCTCTTGCCCACATACATTATCCTCCTCGCCCCCACCCCCGCCCTAAAAAGCGCCCTTTCCACAGCCTCCCCGTTCCACCATGTTGGCAGCTGAGGAAGACCTCAAAACATTTTGGGCAGAGTTCAACCCCACCTTGGGCACTGGTCGAAGGATGGACGTGGAGCGGGAGCGGAGGATTTAGGACCGTGCGCCCGCCCTGACACCGACACCGACGTTTGCAAACGGTCGGCGTGGTACGAGGCCACCCTGGACAGTTTATGCGCCATCACGACACGCAATGCTAACATGGGACGAGGCCGTTGATGCCCATTTCCGCCAGATTGCGGTATCCAATGCCGCATTTTAAGGGCCCCTTTGATTCAAAGGAATTCCGTGGGACTTTTGGAGGGTTGGAATCCTAAGGATTTTTTCCTACATTTGTCGTTTGATTCACAGGATTGAACTCTATAGGATTTTTTCCTATGGAATCAAGTGTACTACATTTCATTGAAAATCTAGTATCCACTCCAACCTCTTTTTTTCAATTCCTTCGTTTTTCCTATAGCATCAAACACTCTATGCTGATCCTATAGGATTCAAGTGGACATGCCACTCAAATCCTGTATTTCCCCTATTCTCATGTTTTGAAAATCCTGCAAATCAAAGAGGGCCTAAGCCAGCCTTTCCAGTGCCGGCACGTTGTAGCTGCAAGTCAAAGGGCTTTTTCGACGTTGATGCGTCCAATGCCGACATGTAGTTTATAGGCTAGTCATTGGCCACCGCCGTAGCCACAAGTACTCTAATTTAGTTGTTCTATATTTTAAGTATTGCAACTAATTTTTTGTCCTTATTATAAATGGAAATGTGTGCATCTGAAATGAAATGTGTCCTCTTAATTAATCAGGGAAGAAACTATTTGGAGGGAGTTTTGAGCAATTGAGGCTATGCCGTGGATCGTTTCAGCCTTCACATCTTTTCGCAAACCAATTTGTGGTTGGATAATTAGAGGGACTGTTGTATTCCCAGCTCACCAGGGTTCAAGTCTTGCTGCTTGCATTTACTTTTAAGGATGTGTTTGGAGGAACCAAGTAGAATGTAATGTCATGGTTCCATTCCATTAGAATGGGTCCATTCCATTCTTGCGTTTAGTTGCAGTCAAATGATGGAATGGAATGGTTCCGTCTCACCGTTTGGTTGAAGGAATGGAACAAAGACAAATTTGATTCAACTCATCTCTCTTGTAAGATTGGTGAAATTCTCATATATGCATAACATCCTTGATTTTAATATATACTCATGGCATATACCAAGAAGTCAACTACTAATACTATACAATTTTGAACAAATATGTCTAAATTTTACCTCACATCTCTCTTGAAAAGATGAAAAATTTGAAGAAAATCAAAACCAGGATGAACTATTGTTTCTTCCATCCAATGAAAAGGTTAGAAACAAAATTAATTAAACACACTTAGAACTAGAAGAGGTGAGGTTCTTCTGGATGAACGGTACACATTAGTCCCTAAAACCAATCCAGATCGGTGAGATGTCCAGCTCCCTCCTCCCTGGTGCCGCCCTTCATCACCGGACTTGCTTGCATGTCATCGCTACTCCTCTTCCCTGCTGCTAGCGCCGTTGATCTACTCCTGTGCTTTCTGCTGCTTTATAGCCGCTGCTCTACTCTCGGCCAGATCGGCAACAAAATCTGCGCTGCGGCGTTGCAGCTGCTCTGCTCTCTTCAGGCGCGATGAAGGACTCCGGGCGGAGGTAGTCCATGCTGGGTCATGGCTTCCTTCGCAGTCGCCGCTGCCGGGGACCATCTCGCCGCCCACCTCGCCGGTACCAGACCCATACCTGCTTGCCCGCCGCCCCGATCCTAGTGCGCCGCCGGGGAGGGAGAGGCCGTGCCATGGGAGTCGCCAGCGCTGGTGGCAGATCGACAGGGGGAGAGAGGCGTGCGGCGGCGCTGAGATAAAGATGGGGATTGGGCCTTTGAGGTGAGTGAATCGGGGGAGAGGTGAGGTGCAAGAGAGGTTCCGCGTGGTTCCTCCAAATCGGAGGTACGAGCACATTCCGCGTATGGAGCGAATATGCCGTTCCCTAGAACGAGTAGGTTCTCGTTCCTCGACCCAACCAAACAAGGGAATGACCCCTGGGGACGGAACGGACCGTTACGTTCCACCTGATGACTCAAACCAAACACACCCTAAATTTATTTCAGAATTTTCGGCGATGCGCATTCAGTGAGAGTAGACGTTCCCGTCGACGACGAGGTGCCTACGATGACTTCGTAAATTTCAAGATGTTAAGCCGGCTCAGTCTTTCGGAGGTGCTCATAGGGATAAGGTGTGCGTGTGTGTTCATATTGATGAGTATATGCACGTGTATATGAGCACTTGCGTCTGTACTATGTTAACAATGCGACTAATTATTTGTCCCTTATTATAAATGGAAATGTGTGCATCTGAAATGAAATGTGTCCTCTTAATCAAAGAAACTATGACCCAATGACAGGTAGCCCATATTTGGAGGGAAATTTGAGCGATTCTGACTACGTATGCCGTTTCAGCCTTCATACAGTATTTTTTTTTTGCGACACGTAGACCCGTTGACCACATGGAAAAATTTCGATCGTGGACCGTGCTGCGGCCAGTCGACAAGGCGTACGGCCGGGCGGTGGGATTGAGTCGGCAGTTGCTAGGGTTGCGGCGTTGGCCGGAGAGAGGATCGGCGCCGGTTGTTTCGGGAAAGGGTGGGCGGCGTCCGGCGCAACAGCTTGCAAAGGATCGATACGTACGTTTGTTGCGATCACGCGGAGTACCTGCCACCCGCATGCACGTACGATCTCGTTTATGGTTCCGTATTGATTGAGGCTATAAATAGCCAAGCACCTCCCCCTCATTCTCCCCACCCATCTCCGATCGCTCCTCCTCCACAGCACGCACGCACGCGATGAAGCTCCCAGCGATTGTTCCGCTCGCCTGCGCCATCCTCCTCCTCCTCGTCAATCTCAATGGTTCGTGCTCTCCCCCTTGCCTACGACCTACGTACACATGCATGCAGCGTTAGAGATAAGTAGTAGTTGCTGCCCTGTTTTGTGACGTGATTGACCTGCCTGCAGTTTCTCCCGTGGAGTCGTCTCGGCCGCACCCACCCGGACAGGGGCACCACCACGACCACGACCATGACCATGATCGGCACGGCCACGACCATGATCGGCACGGCAGGCACCACCACGACCATGATGACTACGACGGGTACAGCTTCTACGTGTTCGGCGACTCCTTTGCTGACAACGGCAACCTGCCCCATAAGGATGGAGTGTTGTCTCCGATGACGCGCCAGTGGTACACGCCCTACAGTGGCACCGGCCGCTTCTCCAATGGAAATGTTCAATCCGACTTCATCGGTCAGTCCGGCTTCACGTACTCCTCAGTCGATCTACCTACCCTTTCCTTGTATCCAGTCTCCTATAGATTATTGCTGGTTCCTTTTCCTAAATCCTAATGTATGGTGTGGGTCAATGGATCTTTTGTTTGTTGCTGCAGCCAACATGTTGGGGCAGTCTGGATCCCCTCCTGCGCGCAGGCTCCACGACCCCGCCGGTCGGGAAGGCATGAACTTCGCCGCCGGTGGCTCCGGCGTGTTCCAGGTATCAGGCACCAAGACCCTCCACAAGCAGGTGCACATCTTCAAGAGGCTTGTCAGGCAGGGAGACATCGACCAAGAGAACCTTGGCAATTCCGTCGCACTTGTCGCCGTCTCCGGGAACGACTACAACCATATCGGCGTCGACACCAGCGGCTTTGCTGACGTGAGAATCACCGAAACTATACGCAACGCTGCCAATTACAGTATTAACCAGTTCTCTACTTAATTTGCGCATGCATGCATGCAGATCACGGCTTTCGTGGACAACGTGACGACGGAGATCCAGGCAAACGTGAAGGATCTACTAGAAGCCGGCGTGCAGAAGGTGCTCGTCAACAACCTCTTCCCTCTGGGCTGCGCGCCGTCGCAGACCAAACCCAACCACACCGAGTGCGACGATCAGGCCAACCAAGGCGCCTCCCTCCACAACCGCTACCTCAGCGCCAAGCTCGCCGACATGGACAACGTCCGCGTGCTCGACCTCAACGCCGCCTTCAACACGATCCTCGCGCACCACGCCGACGGCAGAGGCGCCGTGGCCAAGCAGTTCGGGCGGAAGCTGAGGCCGTGCTGCGAGCCTGCGGACGACCGCAGCTACTGCGGGCTCACCGTATGGGACACCAACGGCGTCGACATGGTTGATAGTTACCAGGTGTGCCCCGAGCCGGAGAGGGCTTTCTTCTGGGACGAGATGAACCCGACCAACGCTGGGTGGGCGGCCGTCATGGGGCAGCTCGAGAGCAGCATCAAGGAGTTCCTAGGCCTAGATTCGTAGATTAGATTTGAACAAGAGTTAGTTGCATCGTTTTTGTTCCTTTTTAGTCGATCGCCTTGATTAGCTTATTACTCTTCCATGCATGCGCCTGTGCGTGTATGGCAATCGAGATCTGTTAGGGTTTTAGGATTATTATTTTTGATTGTGTTACGGTTGAGTGATCGAACGTCTCGTTCGTTGGTGATGAATTGAATCCGCGAAGCGCCTGTTACCCTCGTTTAAATTTTTTGCAAGATGTCTACTTCATGCTTTTGTTTAGTTGGTTATTCTCTCTCTGTCCCATAATATGAAAGCATTGCAGTGTCAAAACGCTCTTACTCCATCCGTTCCTAAAATATAAAATCTTTTTTTAGATATTTGATGAATATAAAACTATATATAGATGAATATAGACGTATTTTAGAATGTAGATTTATTCATTTAGCTAATGTAGGCTACATCAAAATCTCTAAAAAGACTTGTATATTTAGGGAACGGAGGGCGCATAAGTAGTTAAGATTTTATTGTTGTGTAACTTGTGTTCTGGAACTGGATATCCAGTTAGTAGTTTATATGTCGTTAACAAACTCGATCTGCGTGACAAAGAACCCGAAACTAACTAGCAATTTCATCCATTAGACCGAGGGCTCACCAATAAGGTACCTCCGGCCAAACCACCAGTCACCACTCACCACCATGGCACGGGCAGGTGGGCAACCTTATTACATCACTGAACTGAACATGATTGAGATCGGGACGCATAAAGTTCTTGACATCTCTCACCAAGTCACCATCTCGTACTCATCGCTCCGGGTTGAACATAAAAAATGTCCTAGGGCGCATCTGCGTACGTGAAGGCCGGCCGTTAATTGTTTTCCTCTCTTGCATATACTAGGTTGGTGCGCGTGCAATCGAGAAAGCATATGCACGCATATGCATGGCTTGGAAAATCTTATGAATTGTGGGGTGTGCCATCTGTCCAACGATTCCAACCTGCGGTGTTTGGGACAGCTAATCTAATCCAGATGCATTAGATCATTTTTTATTTAATTAGACTAGACTAAAATATAAGGGCCTTGGAACACGATCTAGGCATCCACGTAACCATGTGAACAGCCTAAGCTAATCGTTTTTCGCACCACCAAATATACAGGAAACATCCCTTCGAGAGAGCCCCCGTTGACAGTGGGAGGCGACTTGGCCCCGATTCCAACCTCTCTTCCGACAGGCGCTGTTCTAGAGTGGAGGCAGGAAACATTAGGTTGTGTCTTGCTTGCATGGAGTATGGCACTATGCCGTGCTTGAGCGAGGTAATTACGCAAAACCAGTGGTCTCGTAAGCTCGCGGAAACAGCCGTTCTGGCATGTTGGGCCAACGTGTCAGGCTGATGTGGACAGACGGCGACAGAAGGCCGTGTTGGAGCTTTGCTTCGGCGGTTAAGAAGGGCCGACTCGACCATTTTTTTTTCCGCCCGGCCGCTTCATACCACCGCCGCGGCGGATCTCGCTCTCGCCCTCTTGCCCTACTGCGGCCGCCGACTCATCGGTCATCGCCAACCGCCACGAATGCCATGGTCTCCTGGAATGACCTCCCTGGTGGTTCCTCTTCTGACAACGACTCTGTCAGCAGCCAGGTATGGCCCTCTCCTCTCTGTCGCTCGCCTAGGGTTTGGGTTACGGGGAAATTGGGGTTTTTTATCCAGCGGCCCATTTCATCCCATTATTTGTTTCGTATTTTAGCTCCCCAGCACCATCCATTGCAAGGAATGGAGTGGGGTAGCTAAGGATGTTCCTGCTCATTGTCTCCATCAATTCCCTTGCAAGAACCTTGTTGCAGTTGAATCTGTGAATGGTGGGAGAAATTTTCCGACTTGCGCAGAGAAGGTTAGTGTCTAATTAGTTGTTAGAAATTTTTTATTAGTTATGTCAGACAGTAGGGCAACATTTGTGTGAGAGATTAGAAAATATTATGTGGCATTGTACAAATTTGTGTTATGTTACTTTGGATGTGATTGAAACACTGTAATTGTAATTGTACATAGCCACCTCAAGCTGGGGGCTTCGCGCCGCGGCCAGTGCAGCTCCCTAGCCATGCGGCGGCAACCGACGACCCATGGCTGGTGGTGCTAGCGATGGTGGGCATGGCGGCGGCGGCGGATCTGGATCCCACCCAGATCCGTCGTCGATTCTTCATGTGGATAGTTGGTGGCGCGATGAGGGCTCCGGTGAAGGGATGGAGGATCTCCGCCGGAGTACCGGCGGCGGCATGCGTCTTTATGGCAAAGCTCCATGCGGTTCTAGCCATCCGCGAGATCGAGACGACACAACTTCTCGTGAATACTGCGCCTGACTGCGGTCTTGGCGGACAATGGCGACATATCTAACGTCGTTTCCTTCTCAAGGCATTGTCGTTGCAGGTCACGTCAACTCGATCGGGATGTTTCAGGGGAAACCCTAGATTTGGGTCTACCGGATCAGAAGATGACGACGCCTTCAGTGTCATTTTTCCTTACCGAGGCATCGTTTTGGAGCAAGTATTGGCTAAAGGGGACAAGAGGAGGAGCGGTGTTGCATCTACCGCAAGGCCGACGGCAGATCCCGGCGGCATGGAGCTGTGAAGATTCGGCGACAGGCGCGTCTGGATGGATACATACTGGATGGTGACGTTGTTTAACGTCGTGGTGGCGTTGACTATTGGGGAACGCAGTATTTCAAAAAAAATTCTACGATCACGCAAGATCTATCTAGGAGATGCATAGAAACGAGAGGGGAGAGTGTGTCTACGTACCCTTGTAGACCGAAAGCAGAAGCGTTAAGTAACGCAGTTGATGTAGTCGAACGTCTTCGTGATCCAACCGATCAAGTGCCGAACACATGGCACCTCTGCGATCTGCACACGTTTAGCTCGGTGACGTCTCTCGAACTCTAGATCCAGCCGAGGCCGAGGGAGAGTTTCGTCAGCACGACGGCGTGTTGATGGTGATGATGAAGTTACTGGTGCAGGGCTTCGCCTAAGCACTATGACAATATGACCGAGGTGGAAATCTGTGGAGGGTGGCACCGCAAACGGCTAAGAAATCAACTTTTATGTCTATGGGGTGCCCCCTCCTCCGTATATAAAGGAGGGGAGGAGGAGGGGGGTCGGCCTCAAGGGGCGCGCCCAAGGGGGGGATTCCTACTCCTAGTAGGAGTAGGTTTCCCCCTTTCCTATTCCAAGTAGGAGAAGAAGGAAGGAGAAGGAGAGGGAGAAGGAAAGAGGGGGGCGCCGCCGCCTCCTAGTCCAATTCGGACCAGCCCATGGGAGGCGCGCTGCCTCCTCTTGTGGCCCTTCTCTCCTTTCCACTAAAACCCAATAAGGCCCAATACTTCACCTGGTGAATTCCCGTAACTCCCCGGTTCTCCAAAAAATAGCCGAATCACTCGGAACCTTTCCGATGTCCGAATATAGCCTTCCAATATATAAATCTTTACCTCTCGACCATTTCGAGACTTATCGTCATGTCCGTGATCTCATCCGGAACTCTGAACAAACTTCGGTCATCAAATCACATAACTCATAATACAAATCGTCATCGAACGTTAAGCGTGCGGACCCTACGGGTTCGAGAACTATGTAGACATGACCGAGACACATCTCCGGTCAATAACCAATAGCGGAACCTGAATGCTCATATTGGCTCCTACATATTCTATGAAGATCTTTATCGGTCAAACCGCATAACAACATACGTTGTTCCCTTTATCATCGGTATGTTACCTGCCCAAGATTCGATCGTCGGTATCATCATACCTAGTTCAATCTAGTCACCAGCAAGTCTCTTTACTCGTTCCGTAATGCATCATCCTGTGACTAACTCATTAGTCACATTGCTTGCAAGGCTCATAGTGATGTGCATTACCGAGAGGGCCCAGAGATACCTCTCCGATACACGGAGTGACAAATCCTAATCTCGATCTATGTCAACTCAACAAGCACCATCGGAGACACCTGTAGAGCATCTTTATAATCACCCAGTTACGTTGTGACATTTGATAGCACACTAAGTGTTCCTCCGGTATTCGGGAGTTGCATAATCTCATAGTTATAGGAACATGTATAAGTCATGAAGAAAGCAATAGCAATAAACTAAATGATCATAGTGCTAAGCTAACGGATGGGTCTTGTCCATCACATCATTCTCTAGTGATGTGATCCCATTCATCAAATGACAGCACATGTCTATGGTCAGTAAACATAACCATCTTTGATTAACGAGATAGTCAAGTAGAGGCATACTAGGGACACTTTGTTTGTCTATGTATTCATACATGTACTAAGTTTCTTGTTAATACAATTCTAGTATGAATAATAAGCATTTATCATGATATAAGGAAATATAAATAACAACTTTATTATTTGCCTCTAGGGCATATTTCCTTCATCGACGATAGGCCTGGTAAGGTCGGTGCGTCAGAACCTCCTCGGGAGATGGATCGGTGGAGGACGACGGCGATGGCCTCTGAGAGTGCGCCGGACTGATGTGTGACTTGGTCCCGGCATTGTGGCTTGGCTGGGGCATCCGGCTTTAGATGTTAGGCTTTGGTGCGATGTCTGTTTGGTATTCGACTCAGACATTTGGCACCCCTCCATCAACTGGATAGGAGTAGCAATAGGTGTTGCAAAAATGGTGGCTTCAGACTTACTGATGTATTAGTTTGTAAGGTTTTTGCGAATAATTACTAAAATGGCTACATGCATCGTCCAGATGCAGAAGCCGGAGCATATCCTCCTCATCTAAAAAATCTATTTCAATTAAATTGATTTAGTGTTCAATGGCTATTTGGTTAGTTACAGATCTCAATAATATTTTGCCTTCATGGACGAAAGGTTATTACTATCGGTGCGATGGTGGGTGTGCATGTTGGGGAACGTTGCAGAAAACAAAAATTTTCCTACGGTTTCACCAAGATCCATCTATGAGTTCATCTAGCAACGAGTGATCGGATTGCATCTACATACCTTTGTAGATCGCGAGCGGAAGCGTTCAAAGAACGGGGATGAGGGAGTCGTACTCGACGTGATCCAAATCACCGGAGATCCTAGCGCCGAACGGACGGCACCTCCGCGTTCAACACACGTACGGTCAGCGTGACGTCTCCTCCTTCTTGATCCAGCAAGGGGGAAGGAGAGGTTGATGAAGATCCAGCAGCACGACGGCGTGGTGGTGGATGCAGCAGTCACCGCAGCAGGGCTTCGCCGTTCTTTACGGAGGAGGAGGAGGTCTTGGAGGGGAGAGGGAGGCACCAGGGGCATGGGGTGTGGCTGCCCTCCCTCCCCCCCTCTATATATAGGGTCCCCAAGGGGGGCGCTAGCCTTGGAGATCCAATCTCCCAAGGGGGCGGCGGCCAAGGGGGGTGGAGTGCCCCCCAAGGCAAGTGGGGCGCCCCCCACCCTAGGGTTCCCAACCCTAGGCGCAGGGGGAAGGCCCAAGGGGGGTGCACCAGCCCACTAGGGGCTAGTTCCCCTCCCACTTCAGCCCATGGGGCCCTCCGGGATAGGTGGCCCCACCCGGTGGACCCCCCGGAACCCTTCCGGTGGTCCCGGTACAATACCGGTGACCCCGAAACTTGTCCCGATGGCCGAAATAGCACTTCCTATATATAATTCTTTACCTCCGGACCATTCTGGAACTCCTCGTGACGTCTGGGATCTCATTCGGGACTCCGAACAACTTTCGGGTTACTGCATATACATATCTCTACAACCCTAGCGTCACCAAACCTTAAGTGTGTAGACCCTACGGGTTCGGGAGACATGTAGACATGACCGAGATGGCTCTCCGGTCAATAACCAACAGCGGGATCTGGATACCCATGTTGGCTCCCACATGCTCCTCGATGATCTCATCAGATGAACCACGATGTCGAGGATTCACGCAACCCCATATACAATTCCCTTTGTCAATCGGTACGTTACTTGCCCGAGATTCGATCGTCGGTATCCCAATACCTCGTTCAATCTCGTTACCGGCAAGTCACTTTACTCGTACCATAATGCATGATCCCGTGACCAGACACTTGGTCACTTTGAGCTCATTATGATGATGCATTACCGAGTGGGCCCAGAGATACCTCTCCGTCATACGGAGTGACAAATCCCAGTCTCGATCCGTGTCAACCCAACAGACACTTTCGGAGATACCCGTAGTATACCTTTATAGTCACCCAGTTACGTTGTGATGTTTGGTACACCCAAAGCACCCCTACGGTAGCCGGGAGTTACACGATCTCATGGTCTAAGGAAAAGATACTTGACATTGGAAAAAGCTCTAGCAAAACGAACTACACGATCTTGTGCTATGCTTAGGATTGGGTCTTGTCTATCACATCATTCTCCCAATGATGTAATCTCGTTATCAACGACATCCAATGCCCATAGTCAGGAAACCATGACTATCAGTTAATCAACGAGCTAGTTAACTAGAGGCTTACTAGGGACATATTGGTGTCTATGTATTCACACATGTATTACGATTTCCGGATAACACAATTATAGCATGAATAAAAGACAATTATCATGAACAAGGAAATATAATAATAATCCTTTTATTATTGCCTCTAGGGCATATTTCCAACAGTCTCCCACTTGCACTAGAGTCAATAATCTAGTTACATTGTGATGAATCGAACACCCATAGAGTTCTGGTGTTGATCATGTTTTGCTTGCGGAAGAGGTTTAGTCAATGGATCTGCGACATTCAGATCCATATGCACTTTACAAATTTTTGTGTCTCCATCTTGAACATTTTCACGGATGGAGTTGAAGCGACGCTTGATGTGCCTGGTCTTCTTGTGAAACCTGGGCTCCTTGGCAAGTGCAATAGCTCCAGTGTTGTCACAGAAGAGTTTGATCGGCCCCGACGCATTGGGTATGACTCCTAGGTCGGTGATGAACTCCTTCACCCAAATTGCTTCATGTGCTGCCTCCGAGGCTGCCATGTACTCCGCTTCACATGTAGATCCCGCCACGACACTCTGCTTGCAGCTGCACCAGCTCACTTTTCCCCACCATTCAACATATACACGTATCCGGTTTGTGACTTAGAGTCATTCAGATCTGTGTCGAAGCTAGCGTCGACGTAACCCTTTACGACGAGCTCTTCGTCACCTCCATAAACGAGAAACATGTCCTTAGTCCTTTTTAGGTACTTCAGGATATTCTTGACCGCTGTCCAGTGTTCCTTGCCGGGATTACTTTGGTATCTTCCTACCAAACTTACGGCAAGGTTTACATCAGGTCTGGTACACAGCATGGCATACATAATATACCCTATGGCTGAGGCATAGGGGATGACACTCATCTCTTCTATATCTTCTGCCGTGGTCGGACATTGAGCTGAGCTCAATTTCATACCTTGCAACATAGGAAAGAACCCCTTCTTAGACTGAACCATATTGAACTTCTTCAATATCTTATCAAGGTATGTGCTTTGCGAAATACCTATGAGGCGTCTCGATCTAACTCTATAGATCTTGATGCCTAATATATAAGCAGCTTCTCCAAGGTCCTTCATTGAAAAACTCTTATTCAAGTAGGCATTAATGCTGTCCAAAAGTTCTATATCATTTCCCATCAAAAGTATGTCATCTACATATAATATGAGAAATGCTACAGAGCTCCCACTCACTTTCTTGTAAACGCAGACTTCTTCATAAGTCTGCATAAACCCAAACGCTTTGATCATCTCATCAAAGCGAATGTTCCAACTCCGAGATGCTTGCACCAGCCCATAAATGGATCGCTGGAGCTTGCATACCTTGTTAGCATTCTTAGGGTCGACAAAACCTTCCGGCTGCATCATATACAGTTCTTCCTTAAGATAACCATTAAGGAATGTCGTTTTGACGTCCATTTGCCATATCTCATAATCATAGTATGCGGCAATTGCTAACATGATTTGGACGGACTTCAGCTTCGCTACGGGAGAGAAAGTCTCATCATAGTCAACCCCTTGAACTTGTCGATAACCCTTAGCGACAAGTCGAGCTTTATAGATGGTAACATTACCATCCGCGTCCGTCTTCTTCTTAAAGATCCATTTGTTTTCTATCGCTCGCCGATCATCGGGCAAGTCTGTCAAAGTCCACACTTTGTTTTCATACATGGATCCTATCTCGGATTGCATGGCTTCAAGCCATTTGTTGGAATCGGGGCCCGCCATTGCTTCTTCATAGTTCGAAAGTTCACCGTTGTCCAACAACATGATTTCTAAGACAGGGTTGCCGTACCACTTTGGTGCGGAACGTGTCCTTGTGGACCTACGAAGTTCAGTAGCAACTTGATTTGAAGTTTCATGATCATCATCATTAACTTCCTCTCTAGTCGGTGCAGGCATCTCAGGAACATTTTCTTGAGCTGCGCTACTTACCGGTTCAAGAGGTAATACTTCATCAAGTTCCACTTTCCTCCCACTTATTTCTTTCGAGAGAAACTATTTCTCTAGAAAGGATCCATTCTTGGCAACAAAGATCTTGCCTTCGGATCTGAGGTAGAAGGTATACCCAATAGTTTCTTTAGGGTATCCTATGAAGACGCATTTTTCCGACTTGGGTTTGAGCTTTTTAGGTTGAAGTTTCTTGACATAAGCATCACATCCCCAAACTTTTAGAAACGACAGCTTAGGCTTCTTCCCAAACCATAATTCATACGGTGTCGTCTCAACGGATTTCGACAAAGCCCTATTTAAAGTGAATGCGACAGTCTCTAAAGCATAGCCCCAAAATGACAGTGGTAAATCGGTAAGAGACATCATAGATCGCACCATATCCAATAGAGTGCGATTACGACGTTCGGACACACCATTACGCTGAGGTGTTCCAGGCGGCGTGAGTTGCGAAAGTATTCCACATTTTCTTAAGTGTGTACCAAATTCGTGACTCAAGTATTCTCCTCCACGATCTGATCGCAAAAACTTGATTTTTCTGTCACGTTGATTCTCAACCTCACTCTAAAATTCCTTGAACTTTTCAAAGGTTTCAGACTTGTGTTTCATTAAGTAGACATACCCATATCTACTCAAGTCATCAGTGAGGGTGAGAATATAACGATAGCCACCACGAGCCTCAACACTCATTGGACCGCACACATCAGTATGTATGATTTCCAATAGGTTGGTTGCTCGCTCCATTGTTCCTGAGAACGAAGTCTTGGTCATCTTACCCATGAGGCATGGTTCGCATGTGTCAAATGATTCGTAATCAAGAGACTCTAAAAGTCCATCTGCATGGAGCTTCTTCATGCGTTTGACACCTATGTGACCAAGGCGGCAGTGCCACAAGTATGTGGGACTATCATTATCAGCCTTACATCTTTTGGTATTCACACTATGAATATGTGTAGCATTACGCTCGAGATTCATTAAGAATAAACCATTCACCATAGGAGCATGACCATAAAACATATCTCTCATATAAATAGAACAACCATTATTCTCGGATTTAAATGAGTAGCCATCTCGAATTAAACGAGATCCTGATACAATGTCATGCTCAAAGCTGGTACTAATAACAATTATTGAGGTTTAAAACTAATCCCGTGGGTAAATGTAGAGGTAGCGTGCCGACGGCGATCACATCGACCTTGGAACCATTCCCGACGCGCATCATCACCTCGTTCTTCGCCAGTCTCCGTTTATTCCGCAGCTCCTGCTTTGAGTTACAAATGTGAGCAACCGCACCGGTATCAAATACCCAAGAGCTACTACGAGTACTGGTAAGGTACACATCAATTACATGTATATCACATATACCTTTTGTGTTGCCAGCCTTCTTGTCCGCTAAGTATTTGGGGCAGTTCCGCTTCCAGTGACCACTTCCCTTGCAATAAAAGCACTCAATCTCGCGCTTGGGTCCATTTTTTGGCTTCTTCCCGGCAGCTTGCTTACCGGGCGCGGCAACTCCCTTGCCGTCCTTCTTGAAGTTCTTTTTACCCTTGCCTTTCTTGAACTTGGTGGTTTTATTGTCCATCAACACTTGATGTTCCTTTTTGACTTCTACCTCTGCTGATTTCAGCATTGAAAATACCTCAGGAATGGTCTTTTCCATCCCCTGCATATTGAAGCGACAGAGATGGCCGATATTCCACTAAGAGATACAGTGCCCCTGGAAGCAATTCAGTTGGATAGTGATTTGACCTACGAGGAGAAGCCCGTCAAGATTCTTGAGTTTGCCAGCCAAGTTACACGCAGTAAGGTTATCAAGTTATGCAAAGTTCAGTGGAGCCACCATATCAAAGATGAAGCCACCTGAGAACGAGAGGAAGACCTACGGAAATACCACCCACACCTATTTGCTAGCCAACCCGAATCTCGAGGGCGAGATTCATCTTAAGGGGGGGTAGGTTTGTAACATCCCAAATTTTCAATTTGGATGTTATACATAGGTCACCACATGCATATCATATTTAATTTGCATTTTGTTGAGATTCTAGAAATCCTAAGCAACTCAAGGACCCACGGAGAGAGTTGGGGATTCCATTTATTTTCATATTCGATTTTTTTTCAAATTTGAAAAGAGGATCATTTTTGGTATTAATAATTTTTCTCTTCGAAATATTTCCTATATTAAAATAAAAGAGAGGAAACAATATGACTTCTCCAAATCAGAGAGGAATATTGGAGGAAAGATTTTAAAATCAAATAAATATTTTATTTGGATTTTATTCGAGATTTTATTTGAATTAGAAAAAAATATGCATTTTTCAAAATTGCAAAAAATGTTCACTTTATTCTAAATATTTTATTTAAACGGTGAATTTTTTGGCATTTTATTAGAATTTTTTAATATTTATTTAGGATTTTCTTCAGCGGAATTTATTAAAAAAAACAATTTCCCGGACCGACTAGGCCGAAGCACAGCCGACCCATTCCCGCGGCCTCGCCGTCTTCCCCGCGGACTCCCGCCGCCGCACGGACGTCGAGTCCGGCTCGGCCACGCCGCCCGCCGCCTTGCCCCCTTCCCCAAGCCTCCTTGCCCCGCCCCTTATAAGCCGCCGCCCCCACCGCCTCCCCCCCCCCACATCGGCAGCCGCCAGCGCCGCCGCCCCCCGCGCTCGCCGTCGCTTGCTGTGCCGCCGCAACTCCACCGCCGCATTGTCACCCCACGCTGCCGCCGCCGTCCGCTGACCCCGCCAGATGCCCCGCCTTGTCGTTGTCGCGCCGGAGCCACCGCCCGCCGCCATTCGGATCCGCCGCCGCCGCCGTTTCTTTTGTCCGATTTTCTTCGGTTTATTTTCGGTAAATCCTAGATATAATTAGGTTTTTATTTTAGACCTGGTTCCTTGGTTTTCTTCAGTTCCTACCTATTATGCGAACGTTTGTTCGTTTAGTTCTTATAACAAAAAAATTCATTCGTCTGTCATAGTTAGCGGACGTTCGTCCGATAGATTTTCTTTTTCTATTTTTTTCTGGCCAGGGACCTATCCGCGATTATTTTTGAAGGAAATATGCCCTAGAGGCAATAATAAAGTTATTATTTATTTCCTTATATCATGATAAATGTTTATTATTCATGCTAGAATTGTATTAACCGGAAACATAATACATGTGTGAATACATAGACAAACAGAGTGTCACTAGTATGCCTCTACTTGACTAGCTCGTTGATCAAAGATGGTTATGTTTCCTAACCATAGACATGAGTTGTCATTTGATTAACGGGATCACATCATTAGGAGAATGATGTGATTGACTTGACACATTCCGTTAGCTTAGCACTTGATCGTTTAGTTTGTTGTTATTGCTTTCTTCATGACTTATACATGTACCTCTGACTATGAGATTATGCAACTCCCGTTTACCGGAGGAACACTTTGTGTGCTACCAAACGTCACAACATAACTGGGTGATTATAAAGGTGCTCTACAGGTGTCTCCAAAGGTACTTGTTGGGTTGGCGTATTTCGAGATTAGGATTTGTCACTCCGATTGTCGGAGAGGTATCTCTGGGCCATCTCGGTAATGCACATCACTTAAGCCTTGCAAGCATTGCAACTAATGAGTTAGTTGCGGGATTATGTATTACGGAACGAGTAAAGAGACTTGCCGGTAATGAGATTGAACTAGGTATTGAGATACTGACGATCGAATCTCGGGCAAGTAACATACCGATGACAAAGGGAACAACGTATGTTGTTATGCGGTCTGACCGATAAAGATCTTCATAGAATATGTAGGAGCCAATATGAGCATCCAGGTTCCGCTATTGGTTATTGACCGGAGACGTGTCTCGGTCATGTCTACATAGTTCTCGAACCCGTAGGGTCCGCACGCTTAAAGTTCGGTGACGATTGTAATTAGGGTTTTTGTGTTTTGATGTACCGAAGGTTGTTCGGAGTCCCGGATATGATCACGGACATGACGAGGAGTCTCGAAATGGTCGAGACATAAAGATTGATATATTGGAAGCCTATATTTGGATATCGGAAACGTTCCGGGTGAAATCGGGATTTTACCGGAGTACCGGGGGGTTACCGGAACCCCTCGGGGGTTATTGGGCCTACATGGGCCATAAGGGAGAAGAGGAGGGCCGGCCTGGGCAGGCCACACGCCCCCTCCCCCCTAGTCCTAATAGGACAAGGAAGGGGGGGCGGTGCCCCCCTTTCCTCTTTCTCCCTTCCTCCTTCCTTTTCCAACAAGGCAAGAGAGGGGAGTCCTACTCCCGGTGGGAGTAGGACTCCTCCAGGCGCACCCCTAGGGCCGGCCACACCTCCCCCTCTCCCTCCTTTATATACGGAGGCAAGGGGGCACCCGATGACACACAAGTTGATCTTTGTGATCGTTCCTTAGCCGTGTGCAGTGCCCCCTTCCACCATATTCCACCTTGGTCATATCATAGCGGTGCTTAGGCGAAGCCCTGCATCGGTAGAACATCATCACCGTCATCACGCCGTCGTGCTGACAAAACTCTCCCTCAACGTTCTGCTGGATCGGAGCTCGAGGGACATCACTGAGTGGAACGTGTGCAGAACTCGGAGGTGCCGTACGTTCGGTACTTGGATCAGTCGGATCGGGAAGACGTACGACTACTTCCTCTACGTTGTGTCAATGCTTCCATTGCCGGTCTACGAGGGTACGTAGACAACACTCTCCCCTCTCGTTGCTATGCATCACCATGATCTTTTGTGTGCGTAGGAATTTTTTTGAAATTACTACGTTCCCCAACAATTTTTTATCACAAATTAGCCCCTGATCTTCAAACCCTCACAGTTTTTCAACCGTTCGTCCAAATCCAGTGAAACCAACGCCAAAATCTTCGTCTCGAACCTCTCTTTCCAGTTAACCAACCTGAACATGGTTTTGACAATTTAAAATTTGGTTGCAAGCAGATTTGAATTTGAACTTCTTTTGATCGTAGTTTGAGTTCCGTAGCTCCGATTTGAGCGATTCTTTTTGCAAATCGAAGCTCTTCAGTTGAACTTTCAGTTTGGACTTTCTCATCTAAGTTTTACCCTTGCATCTATGCTTGAGTGCTTATGTATCATATTGTTTGTTTGCGATAGAGTTTTTGGAGTGCGAAGCGTGCTACTACGAGTCTCTAGTGTTTGCAGATCGTCAGCAAGGCAAGTAACACTTTGATCATATCCCTTTATTACCCAGTTTTATGCATTAGTTCAAACCCTCAAACATTGCATGGTTAGCACTTGATAACATGTGGTTATCGGGAAGTAGTAGTTGAGGTAGTACCTATTGGCCTTTTATTTCAAACCCATGGAGTTACTTCTACGTTATGCTTATACTGCTATGCTATGCTCGTAGACGTGGTTTGGTTTGAGTGATGCATGACAGTTGTGAGAATTATTAGGAACTAAGGGTTTATTTAAGGTGGCTACTTTAACACACATCTGGGTGGATTTTTTATGGGCACCTGGGGCAATCCAGTGTTGTCCAAGGAGATCCCGGGGAATCCGTGTGATCATCCTATGGTCCGCCACCCAGGCTCAAAGGGATCATATTGTTATTCATGCTGGAAACTTCCGTGTGCAGCCACAAGCCATTATGGGCTCTGGCATAGTTGAGTATGTTGTGTGACCTCTTTCAGTGGTAAACTAGTAGATGTAGGGGATGTAGGTGGTACGGTTTACCCGTCGAAAGGGCTAATGCTTCTGAAAGATTGTGTCTCGGTCATCCATTTCTCAAATATCATGTAGTGCGAGAAATCAACGGAGGAGATCGAGTCTTGTGGAGAAAAGTGTGCAAACCTCTACAGAGTGTACAAACTAATCATGATTAGCTGTGTCCCCGGTTATGGACATCTTGAGTATCTGGTGCTTGAATTATTATGTTGACCTCATCACTTTACTTAAATAACTTGTTGGGTTAATGATTACTTTAACTGGGGTTGAGATGGGGTTACCATTCTCAATGTTTATCAGCTACCATGATAGTTAAACAAAATATATTCCTTTGTTGTAGGGAAAAATGGCTTTTTACAAAAACATGAAAACCGTAGAGCCTCCACCAGCCATATTTGCATGTAGTTATAGTTGTTTCATGTTCATTGCTCTACAGTGTTATTTTGCCAGCATATTCCATGCGTTGGCCCATTTTTGGGTTGCAACGTATTATGTTGCAGACTTTTCAGACAAAGAGTAAGGTGCGCTAGGTCGTTGTTGTGCACTAAGCTATGCCGTTGGAGTTGATGGACTCGCTTTACCTTCGAAGCCTTTTGCTATTATCTTATTTAGTTGGCCTTAAGCCATATTATTGTAATAAGTTCTCTTTTGAGACTATCGATGTATTAAGTGTGTGATTGAAACTCTGTTATAAATCCTTCAAGTACCGTGTGTGTCAGCATTACCGATCCAGGATGACACTTATGCACAGAGATTTGATCGTTTGAGGTCAGATCGCTACAGTGAGAAAGTAGATATGAGTGCTAATGGGTGCTGCTAATGGAATATTAGGCCATATACAACACAGGCACTAAGACAGCGATGCTAGGATTTAAATTATGCCTCTTCTGATAGTTTTTATGTTATTCGTGATGCTTTGTCTTGGCATCGTTGCCCACCTAGGAGTTGGATGCTTAGAAATTATGTACAAAATTTCTCCCTAGCGCCCGCTTCAAGCGCCCAGCTCTTGTGAAAAAAAGGTCAGGATTTAAGTGCCCCCTACCAGAGGTGGCTGATTCTATTTGCTGGAGGCTCATGAAGTACTCTCTCTGTAAAGAAATATAGGAGCGTCTAGATCATTAAAATAGTGATCTAAATATTCTTATACTTTTTATGGAGGGGTTACTAAACATTTGCCACCTCATGAATTTGGTGTAGTTTGTCTATCGATATAGATGGACCTAAACCCTAGAGTTTTTCCTTATACACCTTCAGACAATTTCAAGCATAGCCTTGTTGAAAATTTCAACAATAGATCCTGTTGATGGAATCACTGCTTTATTCAAAACTTCAAGTATTTAATGCATAAGAGGAACACTTTTTTTTCTAAGAAACTAATTTATCAGATGTATGTCAATAGCAACTACTACCTGTTGCATAAAGGAACACATTCAAATCCATTCAATAATTGATAAGTACCAATGTACCATTCTGCTTCTTCTTTTTTTGCAGGGAAATGTACCATTCTGCTTGCATCAACATATAGATTGAATGAATGATACTAAGATTCTTTGTTATGAAACATCCATACAACCATACATGGAGAAGTAGCATAACGATTGAAACAAGATTCTTTCATAGGCAAGGAAAGAAAAAGTGGTTGATTGCATTTTTGTTCCAAACATTCAAGCAACCATACACATATAGAAGTAGCATAACCATTAGTACTAAACTTGGATGACATATATGATAATAATTGATATATAGGCATTACTTCCACATTGTCATGACAATATCCTTTGCCACGTCCCATTCAGTCGGCAGGATTCTAGCTATCAACTCCTTGAGAACAGATGGGCAGCTAGATTTCAGATGCTCATAACCGTCACTTGCCATCATAGCCTTGACATTGGAAGGAGAATAAAGGAATTGCAAACAAGCCTCTTTGAGACCATGGAAAGAATGATGTTCTGCTAAAGCCAAACTGATGGCCACCATGTTTGAATCAATGTGAGTGCACAATTTCTCCTCGCACATAAGCTTCAGCCTGCCGATGTTGTACCTGTCAGCCGCTACAAGAAGATGGGTAGCCATAACCACATCAGTTTCGCCTTTATTGCTAGCCATCTCAAGCATAGAGATAGAGTCGGTGTATATGAAGAGGAGCAAGGACTCGAACACATCAGGTTCCATGTCACAAATTTCAATTAGACTGCCAGAACTCTCCTCCATGGCGCCAAGGAGCTCCGCCTTTGTAATGCCTCGAGACTGTTGCGCCAGGTGTCTGCCAGTTATTCGCTGCTATTACCTTGTCATTTGTTTACATGTCATGCATTTCATATCATGTCATCATGTGCATCACATTTGCTTACGTGTTTGTCTCATGCATGCGAGCATTTTCTCCGTTGTCCGTTTTGCAATCCGGCACTCCTACATCCTCCAATGCCCTCTTTTGTCTCTTTTCGTGTGCAGGTGTTAAACGTTCTTGGTTTGGACCGAGATTTGCCAAGCGGCCTTGGTACACCACCGGTAGACCGCCTGTCAAGTTTCGTGCCATTTGGAGTCCGTTTGATACTCCAACAGTTAACCGGGGAACCGTAAAGACCTCGTGTGTGTTGCAGCCCAACACCCCTCTAGAGTGGCCCCAAAACCATCCAAACCCCCTCCATCCTCTCGGCCGTTCGATCACCACCGCGTGGCCGAAAACTGCTCCTCATTTGGACTTTTGTAGCTCCCTCTACCTATAAATATGTGATCCCCTCCGAATTCTCGCGGATGAAACCCTAGATCCATTCCTCCCCGTGCCACCGGACATGTCCGCCCGCCGTCGGACGCGTCCACCGCCGCCGCCACATCACCCCGGCCAATCATGAGGTGACACGTCAGCGCCGCCGTTGCCCGCACCCAGCCGTGCTGCGCCACGTGTCCGGCTGCGTCCATCTGCCACCGCGGCCCGCGGGGCCCGAGGCCGGCCCACCCGAGCCGCGACCGGGCTCGAGCGCCCGAGTCACCCCGCCGCCTTCTCCTCGTGCTTCCACCGCCGGCGCGCCACCGCGTCCCCGCCGCCTGTGCCACCCGGCGCCGCCATGCCTTCGCCGCGTCGCCGCTTCCTTCCACTCCGGCCGCCGTCGCCCGCCGGACCACGCCCCACCGCCGATCTGCCTTCCCACCGGCTGGATCCGGTCCGGGCCCGCCTCGTTCGTCGTCCTCCCCCACTCCGGTGTCAACCCCGGCAAACTTCGGCCGCCGCTGCGAATTTGCGGCGAGATCCTGGCTGCCTCGACTTTCGTGCCCCGAAACCCTAGATCTGATTCCGGAGAGGTTGATTTTTCTCCAAGTCCTTTTACCCTCATAATATATGCCCTTGTTCATCGCATCATAACTTAATCACCGTAGCTCCGTTTCATGCGCATGATATATCAAATTGTTCATCTGGATGTGCTCTTCATTTTGTTCCATTGCACCATGCTTGTTTGAGTCCATCTTGATGCCCAAATCATGGGTGCAAGAGTGCTATAAAATGTTAGGTGCTGATTCTTGTCAGATCTTGAGCATTTTTCATTTTTACCATGATTATTGTGTGCTGCATATGAACATGAGCTCTACATGTGTTTTGAGCTATGCCATGCCATCTTTACAGGGGTGTATGCCATGTATTTTTGTGATCAATGTGGTGACTAGCACAAGCATGCAAAGTAGCTCTCGTGATATTGCTGATTTCAGGGACTTATAATTTCAGTAAATCATTTCCCTGCTGTTATTTTTATGCCATGTATTCATGTTGCTATAGAGAGATCCATGCTTCTTTTGTGTATGTTCAGTAAGGATGATTTGGACATATGTGGTCTATCCATCCATGTCCCTGTTTGCATTTATGGAGTGCCGTAGCATGACTCAATCTTGCTCTACTTTTGCTATAAAATATTCCTGACAGATTGTTTACATGTTAATCAATATTGCCAAGGTTGTTGTAGTTGATCCATGCATGCTATGAGATTGTTCTTGCCATGGTTAGCTTCTTGATCATGTCTTCTTGCTGGTAGTATGCTTAGTTTGTCATGCAATGCCTTGTGTTGAGTGCATCGAGCTCGCAAAGGTGCCTTCATAATTATGTTTATGCCATGTGCAGTTTTCTGCTAAGTCTGAATCTGTCAACGAAACTTGCTGTGTTTACATGGGTGCCATCTTATCTTCTGATCCTTTTTTGGCTTATGGTAAGTAAGGGACTTTTGTTATATACTTTGAGTAGATTCATGTCATGCCTTGTATTGCTATGTTCTGATCCTGTAGCATGTTATTATCTTGCTCTAAATATTGCTTCCTGATGTTAATTCCTGACATGTTATTTTCACTAAGTCTGTGATGCTGATATCTTTTGCACTTTTGCCATGCTTGTTTGAACCTGCTCTTGTGTGATTTAGCCGTAGCTCAGTGTTCATCTTTTGTCAAGCATCTTGAGTAGATCAATGGCATGTGCTTTGTTGCTATGTTGGAGTGCAGTAGCGTAGTTTCTTGTTGCATTCTAGATGGCATCGTGTTGTTTATCGCAGAATTGTGTCATTATTGTTTTGCTTGCCATTTGCAAACCGTGCATCCGATTCCGGTGATCTTTATATCGATTTCGACCGAAATCAACTCATCTTTCCAGCTGAACTCTTGGTTTGCCAAGTTGAGGTCTGGTTAAATCTTTTCCTTCCGGAGCTCGCATATGCATTGCATATCACATCCCACATAGCATGCCATGTTTTGCATTATGTTGCTTGCGCATTGCACCGTGGTTGATTGTTGTTTCTTTTGCTTGTGTTCTTGCCTTGGGTAGAGCCGGGAGACGAGTACGTGATCGAGGAACCCGTTGAGTACGCTTACGAGGATCAAGCTTTCGTCAACTCGGAGAACTTTGCAGGCAAGATGACCATACCCTCGAAATCACTTCTATCTTTGCTTGCTAGTTGCTCGCTCTGTTGCTATGCCGCCATACCTACCACTTGATATATCATGCCTCCCATATTGCCATGTCAAGCCTCTAACCCACCTTGTCCTAGCAAACCATTGTTTGGCTATGTTACCGCTTTGCTCAGCCCTTCTTATAGCGTTGCTAGTTGCAGGTGAAGATGAAGTTTGTTCCATGTTGGAACATGGATATGTTGAGATATCACAATATCTCTTATTTTAATTAATGAATTTATATACTTGTTAAAGGGTGAAAGGTTCGGCCTTATGCCTGGTGTTTTGTTCCACTCTTGCCGCCCTAGTTTCCGTCATACCGGTGTTATGTTCCTTGATTTTGCGTTCCTTACGCGGTTGGGTTATAATGGGAACCCCTTGACAGTTCGCCTTAAATAAAACTCCTCCAGCAAGGCCCAACCTTGGTTTTACATTTGCACTAACAACCTATCACCTTCCCTTGGGTTTTCACGAGTCCGAGGGTCATCTTTATTTTAACCCCCCCCCCCCCGGGCCAGTGCTTCTCTAAGTGTTGGTCCGAACTAGAGCCCCTTGCAGCGCCACCTCGGGGAAACTTGAGGGTTGGTTTTAGTTCTACGGATTGCTCATCCGGTGTGCCCTGAGAACGAGATATGTGCAGCTCCTATCAGGATTTGTCGGCACATTCGGACGGTTTTGCTGGTCTTGATTTACCAGTGTCGAAATGTCTTGTAACCGGGATTCCGAGTCTAATCGGGTCGTCCTGGGAGAAGGAATATCCTTCGTTGACCGTGAGAGCTTGTGATGAGCTAAGTTGGGACAACCCTGCAGGGTTTTGAATTTTCAAAAGTCGTGCCCGCGGTTATGGGCAGATGGGAATTTGTTAATGTCCGGTTGTAGAAAACTTGACACTTAACTTAATTAAAATGCATCAACCGCGTGTGTAGCCGTGATGGTTTCTTTTCGGCGAGGTCCGGGAAGTGAACACGGTTCTTGTGTTATGCTTGAACATAAGTAGTTTCAGGATCACTTCTAGTTCACGACCATGCTTTGCTTCTCTTCTTGCTCCCATTTGCGTAAGTTAGCCACCATATATGCTAGTGCTTGCTGCATCTTCACCTCAGTACCCTTTCTTATCGATAAGCTTAAATAGTCTTGATCGCGAGGGTGTGAGATTGTTGAGTCCCCGTGACTCACAGATTACTTCCAAAACCAGTTGCAGGTGCCGATGATACCTGTGCAGGTGACGCAACCCAGCTCATGTGGGAGCTCAATAAAGATCATGTTCGTTGTGTTGTTTCGTTTCCAGTTGATCAGTAGTGGAGCCCAGTTGGGCGATCGGGGATCTAGCATTAAAGGTTGTCTTTCTTTATTTGGTTTCGTAGTCGGACCTTGATTGTATTCTGGATCATGTAATGCTATATTTATGTATCATGTGAAGTGGCGATTGTAAGCCAACTCTTTATCCCTTTCTTATTCAGTACATGGGATGTGTAAAGATTATCCCTCTTGCGACATGCCTACAATACGATTATGCCTTTAAGTCGTGCTCCGACACATGGAAGATGTAGCCGCATCGTGGGTGTTACAGCCTTGAAGACGGATGACCGAGCAATGAGGACACACTTGTGAGCAGAGAATGTCTGTTCGCCGACTTAAAAAATTAAGTCCGCTGCATCCTTGTTCTTCAGGAGGTCGCCGAGATGCTGGTTCAGGTCGCCTGGAGGAACCCTTGTTTCTTCTTCCCCGTTGATCTCCCTGGTGACGGTGACATCGCACCTAATGGTCAAACAGTCGTCTCGCAGATGCGCCGATGCCTCTAGATCAGCCCTCTTGATCAAGCTATGGTAACCCCAGTGTGAACCTTTCGCTGAGAAGGTATGTCCAGGGTGGGTACAGCTGTCAAGTACATTGAACGTGAATTTCGCCTTGACATCTTTAGCATCGGCAGATTCGAGATGTAGATAAAGAGATACAAAATCGGCATACTCCTCAAGGCCACCGTTTGGGTAATATCTCATGGCCCAGCTGTGGCCTCCAACACTGAAAGGGGCAGAAATGACGAACTTGCCATTCTTGAGTAGCTCCTTGGCTCTGGAGTGTCCATCTACCTTGAGCACACACGACCTTTCGTCAGATCCGGCTACAATGGCAGCAGATATCTTGCAATGCTCTGGCATCCTGGAGATTGGCTTGGACTTGGGAAGAAGACTGGTGAGGTAAAGTAAGGAAGGTCTTGCTGCATCATCTAGCTATATATGGAGGTGCACCTCGGAAGTTAAATCCATTCGGTTCACATTCTATCTTCGCATCCGTGTAAATTTTCTGCCATTTACACCACTCGTTTGCCTTCACGAGGAGACGCCATTAATTGCATTGTAGAGTTGTGCCATTGGTGGGAGGCGAAAGGTGACCGCGATGAAGCATTGACAGCTGAAAAGTTTTGTTTGTGCCGAGAGGTTGAATTGTTGATACCAGTGTCAGTGTGTACCGACGGGGAAAATCACCAGTGTTATCCGTTTCTTTTCTGAAAACGTGGAGAAAATGAATAATATGTCCAGCAACTCTGTTGCGAACAAAATCTGCAACAAAGAACCTACTCGTCAGCTTTGTGCTCACGCGCCCAGAAACTGCCTCCTTTTCAAATTACTCGAACGGATAACACAGATAATTTCATTGTTTTTTACGACCTTCAGTGTTAGGGGACAGGGTCATATAATTCAGATTCATCTTGAGATTTTGGGCGGTCAGAACAGCACGCAAGGGGAGCGTCGGAACACAAATGACAGTACCACAGTCCAGCTGAACGTAACGACCTGAACAAATCATCATCCACAACACAAAGCACATTTTTATTTAAAAAATTACAATTTGTATAGAGATTTTGAAGAATGTTTTCACTGTACTCGACCACAACATTTTCATACTCCAAACACATCGAATATTTAGCAGATAAAAAAGTACAACAGTCATGCTTAACTGAAAACTACAAAAAACCTGGTTTCCTCTACAATCCCCTTTGACATGGATTTTTCTGAAACTGAAACCGGTCAAACCGTCAACAACATAACAAGCACATAGCTGCTGAGCTGCACTACCAGCAATATTCAGAGGGACTGAACCTTCTGTTAGCTAAAGTTGTGACGGGTCACTGGTTACAAGAAACTATGTATCCTTTGCTCACGTCCGGCGGTCACCAGCGCGGCAACTGGCTGTCACAAAGACATTGATTGTCAATGCTTGAGGATTACACGCATATTTTATTTTATTTAGCTTGAATTGCAACACAAGGTCCCGAGATGCACATACCCGTTCATTTTTTTCAATGCAAGAAGTACAGACGAAAGCTAATGACGGGAAAGAATGGAACAATACAAGCATTTAGTAGTGGTCTACTCTTCATTCAAAAAAATAAATCTAGTAGTGGGCTACTCCCTATGTTTTTATTTACTTTGCATATTAGATGTTTCTTAAGTCAAACATTGTAATCAACTTGTGGTTGAGATGGTTAGGTGGACAGTGGTATCCCCAACCCACCAGGGTTCAAATCCTGGTGCTCGCATTATTCCTGGATTTATTTCAGGATTTCCGGCGATGCGTTTTCAGTGGGAGGAGACGTTCCCGTCGACGACGAGGCGCCTACGGCGACTTCGTAAATCTCAAGATGATGTGTCGGCTCAGTCTTTCGAAGGTGCTCATAAGGATAAGGTGTGCGTGTGTGCGTTCATAGGGGTGAGTGTATGCGCGTGTATATGAGCGCATGTGTCCGTATGATGCTCAAAAAACATTGTAAAATTTTGATCACATTATAGATTAAATTAGTATACTCTCCGCACTTAGCTACCCAACGTTTACCATAGGCACGATAACTACTCCTATAGCTCTTCAATACCTAGCGTTACCTCACCCGCAAAAAAAAAACAGCTTTACCATCCGCAGTTGGCTACCCAGCATTTACCATAGAAAAGTTTAATATACTCTCCATACTTGGCTACCCAGCATTTACAAAATGTTCCTTAAAAATGCTTGCATTTAACATTTCTGTAAGTATTTAGAATTTTAAAATATTCAGCCATTTTTAATAAAATATTGTTTTTAAAAAATGTTTGCCTTTTTAAATAAATAGAAATTCATTTTTAAATAATAAATAATAATAAATCATTTGAAAACCAGTAAAACAGACGCAACGCTCCCTACAAGCTGAGCGATAATGGGCCGGCCCACCAAAGATAGAAAAATAAATCTAGCCATTTTGCATAGTAGCATATGCCCGGCCTACAACATTGCACCAAAAAGATCGTCAAAACCATAGTTCATGCATCTTGAACCTAGTTCAAACAAATAAAAGAGGACCATGCATAATCTCTGTCTTGAATGAACTTTTGCTTTCAAACCAAGCCTTCCTTTTTGGGGTCATCTGCTTGTGTTGGCCGCCTTGATCTCCACTTCCTTGGAGATTAGCGTGAGCTCCACCTCCTCGGCTCTTGTCCGGAAATTGGCCTCATCGATCTCGAGCTTCCTTTTTTGTATGTCAAAATAGGTCTTCATTTGCTCCTCTTTCTCTTGGCGCTTACTGTCTTCCTTTTGGGTCATGAATCCCTTCAATGTTTCTTGCAAGGCGATCGTCGAAGCATGACACGTTGCATCCACCTTGGAATTTGTCTTCCCCCTCAGCCCCTTCTCACTTTCACTTAGGTCATCAACCAACGAAGGCCCTTCCTCTTTTTTGGGCCATATATGGCTCCTTGAACTTGGGGCAATCCTTGATTTTCTTCCAGCAATGGCTCAGGGTGAATGGATTACCCCCATTTTGGACCTTGAAGGTATTCAAGGCTTGAAACACCTACATTTAGAGATGAAACCAACAAAATATATTCATATGCATAGGAAGACGATTAATGCTCAGAAAAAGGTAATGTTTGATCCCAATGTAAGTCACGGGCCGGCAGAGACAAAATTCTCATGGGAGCCACAAAAGTTGTTGCACTCCAATTGGATGAAGCCCCACCTTTTTTGTATTGACACGTCGGTCCGGTCACTCTCAAATTTGTATGGCTCAAACTCCCTATGTTCATGGAAGTAATCGCCAACCCTTTTCCAGAATGTTGTTCCTTTTTGCTTGGCGCCGGTTTTGCGATATTGTCCAATTGCCACCCAAGTTTCGCAAATCAACTTGTCCTCTGTCTTTGTGTATGATCCTGTCCTCACGCTTTTCCTTCTCATTTTGTGACCGGCCCTGCTCCACAAGCTCTTCCTCAAACAACAATGGCTCCCCATCGAAGTCGACGCCCCCTTCGCCATTGTCTTGGCCATCATTGTATTGGCCGTTGTCTTTGGCCGTGGGCATCTTGGCCGGTGGCATCTTGGCTGGTGGCATCTTGAGTCTCGTCGTCATCATACCCTTGGCCACCCTCATTGATCATCCCCTTGATATCCTCATAGTACCTCCGACTGGCCGGCGCCAAGGTCGGTGTTTCATCAAGTAAGTTTCGGCCATCGGGTAAGTTGGCTAGAGAGACCACCCGCGGGTGCTTCCTTCACATCCCGATGGACTCGCCGGCCATAGGTGTGGCATTGGGATCAATGGGGGGGGGGGGGGGGGATGGGGAAGTCCAACATGTAGTCACCCATGGAATGACGTTGGTGTGCCATAGATGGACGGGCCAGGGGAGAACAAAGGGAGGGTATCGTGGGCGTCCGGCGTGTCAGCGCAAACATAAACTAGACCAAAATTGGGCCAAAATGGATTGAGGCGGATAAAAAAAAGAGGACATCCATCCGTTTGTACCGTCGCGTTGGCCCGTGTTTTTTGTCCATGTGGACCTAAACGAACGCAAACGTAGCAGATGCGTGTAAATGATCTATCAGTTTGTTGTGATCGCACGGCATCACGACGTACCAACCGCATGGATCTAGGATTTTCACTGTAAATAAAACTCACCTGATCCTCTCCAGGCATCTCGCCTCGCTCCTCCTCCACAGCACCACGTACGTGCCCATCACGCCGGCCAGTTGGACCGATCGAGCAGGATGAATCTCCCGGCGATTGCCTGCGCCCTCCTCCTACTTCTCCATCTCAATGGTTGGTGCCCTGATTACATGCTTATGAGCTTGCTAGATTGTTCGTTAGCACACACTTTATTCTTAATTTCTACACGTTGTAATTTGCCGCTTAAATAGATCGATCTGCGTGCAGTTTCTCTCGTGGAGTCGTCCCGGCCGCAGCCACAGGGGCTCGGGAAGGGGCGCCACCACGACCATAACGGGCACAGCGGCGACGACAGGCACCGACACCATCACTCCGACGACTACAACGGCTACAGCTTCTACGTGTTCGGTGACTCCTTCGCCGACAACGGCAACCTCGTCAAGATGAACCCTAGGTCCGAACTGAATCGCCAGTGGCGCCCTCCATACAGGGCCAACGGCCGCTTCTCCAACAGCATGGTTGAACCCGACTTCATCGGTGCGTCCTTCCTCAGCCTCGAATTCTCCATCTCTATTTTGCATTGCCGTGTTCATCATCTCCACGGACTGACGTGTAACCTCTGTTTGGTTTTACTACGTATGTTGCAGCCTCCATGTTAGGGCAGATGAAATCCCCTCCGGCGCACAGCCTCACGCGCAAGGTCGGCCCGGATGGCCTGAACTTTGCCACCGGCGGCTCCGGCGTGTATGACGTGCCGCACACCCGCACGCTCGCCAGGCAGATCCACACCTTCCACAAGCTCGTCAAGGACGGAGACATCCACCAAGAGCTTCTGGCATCAAAATCTGTCGCGCTCGTCGCCATCTCTGGCAACGACTACGCCCGCCTCCCCGCCGACACCAAAAGCTTCGCCGAGGTGGATGATTTCGCCAACAATGTGGCCGAGGAGATCGCGGCCAACGTGCGGCGCCTGCAGGACATCGGCGTGCAGAAGGTGCTCGTCAACAACCTCTTCCCTTTCGGGTGCGCGCCGTCGCAGACCAGGGAGTACAATCACACCCGCTGCAACGAGCGGCGCAGCCTGGCCGCCACGCTCCACAACCACCACCTTGTCAACAAGCTGGCCGACATGGAGGACGTGCTGGTGGTCGACCTCAACGCCGCCTTCAGCACGGTCCTCCGAGACGACGGGGGCACTGACATTGCCAATCTCTTCAGGGAGAAGCTGGTGCCCTGTTGCGAGAGCACGGACCCCAAGGGATACTGCGGGCAGGTAGACCCGGAGACGTTGGATCCGCTCTACGATGTGTGCGACGAACCCCACGTGTTCTTCTTTTGGGACGAGATGAACCCGACCATGGTCGGGTGGCAGGCCGTCATGGGCCCGCTCGACTTCCCCATCAGAAAGTTCCTAGGCCTCGTTAAGTAGATGATGCATCCGCGTGTGCATGTATACCCTGTGCTTCACCTTGAACTATATCTTAGTATTGACTAGCAAAAAAGCCCGTGCGTTGCAACGGAAGAGAAAACATAACACATATTCTTAACTCAATAACCATCACTCAAGACCACATAGGTCCATCTTCTTTATTTTTGCGAGGCATCATATTTGTGTTGCCACTTATCCTCTTTCTCACTCTCGCCGGCGATGGCCTCGGTGTTCACACAAAACAAAACAAAACGTGTGTTGAATATGGTTAATCCTAAGGCGTCTCTCTCCCTCTCTCCTCCCTCTCTCTCTCTCTCTCTCTCGCTCGCTCGCTTTCTCTCACTCTCGCAATGAGAAATTTGTTGTTTTCCCCTGCGACATTTTTCAGAGGTATGCATGTGTAGTTATCGATGTTTTATTTTCCGTATATGGTTATAGTGGGGTGTTTATTTACAATCCGGATCGCCGCCGATATGAAAAAAATCGGATCTTGCGTTTTAAATTATAAGTTTGCTTCCATATCAATATTCTAAAAATATTTAACAGGTAAAATTAACATCATATTTAGATTCCACACATTTTTCTAATAAAATTTTATATATAATATGTTAAAATCGAAGTTACGGTTTAAAAGATACAAATAATTTAGAAAATCATTTGGTTTGACTCAAATATATTCCAAAATAATATTTAAAAATACTTAACAAGTAAAAATACTCTCATATTCATATTCTACATATTTTTCTAATCAAATTTTATATATAACATGTTCAAATCGGAGTTACGGTTTAACAGATATGGATGATTTTAAAAAGCATTAGTTTGACTTAAATATGATCCACGGATGAATTACCTAAAACATCAGGGTTTTTTCAAAAAAATGTAAAATAACGGTTCGGGTGTGACTTAAATCCGGACGACTGGTTGATTTCAAGAAAAACAAGGACTTTTGTGTAAAATAGGAAAATAACGATTCGTTTTAACTTAAAACAGAACTGCGGGTTGAATTCTTTGAAATAGAGGGACTTTTTTGAAAATTGCCATGACGGACGAAAGAAACCCAATTTGCTTTATTATTAGGTAAATATATGTAGGCGAAAATCTGATATGGTACCATGGTTTTCACTTTCAGTAAGATTTCCATGAAATTCACCGAATTCTGTTCATTTCAGTACTCACTGAAATATTTACCTTTCGGCGAAAATATTTTCAGCAATTTCAGTGCTACACATGAATTCAATTATTTTTCAAAAATAATTTCAGAAAAATCAAATATTTAATTGAATTTTACCGAATATTTCGGCATTTTGGCTGAATTGGAAACTGAAATCACTGAATCTCGGTGATTTTGGCTGGTGCTGAATTTCTTCTGAAACTGAAAGTGAAAACCTTGCATGGTACCCTATTTATCGAGAAAGAAAGAGCTAGTACTATATTCTAGATATATCTATTTGTTTCTTATACTTTAGTCTTGAAATAATTAATTTTGTGTTCTGGAACTGGATATCGAGTGGTTTTGTTATGGACAAATTATACAACAAAGAACTAGCAATTAACTAGCTAGGTTGGTTTGTGCGCCACTAGAAACTATGTTCAACCTGTATAATCAAGTTCCAAAAGAGAGAAAAACGGGTATGACACCGAATTCCTTAGCGTCTCGGTGATTAGGGTTGCTCTTTGGCTTTCTTGGCTAATATGAGGTGCAGGTATGGGAATGCCAGGCGTAGGGCAACCAATCTGTATGGTACGGCGCATCCGGAGTGTGGGGTGGCTATCCCGTAAGGATTCTGGTTGATGATCGTGGCAGTTCGGTTACTTCGGTATGTGGCAATGCCAGCAGGTTGTCTTCGCTATGTGCTGTTGCGGAACGTAGTAATTTCAAAAGAAATTCTACGCACACGCAAGATCATGATGATGTATAGCAATGAGAGGGGAGAGTGTCGTCCACGTATCCTTGTATACCATTAAGCGGAAGCGTTATGACAACGCGGTTGATGTAGTCGTACGTCTTCACGATCGACTGATCCTCAATACCGAACGTATGACACTTCCGCATTCAGCACACGTTCAGCTCGGTGACGTCCCACGAACTCATGATCCAGTAGAGCTCGAGGAAGAGTTTCGTCAGCACGACGGCGTGGTGACGATGTTGATGAAGCTACCGACGCAGGGCTTCGCCTAAGCACCGCTACGATATGGCCGAGATGGATTATGATGGAGGGGGGCACCGCACACGACTGGGAGAGATCAATATTCAACTTGTGTGTTCTAGGGTGCCCCCTGCTCCCATATATAAAGGAGCAAGGGGGAAGGTCGGCCGGCCCTGTAGGGCGCGTCAGGAGGAGGAGTCCTCCTCCTAGTAGGTGCATGACTCACCTCTTTTCTACTCCTACTAGGAGGGGGAAAGGAAGGGGGAGAAGGAGAAGGATAGGGGCCCCCTCCTCCTGTTCCAATGCGGACTAGAGGGAGAGGGGGCGCGGCCTGCCCTGGCCGGCCCCTATCTCTCTCCACTAGGGCCCACCAAGGCCGATTAACCCCCGGGGTGTTCCGGTAACCCCTTCGGCGCTCGGGTAAAATCCCGATTTCACCCGAAACTCTTCCAATGTCCAAATGTAGGCTTTCAATATATCAATTGTTATGTCTCGACCATTTCAAGACTCCTCGTCATGTCCGTGATCATATCTGGGACTCCGAACTACCTTCGGTACATCAAAACATATAAACTCATAATACCGATCGTCACAAAAATTTAAGCGTGCGGACCCTACGAGTTCGAGAACTATGTAGACATGACCAAGACATGTCTCCGGTCAATAACTAATAGCGGAACCTGGATGCTCATATTGGTTCCTACATATTCTATGAAGATCTTTATCGGTCAAACCGCATAACAACATGCGTTGTTCCCTTTGTCATCGGTATGTTACTTGCCCGAGATTCGATCGTCGGTATCTCAATACCTAGTTCAATCTCGTTACCGGCAAGTCTCTTTACTCGTTCTGTAATGCATAATCCCGCAACTAACTCATTAGTTACATTGCTTGCAAGGCTTATAGTGATGTGCATTACCGAGAGGGCCTAGAGATACCTCTTCGACAATCGAAGTGACAAATCCTATTCTTGATCTATGCCAACTCCACGAACACCATCAGAGAGACCAGTAGAGCACCTTTATAATCACCCAGTTACATTGTGACATTTGGTAGCACACAGTGTTCCTCCGGTATTCGGGAGTTATATAATCTCATAGTCATAGGAACATGTATAAGTCATGAAGAAAGCAATAGCAGTAAACTAAATGGTCAAGTGCTAAGCTAACGGAATGGGTCAAGTCAATCACATCATTCTCCTAATGATGTGATCCCATTGATCAAATGACAACTCATGTCTATGGTTAGGAAACTCAACCATCTTTGATCAACGAGCTAGTCAAGTAGAGGCATACTAGTGACACTATGTTTGTCTATGTATTCACATATGTATTATGTTTCCGGTTAATACAATTCTAGCGTGAATAATAAACATTTATCATGATATGAGGAAATAAATAATAACTTTATTATTGCCTCTAGGGCATATTTCCTTCAGTCTCCCACATGCAGTAGAGTCAATAGTCTAGTTTACACAGTAATGATTCTAACACCCATGGAGTCTTGGTGTTGATCATGTTTTGCTCGTGGAAGAGGCTTAGTCAACAGGTCTGCAACATTCAGATCCGTATGTATCTTGCAAATCCTATGTCTCCCACCTGGACTTTATCTCGGATGGAATTGAAGCGTCTCTTGATGTGCTTGGTTCTTTTGTGAAATTTGGATTCCTTTGCCAAGCCAATTGCACCAGTATTGTCACAAAAGATTTATATTGGACCCGATGCACTAGGTATGACACCTAGATCAGATATGAACTCCTTCATTTGCTGCTTCCGAAGCAGTTATGTATTCCGCTTCACATGTAGATCCCGCCACGACACTTTGTTTAGAAATGCTCCAACTTACAGCTCCACCGTTCAATATAAACACGTATCCGGTTTGCGACTTAGAATTGTCCGGATCAGTGTCAAATATTGCATCGACGTAACCATTTACGACGAGCTCTTTGTCATCTCCATAAACGGGAAACATATCTTTAGTCCTTTTCAGGTATTTCAGGATGTTCTTGACCGCTGTCTAGTGATCCACTCCTGGATTACTTTGATACCTCCCTACTAAACTAATAGGAAGGCACACATCAGGTCTGGTATATAGCATTGCATACATGATAAAGCCTATGGCTGAAGCATAGGGAACACTTTTCATTTTTTCTCTATCTTCTGCAGTGGTCGGGCATTGAGTCTTACTCAACTTCACACCTTGTAATACAGGTAAGAACCCTTTCTTTGCTTGATCTATTTTGAACTTCTTCAAAACTTTATCAAGGTATGTGCTTTGTGAAAGTCCAATTAAGCATCTTGATCTATCTCTATAGATCTTGATGCCCAATATATAAGCATCTTATCCGAGGTCTTTCATTGAAAAATTCTTATTCAAGTATCCTTTTATGCTATCCAAAAATTCTATATCATTTCCAATCAGCAATATGTCATCCACATATAATATTAGAAATGCTACAGAGCTCCCACTCACTTTCTTGTAAATGCAGGCTTCTCCAAAAGTCTGTATAAAACTATATTCTTTGATCACACTATCAAAACATTTATTCCAACTCCGAGAGGCTTGCACCAGTCCATAAATGGATCGCTGGAGCCTGCACACTTTGTTAGCACCCTTTGGATCGACAAAACCTTCTGGTTGTATCATATATAACTCTTCTTCCATAAATCCATTCAGGAATGCAGTTTTGACATCCATTTGTCAAATTTCATAATCATAAAATGCGGCAATTGCTAACATGATTCGGACAGACTTAAGCATGGCTACAGGAGAAATTATCATCGTAGTCAACCCCTTGAACTTGTCGAAAACCTTTCGCAACAAGTCGAGCTTTGTAGACAGTAACATTACCGTCAGCGTCAGTCTTATTCTTGAAGATCCATTTATTCTCGATGGCTTGCCGATAATCGGGCAAGTCAACGAAAGTCCACACTTTGTTCTCATACATGGATCCCATCTCAGATTTCATGGCGTCAAGCCATTCTACGGAATCTGGGCTCACCATCGCTTCTTCATAGTTCGTAGGTTCATCATGGTCAAGTAACATGACTTCCAGAACATGATTACCGTACCACTCTGGTGTGGATCTTACTCTGGTTGACCTACGAGGTTCGGTAGTAACTTGATCTGAAGTTTCATGATCATCATCATTAGCTTCCTCACTAATTGGTGTAGGTGTCACAGGAACCGGATTCTGTGATGAACTACTTTCCAATAAGGGAGCAGGTACAGTTACCTCATCAAGTTCTACTTTCCTCCCACTCACTTCTTTTGATAGAAACTCCTTCTCTAGAAAGGATACATTTTTAGCAACAAATGTCTTGCCTTCGGATCTGTGATAGAAGGTGTACCCAATAGTTTCCTTTGGGTATCCTATGAAGACACATTTCTCCGATTTGGATTCAAGCTTATCAGGTTGAAGCTTTTTCACATAAGCATCGCAGCCCTAAATTTTAAGAAATGACAACTTTGGTTTCTTGCCAAACCACAGTTCATAAGGCGTCGTATCAACGGATTTCGATGGTGCCCTATTTAACGTGAATGCAGCCGTCTCTAAAGCATAACCCGAAAACGATAGCGGTAAATCTGTAAGAGACATCATAGATCACACCATATCTAGTAAAGTAAGCTTACGACGTTCGGACACACCATTACGTTGTGGTGTTCCAGGTGGCGTGAGTTGCGAAACTATTCCGCATTGTTTCAAATGTAGACCAAACTCGTAACTCAAATATTCTCCTCCATGATCAGATCGTAGAAACTTTATTTTCTTGTTATGATGATTTTCCACTTCACTCTGAAATTCTTTGAACTTTTCAAATGTTTCAGACTTATGTTTCATTAAGTAGATATACCCATATCTGCTCAAATCATCTGTGAAGGTGAGAAAATAACGATACCCACCGCGAGCCTCAGTATTCATTGGACCACATACATCAGTATGTATGATTTCCAACAAATCTGTTGCTCGCTCCATAGTTCCGGAGAACAGCGTTTTAGTCATCTTGCCCATGAGGCATGGTTCGCAAGTACCAAGTGATTCATAATCAAGTGATTCCAAAAGTCACACAGAATGGAGTTTCTTCATGCGCTTTACACCAATATGACCTAAATGGTAGTGCCACAAATAAGTTGCACTATCATTATCAACTCTGCATCTTTTGGCTTCAACATTATGAATATGTGTATTACTACTCTCGAGGTTTAACACAAATAGACCACTCTTCAAGGGTGCATGACCATAAAAGATATTATTCATATAAATAGAACAACCATTATTCTCAGATTTAAATGAATAACCGTCTCGCATCAAACAAGATCCAGATATAATGTGAATGCTTAACGCTGGCACCAAGTAACAATTATTCAGGTCTAAAATCAATCCCGAAGGTAGATGTAGAGGTAGCGTGCCGACGGCGATCACATCGACTTTGAAACCATTTCCCACGTGCATCGTCACCTCGTCCTTAACCAATCTTCGCTCAATCTGTAGTCCCTGTTTCGAGTTGCAAATATTAGCAACAGAACCAGTATCAAATACACAGGTGCTACTGCGAGCTCTAGTAAGGTACACATCAGTTATGTTGGGGAACGTAGTAATTTCAAAAAATGTCCTACGCTCACACAAGATCATGATGATGCATCGCAACGAGAGGGGAGAGTATGATCTACATACCTTGTAGATCGACAACGGAAGCGTTTGGTTGATGTCGTCGTACGTCTCCACGATCCGACCGATCCAAGTACCGTTACTCCGGCACCTCCGAGTTCTTGGCACACGTTCAGATCGATGACGCTCCCCGGGAGCTTCGGGGAGGAGTTCCGTCAGCACGACGGCGTGGTGACGATCTTGATGTTCTACCATCGCAGGGCTTCGCCTAAGCACCGCTACAATATGACCGAGGTGGAATATGGTGGAAGGGGGCACCGCACACGGCTAAGGAACGAACACGAAGATCAACTTGTGTGTCTATGGGGTGACCCTTGCCTCAGTATATAAAGGATGGAGGAGGAGGAGGCCGGCCAAGGCCTGGTGCGGCCAGGATGTGGAGTCCTACTAGGACTCCAAGTCCTAGTAGGAGTCCACCAAGAGGGGAGGAAGGGAGAAGGAAGTGGAGGAGAAGGAAAGGTGGCGGGCCCCCCTTTACCTAGTCCAATTCGGACCAGAGGGAGGGGGGGCGCAGCAGCCCCTTGGCCCTTTCTCCTCTTCCCACTGAAGCCCATCAAGGCCCATTGCTTCTCCCGTAACTACCCGGTACTCCGAAAAATACCCGAATCACTCGGAACCTTTCCGATGTCCGAATATAGTCGTCCAATATATCGATCTTTACGTCTCGATCATTTAGAGACTCCTCGTCATGTCCCCGATCTCATCCGGGACTCCGAACTCCTTCGGTACATCAAAACTCATAAACTCATAATATAACTGTCATCGAAACCTTAAGCGTGCGGACCCTACGGGTTCGAGAACAATGTAGACATGACCGAGACACGTCTTCGGTCAATAACCAATAGCGGGACCTGGATGCCCATATTGGCTCCTACATATTCTACGAAGATCTTTATCGGTCAGACCGCATAACAACATACGTTGTTCCCTTTGTCATCGGTATGTTACTTGCCCGGGATTTGATCGTCGGTATCCAATACCTAGTTCAATCTCGTTACCGCCAAGTCTCTTTACTCGTTCCGTAATACATCATCTTGCAACTAACTCATTAGTTGCAATGCTTGCAAGGCTTAAGTGATGTGCATTACCAAGAGGGCCCAGAGATACCTCTCCGACAATCGGAGTGACAAAGCCTAATCTTGAAATACGCCAACCCAACATTTACCTTTGGAGACACCTGTAGAGCTCCTTTATAATCACCCATTTACGTTGTGACGTTTGGTAGCACACAAAGTGTTCCTCCGGCAAACGGGAGTTGCATAATCTCATAGTCATAGGAACATGTATAAGTCATGAAGAAAGCAATAGCAACATACTAAACGATCGGGTGCTAAGCTAATGGAATGGGTCATGTCAATCAGATCATTCACCTAATGATGTGATCCCGTTAATCAAATAACAACTCTTTGTCTATGGTTAGGAAACATAACCATCTTTGATTAACGAGCTAGTCAAGTAGAGGCATACTAGTGACACTATGTTTGTCTATGTATTCACACATGTATTATGTTTCCGGTTAAAACAATTCTAGCATGAATAATAAACATTTATCATGATATAAGGAAATAAATAATAACTTTATTATTGCCTCTAGGGCATATTTCCTTCAGTCTCCCACTTGCACTAGAGTCAATAATCTAGATCACATCACCGTGTGATTAACTTCGATAGTTCACATCATCATGTGATTAACACCCATAGTTCACATCGCCATGTGACCAATACCCAAAGGGTTTACTAGATTCAGTAATCTAGTTCATATTGCTATGTGATTAACACCCAAAGAGTACTAAGGTGTGATCATGTTTTGCTTGTGAGAGAATCTTAGTCAACGGGTCTGCCACATTCAGATCCGCATGTATTTTGCAAATTTCTTTGTCAACAATGCTCTGCTTGGAGCTACTCTAGCTAATTGCTCCCACTTTCAATATGTATCTAGACCGAGACTTTACGACGAACCCTTTTTGTCACGTCCATAATCGAGAAACATATCCTTATTTCACTAAGGATAATTTTGACCGCTGTCCAGTGATCTACTCCGTGATCACTATTGTACTCCCTTGTCAAATCAGTGCAGGGTATACATTATATCTGGTACACAGCATGACATACTTTATAGAACCTATGGCCAAGGCATAGGGAATGACTTTCATTCTCTTTCTATCTTCTGCCATGGTCGGGCTTTGAGTCTTACTCAACTTCACACCTTGTAATACAGGCAAGAACTCTTTCTTTGACTGCTCCATTTTGAATTACTTCAAAATCTTGTCAAGGTATGTACTCATTGGAAAAACTTATCAAGCGTCTTGATCTATCTCTATAGATCTTGAAGATCAATATGTAAGCAGCTTCACCGAAGTCTTTCTTTGAAAAACTCCTTTCAAACACTCCTTTATGCTTTACAGAATAATTCTACATTATTTCTGATCAACAATATGTCATTCACATATACTTATTAGAAATGCCGTAGTGCTCCCACTCACTTTCTTGCAAATACAGGCTTCACCGCAAGTCTGTATAAAACTATATGCTTTGATCAACTCATCAAAGCGTATATTCCAGCTCCGAGATGCTTGCACCAGTTCACAGATGGATCGCTAGAGCTTGCACATTTTGTTAGTACCTTTCGGATTGACAAAACCTTCTAGTTGCATCATATACAACTCTTCTTCAATAAATCCATTAAGGAATTCAGTTTTGTTTATCCATTTGCCAGATTTCATAAAATGCGGCAATTATTCACATGATTCAGACAGACTTAAGCATATATACGAGTGAGAATCTCTCATCGTAGTCAACACCTTGAACTTGTCGAAAAACCTTTTGCGACAATTCTAGCTTTGAGATAATAACACTACTATCAGCATCCGTCTTCCTCTTGAAGATCCATTTATTTTTATGTCTTGCCGATCATCAGGCAAATCCATCAAAGTCCATACTTTGTTCTCATACATGGATTGTGACGCCCCCGATTCAATCGTACACTAATCATGCACGCAAATGTGTACGATCAAGATCAGGGACTCACGGGAAGATATCACAACACAACTCTAAAACATAAATAAGTCATAAAAGCATCATAATACAAGCCAGGGGCCTCGAGGGCTCGAATACAAGTGCTCGATCATAGACGAGTCAGCGGAAGCAACAATATCTGAGTACAGACATAAGTTAAACAAGTTTGCCTTAAGAAGGCTAGCACAAACTGGGATACAGATCGAAAGAGGCGCAGGCCTCCTGCCTGGGATCCTCCTAAACTACTCCTGGTCGTCGTCAGCGGCCTGCACGTAGTAGTAGGCACCTCCAGTGTAGTAGTCGTCGTCGACGGTGGCGTCTGGCTCCTGGGCTCCAGCATCTGGTTGCGACAACCAGTAGAAGGAAAGGGGGAAAAGGGGGGAGAAAGCAACCGTGAGTACTCATCCAAAGTACTCGCAAGCAAGGAGCTACACTACATATGCATGGGTATATGTGTAAAGGGCCATATCGGTGGACTGAACTGCAGAATGCCAGAATAAGAGGGGGATAGCTAATCCTGTCGAAGACTACGCTTCTGGCAGCCTCCGTCTTGCAGCATGTAGAAGAGAGTAGATTGAAGTCCTCCAAGTAGCATCTCCAAGCATAGCATGCATAGCATAATCCTACCCGGCGATCCCTCCCTCGTGCCCTGTGGAAAAGCGATCACCGGGTTGTCTGTGGAACTTGGAAGGGTGTGTTTTATTAAGTATCCGGTTCTAGTTGTCATAAGGTCAAGGTACAACTCCAAGTCGTCCTGTTACCGAAGATCACGGCTATTCGAATAGATTAACTTCCCTGCAGGGGTGCACCAACTTACCCAACACGCTTGATCCCATTTGGCCGGACACACTTTCCTGGGTCATGCCCGGCCGCGGAAGATCAACACGTCGCAGCCCCACCTAGGCACAACAGAGAGGCCAGCACGCCGGTCTAAACCTAAGCGCACAGGGGTCTGGGCCCATCGCCCATAGCACACCTGCACGTTGCGAGGGCGGCCGGAAGCAGAACTAGCCCCTTAATACAAGAGCAGGCTTCGTTCCAATCCGGCGCGCGCCACTCAGTCGCTGGTGTCATGAAGTGCTTCGGCTGATACCACGACGTCGGATACCCATAACTACTCCCGCGTAGATGGTTAGTGCGTATAGGCTCATAGCCAACTCAGATCAAATGCCAAGATCTCGTTAAGCATGTTAAGTACCCGCGAACGCCGAACAGGGCCAGGCCCACCTCTCTCCTAGACGGTCTCAACCTGCCCTGTCGCTCCGCCACAAGGTAACAGTTGGGGGCCGTCGGGAACCCAGGCCCACCTCTACCGGGATGGAGCCACCTGTCCTTTCAGCCCCCATCTCCGAACAGTACCACAGGTAATGTAATAGTGTAAAGTATATAGTATATGCCCGTGATCACATCCCGAAGTGATCACAGCCCAGTAGTATAGCATGGCAGACGGACAAGAGTGTACGGACACTGATGGAACTCTAGCATCCTATACTAAGCAGTAGGATAGCAGGTAAAGTTAACAACAGTAGTAGCAAGGACAGGCTATGCAGCAGTATAGGATTAACTGAAAGCAGTAACATGCTTCACTACTCTAATGCAAGCAGTATAGAGAAGAGTAGGCGATATCTGGTGATCAAAGGGGGGGGCTTGCCTGGTTGCTCGGGTAAGAGAGAGGGGTCGTCAACTCCGTAGTCGAACTGGGTAGCAGCAGCGTCGGTCTCGTAGTCTACCGGAGAGAAGAGGGGGGAAGAAACAATGAATACCATGCAAACAGATGCATAAAGATGCATGACAAGACAAGTAACGGTGCTAGGGGTGCCCAATCGCGGTAGTAGGTGATACCGACGAATGGGGAAAACATCCGGGAAAATATCCCCGGTGTTTCGTGTTTTCGGGCAGAGGAGCCGGAGGGGGAAAGTTGCGAGTTCGATAGGTTAGGGGTGTGTGGCGGACGAACGGACGGTGTAGCCGGATTCATCTCGTTGTTCTGAGCAACTTTCATGTACAAAGTTTTTCCATCCGAGCTACGGTTTATTTTATATTAATTTTAAAAAATTTAATCATTTTTAGAATTTATTTAATTACTCTAAATCAACATTATCCAGAATAGTGTATGATGATGTCATCATGACGTCAGCATGACGTCAGCAGTCAACAGGGCGTTGACTGGGTCAAACTGACGTGTGGGGGCCGCATGTCATTGACTGAACAGGCTAATCAGAGTTTAATTAAGTTAACTAGTGATTAGATTAATTTAATCAGGATTAATTAAGTTAATTAATTCTTTAATTAATCAATTAATATTTTAATTATTATTATTTATTTATTATTTTCCTTTTCTTTTTCTGTTAAAACGTTATGTGGGCTGGGCCCCTCGGGTCAATGGCACAGAGGCCACAGCGGGTCGGGCCGATGGGCACCTGGAGCGGGTGCTGGGCACCCGCCCAGGTCGACGGTGGGGAAATGGCGATGGGTGCTGGCGGCCACCACGACGAACGGCAGCTGCCACGCAGGGGGCCGGGGCTGCGCGCCGATGCGGCACAGCAACAGGACCGCCACGGGATGGAAAGGGGCGGCGGTTCAGGGAGCCAATGAGCGGCCATTGGGGGCGTGAGGCGGACAAGGCCGTAGGTGCCTGATGGGCGCGAGCGCCGGGCGCAGCGGAGGATGGTTGGCCGTTCGTGGCCGTGGACGGGGGCGCAGGGCGGCGCGCGTACAGCGCGGCCACGAAGGGGGGTCAGGGGCGGAGCGTCTCGTGCTAGCACGCGGGGACGAACGGGAGGCGGCGCTGGACAGAGTGGGAAGAGAGGGAAGGCGGCCGTCACATTCGAGTAGAGACCAGGGGGCGGCGAGGCTCGAGGGAGCCGTTGTGGAGGAGGACGGGGACGACGGCGACGTAGAGGAGGAGGTACGGCGAGGAATCGGGATCCGGCAGTCGACGGCGTCGAGGTGGTGAGGTCGGGGCCGAGTCGGCGACGGAGAGGAGGGGCGCGGAGAAGTCTGAGCGGGGCGGCGCCGGCTGCGGCTTGCATCGGGCGTGGGCGACGCCGGAGACGACGAGCGGTGTCGGGGAACACCGACGGCGAGGCGAGCAGCGGGGCACCAGGGTCGGAGCCCGATCCGGATCGAGGGGGACTGAGGGAGGAGAGGGGATCGTGCGCCAGGGGTGATGGGGGCGAGGGCAACGTCGCCTCGATCCCGATCCAGACGAGTGAGAGAAGGGGATCGTGGGGAGGAGTGGAGAGTGGGATCGGGCTAGGGTTTCGGGGTGGCTCACGGGGTTATAGGGAGCGGCTGGGCCGGGGTGGGCCGGCCCGTTTGAGCGGTTGAGGCCAGCTGGGCCACTTGGCCCAGCGGGGGGGGGGGGGTCCTGTTTTTTTCTTTTTGTAATTGTTTTGTCTTCTGTTTTTATTCTTTTATTTATTTTCCTGTTACCTTTAGTTTCACTTTTATTTTAGATTTATGACTTATAAAAGTAGTCCCTAATTTGGTCTAAATAATTATACTACGTCCACCTAAGTTTGGGCAACTAGATAGAATAGTTTAATAATTTATTAATTGTAAAAAGCATTTGATTAATTGTTTTGCTACTATTTTATTTACTTTAGGAATCAAACACTTTCAAAGAGGTTGGTTTCTTCACCAATATTACTTATGCATTATTTGGCTCTCTCCAAACATTTTAGTTTTAAGATTGGAAAACTTTTATTATTTGTTTGATTTTGAATTTGGATTTGAATCGATTTCGAACTAACGCGAGGTTAGTAACCGAAATGGAGGTGACGTGGCATCGTTAGTAGAGGGTTACTGTAGCTTGATTATCCGGGCGTCACCATTCTCCTCCACCACAAGAAATCTCGTCCCGAGATTTAAGAGGTGGAATAAGGGGGAAAGGTCTGGTTGCTCTTCTCGAGGTGGTCGATCCATAGCGCTGATGTCTTCATTCCTCTGCTTCAGGTCATTATGATGAAGTTGCCGTCCTTCCTTCAGGATCTTCAGCGTACTTACGAAAGGTTAAGCAGGGAACTCTACGACATAATGCTTATGAGGGAAACAATCTGGGGTTAACCCATGAATGAGCATAAGATTATCTCTCGAGTTGAACATATAAAATACATCGAGAGTAAGGTAAGAAGGTACAATAAGAGGTTCCAAGCGGATAGGTGGTTGCTCGAAGTCCGAACCAGAGTGAGAAAGGGGTTCAGAGTAGCCACAATAAATATTGCGTCTGATACCATAATAGAGCACTAGGAAGGTGGCCCATAAATTAAATACGAAGCCAAGCGTGGGGAATAACCACTAGAAACAGGGTTGTACAGGAGAGTCAGGTTTCGATCCAGTGGACCTGTGGGTTATGGGCCCACCATGTGGGTTAGATGTAGGAAGGGCGGAGACGTCTTGCGTGATCATGCAAGCAAGGCATGTCAGGGGGGTAGCCTATCGATTATGTTGGCGACAACGTCGATACCAAGGGCGAGGGACGAAGAGAACTATTTTCCTGCTCGTTGAATGAGGCGGGCCAAGAGGCAAAGTTCTCATCCATCGGCGGTTACCGAAATGCCATCAACAATAGAAACAGGGTCTCACTGTTAGAGTTGTACACCGAGGTGTTTACCTACGCAGTGAATTATTACTGCTTAGATTATATAGATCACAAGAAAGGTTAAACCAAACAACGGAAAGGAAATATGGTTATCAAATTACACAGAACAAAGACAAGGAAAATGTGTTTAATCACATATTTCAGGGGTATAACCTTCCCAAGGACAAGCAGATCATGATATCCATGACAGGATATAATGTAGAAAACTCTTTAGGTAGGGGAGAGAATTTTCATGACACTACCCGTACAACGGTGTTTGGATAATTGAGCAGGAAACTTTTAGCCTTGGGCTCCAAATGTTCTTGTTGGAAATCAGAGTATCACAAACAAGCTTTTGAGATAGCATTGACATGGTATTCAAGCAAAGGTCGGACTTTAGATACTCAATGGATCCATCAGGAATAGCTTATAAAATAGGTCTTACAATTTCCTCCAGGAGGAGTGGTTATCCTTGCAAAAGAAATTATAATGATAGGTCCTCCACCTAGGGGGGTGCTAGGCATGACATCATGTTATCGGGTCATCAAAGAACCAACATCATAACTCTTGGAAAGTTGTCCCAACCATCATATCTGACCGAGATTCAGATCTGATTGGTGTCATGATACCTCAGACTCAGGATGTCTGAGAAGAAAAGGGGCTACACAACTCGACGAAATGACATTGCAAGATTCTCGGGAAATGAACTATGGGAGCGGGTTCCTGAAACAATAGTTCATCATTAAATCAAGGAGGGGATGAGAAGGTGGCTGATGGGCTCAGCGACAATTCATCGAGAATTCCAAGCGGATGGATTTTCCACAATAATGTGAACAAGGAGATAGCACTTGTCAGATCAAATGGTATAATGAAGCATGCTCAAGGACAACATACACAACTAAACATTGGTTGAAAGGTGCGCCCGAAATATGGGTTGGGCTGCACGACCAATGTCAGAATGGTGATTCAATAATCAATAGTCTAAGAATGAACGGTTGACCATTAACTTCAAAGCAATAGGGTTGCTAGAAGTACAGAATCCAAACAGCACCGTTCACTTGTTGGTACCCCGGTTGAAATCAACACGAGGACCATGAAAGAATGGTGATGGTGAGAAGTAGCACTACACCAAGAACTCTCAAGAGGTGGAACAAATCTCAGAACATTCTTGACATAAAAGATGGTAATACTCCAAGATAAAGAAGAACAAAGGCTGGATAGCAAGGAACTCAAGGTATAACACAAAACATGAACAAGTTTGTGTTGGGGGAAGGCAAGAATGTCGTCGATGATAACACAATCATCGAGGGGCAAGGATGGTATTTCTCATCACGAATTCGATTGATATCCTGTAAGAGCTCAGAATGTAGATGATGATTACGACACATTTGTCGAGAGGTTTCATGAAGATGTAATCGAATAACGATGACATCAAGTCAAAGGACTGATGAAGCGAAAGTTACTAAAACCAAGGGTACGACACGAACTCGAAATCAAGCTTGATGTTCAAGGCGAAATGATATGACAAGGAAGATCGACGTAAGTCTAGCTCATCGTCGAAAGTTGTGCTCCGAAAGAAGGACCAGGTAGCACAGTTAAAATTTGCATGATAATGATATAGCTGATAAGGCTAGGAATGACTTGAAGGATTATTAAACTCATAAGCAACAAGAATTACTTAGAGTTATTGAATCGGAGTATGGAATCGATTCACTTATCGGTGTTCCCGAGTGTCTAATAACTCGGAGCCCGTGGAAAATTGGAATCAGCGAGAATGTAGTACTTGAACAAGAACTCATAAGAAGTAATGCATTTCCAAGATAATCTCAAGATACCAGGGGGGTAATACTCGAAGACGGATCAAAGTAGAGGTTGGACTGGGGTATTAATCCGCAGAAGACAAATGTTTAAACTTGCCCGAGAAATGGGAACAAAGAAGAACAATATGGTCGAAACCATAACTACAAGGGGTCCAATTTAATAACACCGAAAGAATTACTCGAATGAGTAAATATTGGCAAGAAGCTTCCATGATAAGTTCCACATTAGGTCCATGGGCATGAACTCAGAGATCAAGGTCGACTCCCACTTCTTCAATGTATAACCTCCCATTCACTTCTCCCTTTGATAAAGGCATTAGTGTTGAAAGTTTTACCTGGTGTAATACCAGATGAGTATGACTCGTGAAAACTTTCGAGTTCACACATATTAAGGAAGGCATGCGTTCAACCCGTCAGGGTATCGTGGAAACATATACCACAAGCTTCAATCGTAAATACCACCAGTTCGAAATTAGAGCATGGTTGATAAAACAGAGGATACAATTTACCAAAAGCATTATGTATCAGAGGAAAGGCTCACGAGGTTATTGATTAAGGAGGACACTGTCGAATAATAATCCAATAAAGGATCCGACGGTCCATAGCAGAGCTGATGTGAGCATCGGCACACAATCAGTTGAAGAAAGGATGCAAGGGCATCAGATTATAGAACACCTGAATGATTCGATGCTTAGATATCAAAGGAATTACGATTTCCAAATAGAAGGATCAGAAGCAGACGCTCTGATCAAGGGTGGATAAGTTCAATAGACCTAAGGGTACAATTGACGGCGAACAGAATGGTCGAGAACAAGCTCATGTTCAAAAATGACGTCTGAGCTAGAAAGATAATTTAAAAGGATCAAATGATGATTGCGTGCATTCGCACTCATGTTGAATCAATAGGATCAAAATGACGGTGCCTAAGGATACTAACGAATATTGCCAGACATATGGAAAGCATCCACAATGCAAGCAGACAAGTATTGCAGAGCAATAAGCTACTAAGGATTTTTGGAGTATCGAATAGTATTTCGAAGACTTTTGTGAAACACATGAACAACTGGGGATAAGCGGATACTCGACAAGTGCGAGAATTATCCATAGGGTATTCAGGTGACAAGGAATTGCAAGACAGTAGGCACAAGATATTCTCGGATCAATAGAGAGAATTTCGGGGTATCTTGTAATAACAAGATCAACTGGGAATAAAAGTAAGAACGTCAAGTGTATGTATTTATCCATAGGGATATTTCAATGGTAGGGAATTGCAAAAGCAACGGGCACAAAGTCTCAAAAGAGTTTCGGCGAGTAACTTCGAAATCTTCTGGTGCAGCCGGCGATCACCTGGACTGAAGGGGCTCTCCGGGAGAAAGTATTTTCGAGAACCTAAAGTCAGATTTTAGTAAAAATCGTTTAACCCGAGTAGAAGAGAGTTCAGAGTCCTAGAGTAAAGGTCGAGGAGTAAAAGATCCTAGTACCACCCGATGGCGACGTGGGCCCGTAAGGCACACAACCAAGTTAGTAAAAGTTTTGCAATGTCTAGACTCGACTTCGGCCAAGGAGTGTGGAAGGGGGAGTCCTACAGGCAGTTGGCTCTGATACCAACTTGTGACGCCCCCGATTCAATCGTACACTAATCATGCACGCAAATGTGTACGATCAAGATCAGGGACTCACGGGAAGATATCACAACACAACTCTAAAACATAAATAAGTCATACAAGCTTCATAATACAAGCCAGGGGCCTCGAGGGCTCGAATACAAGTGCTCGATCATAGACGAGTCAGCGGAAGCAACAATATCTGAGTACAGACATAAGTTAAACAAGTTGCCATAAGATGGCTAGCACAAACTAGGATACAGATCGAACGAGGCGCAGACCTCCTGCCTGGGATCCTCCTAACTACTCCTGGTCGTCGTCAGCGGGCTGCACGTAGTAGTAGGCACCTCCGGTGTAGTAGGGTCGTCGTCGACGGTGGCGTCTGGCTCCTGGGCTCCAGCATCTGGTTGCAGCAACCAGGTAAAGGAAAGGGGAAAAGGGGGAGAAAGCAACCGTGAGTACTCATCCAAAGTACTCGCAAGCAAGGAGCTACACTACATATGCATGGGTATATGTGTAAAGGGCCATATCAGTGGACTGAACTGCAGAATGCCAGAATAAGAGGGGGATAGCTAATCCTGTCGAAGACTACGCTTCTGGTCACCTCCGTCTTGCAACAGGTAGAAGAGGGTAGGTTGAAGTCCTCCAAGTAACCTCACATAGCAATAATCCTACCCGGCGATCCCCTCCTCAATGCCCTGAGAGAGAGCGACCACCGGTTGTATCTGGCACTTGGAAGGGTGTGTTTTATTAAGTATCCGGTTCTAGTTGTCATAAGGTCAAGGTACAACTCCAAGTCGTCCAGTTACCGAAGATCACGGCTATTCGAATAGATTAACTTCCCTGCAGGGGTGCACCAACTTACCCAACACGCTTGATCCCATTTGGCCGGACACACTTTCCCGGGTCATGCCCGGCCGCGAAAGATCAACACGTCGCAGCCCCACCTAGGCTCAACAGAGAGGCCAGCACGCCGGTCTAAACCTAAGCGCACATGGGTCTTGGCCCATCGCCCATAGCACACCTGCATGTTGCGTACGCGGCCGAAAGCAGAACTAGCCCCCTTAATACAAGAGCAGGCTTCGTTCCAATCCGGCGCGCGCCACTCAGTCGGTGGCGTCACGAAGTGCTTCGGCTGATACCACGACGTCGGGATACCCATAACTACTCCCGCGTAGATGGTTAGTGCGTATAGGCTCGTAGCCAACTCAGATCAAATACCAAGATCTCGTTAAGCATGTTAAGTACCCGCGAACGCCGAACAGGGCCAGGCCCACCTCTCTCCTAGACGGTCTCAACCTGCCTTGTCGCTCCGCCACAAGGTAACAGCTGGGGGCCATCGGGAACCCAGGCCCACCTCTACCGGGATGGAGCCACCTGTCCTTTCAGCCCCCATCTCCGAACAGTACCACAGGTAATGTAATAGTGTAAAGTATATAGTATATTCCCGTGATCACCTCCCGAAGTGATCACAGTCCAGTAGTATAGCATGGCAGACGGACAAGAGTGTAGGGCCACTGATGGAACTCTAGCATCCTATACTAAGCAGTAGGATAGCAGGTAAAGTTAACAACAGTAGTAGCAAGGATAGGCTATGCAGCAGTATAGGATTAACTGAAAGCAGTAACATGCTTCACTACTCTAATGCAAGCAGTATAGAGAAGAGTAGGCGATATCTGGTGATCAAAGGGGGGACTTGCCTGGTTGCTCTGGCAAGAGAGAGGGGTCGTCAACTCCGTAGTCGAACTGGGCAGCAGCAGCATCGGTCTCGTAGTCTACCGGAGAGAAGAGGGGGGAAGAAACAATGAATACCATGCAAACAAATGCATAAAGATGCATGACAAGACAAGTAACGGTGCTAGGGGTGCCCAATCGCGGTAGTAGGTGATACCGACGAATGGGGAAAACATCCGGGAAAATATCCCCGGTGTTTCGTGTTTTCGGGCAGAGGAGCCGGAGGGGGAAAGTTGCGAGTTCGATAGGTTAGGGGTGTGTGGCGGACGAACGGACGGTGTAGCCGGATTCATCTCGTCGTTCTGAGCAACTTTCATGTACAAAGTTTTTCCATCCGAGCTACGGTTTATTTTATATTAATTTTAAAAGATTTAATCATTTTTAGAATTTATTTAATTACTCTAAATCAACATTATCCAGAATAGTGTATGATGATGTCATCATGACGTCAGCATGACGTCAGCAGTCAACAGGGCGTTGACTGGGTCAAACTGACGTGTGGGGGCCGCATGTCATTGACTGAACAGGCTAATCAGAGTTTAATTAAGTTAACTAGTGATTAGATTAATTTAATCAGGATTAATTAAGTTAATTAATTCTTTAATTAATCAATTAATATTTTAATTATTATTATTTATTTATTATTTCCTTTTCTTTTTTTGTTAAAACGTTATGTGGGCTGGGCCCCTCGGGTCAATGGCACAGAGGCCACAGCGGGTCGGGCCGACGGGCACCTGGAGCGGGTGCTGGGCACCCGCCCAGGTCGACGGTGGGGAAACGGCGATGGGTGCTGGCGGCCACCACGACGAGCGGCAGCTGCCGCGCAGGGGGCCGGGGCTGCGCGCCGATGCGGCACAGCAACAGGACCGCCGCGGGATGGAAAGGGGCGGCGGTTCAGGGAGCCAACGAGCGGCCATTGGGGGCGTGAGGCGGACAAGGCCGTAGGTGCCTGATGGGCGCGAGCGCCGGGCGCAGCGGGGGATGGTTGGCCGTTCGTGGCCGTGGACGGGGGCGCAGGGCGGCGCGCGTACAGCGCGGCCACGAAGGGGGGTCAGGGGCGGAGCGTCTCGTGCTAGCACGCGGGGACGAACGGGAGGCGGCGCTGGACAGAGTGGGAAGAGAGGGAAGGCGGCCCTCACATTCGAGTAGAGACCAGGGGGCGGCGAGGCTCGAGTGAGCCATTGTGGAGGAGGACGGGGACGACGGCGACGTAGAGGAGGAGGTACGGTGAGGAAGCGGGATCCGACAGTCGACGGCGTCGAGGTGGTGAGGTCGGGGCCGAGTCGGCGACGGAGAGGAGGGCCGCGGAGAAGTCCGAGCGGGGCGGCGCCGGCTGCGGCTTGCATCGGGCGTGGGCGACGCCGGAGACGACGAGCGGTGTCGGGGAACACCGACGGCGAGGCGAGCAACGGGGCACCAGGGTCGGAGCCCGATCCGGATCGAGGGGGACTGAGGGAGGAGAGGGGATCGTGCGCCAGGGGCGATGGGGGCGAGGGCAAGGTCGCCTCGATCCCGATCCAGACGAGTGAGAGAAGGGGATCGTGGGGAGGAGTGGAGAGTGGGATCGGGCTAGGGTTTCGGGGTGGCTCACGGGGTTATAGGGAGCGGCTGGGCCGGGGTGGGCCGGCCCGTTTGAGCGGTTGAGGCCAGCTGGGCCACTTGGCCCAGCGGGGGGGGGGGGTCCTGTTTTTTTTCTTTTTGTATTTGTTTTGTCTTCTGTTTTTATTCTTTTATTTATTTTCTGTTACCTTTAGTTTCACTTTTATTTTAGATTTATGACTTATAAAAGTAGTCCCTAATTTGGTCTAAATAATTATACTACGTCCACCTAAGTTTGGGCAACTAGATAGAATAGTTTAATAATTTATTAATTGTAAAAAGCATTTGATTAATTGTTTTGCTACTATTTTATTTACTTTAGGAATCAAACACTTTCAAAGAGGTTGGTTTCTTCACCAATATTACTTATGCATTATTTGGCTCTCCAAACATTTTAGTTTTAAGATTGGAAAACTTTTATTATTTGTTTGATTTTGAATTTGGATTTGAATCGATTTCGAACTAACGCGAGGTTAGTAACCGAAATGGAGGTGACGTGGCATCGTTAGTAGAGGGTTACTGTAGCTTGATCATCCGGGCGTCACATGGATCATATCTCAGATTTCATGGCCTCAAACCATTTCGCGGAATCTGGGCTCATCATCGCTTCCTCATAGTTCGCAAGTTCGTCATGGTCTAGTAACATGACTTCCAGAACAGGATTACCGTACCACTCTGGTGCGGATCTTACTCTGGTTTACCCACGAGATCCGGTAGTAACTTGATCTGAAGTTACATGATCATCATCATTATCTTCCTCACTAATTGGTGTAGTAGTCACAAGAATAGATTTCTGTGATGAACTACTTTCCAATAAGGGAGAAGGTACAATTACCTTATCAAGTTTTCTACTTTCCTCCCACTCACTTCTTTCGAGAGAAACTCCTTCTCTAGAAAGTTTCCGATTTTAGCAACAAAAGTCTTGCCTTCGGATCTGTGATAGAAGGTGTATCCAATAGTTTCCTTTGGATATCCTATGAAGACAAATTTCTCCGATTTGGGTTTGAGCTTATCAGGTTGAAACTTTTTCACATAAGCATTGCAACCTCAAACTTTAAGAAACAACAGCTTAGGTTTCTTGCCAAACCATAGTTCATACGGTGTCGTCTCAACGGATTTAGATGGTGCCCTATTTAATGTGAATGCAGCTGTTTCTAATGCATAACCCCAAAACGATAGTGGTAGATCGGTAAGAGACATCATAGATCGCACCATATCTAATAAAGTACGGTTATGATGTTCGGACACACCATTACATTGTGGTGCTCCAGGTGGCGTGAGTAGTGAAACTATTTCACATTGTTTTTAACTGAAAGCCAAACTCGTAACTCAAATACTCTTCTCTACGATCAGATCGTAGAAACTTTATTTTCTTGTTACGATGATTTTTCACTTCACTCTGAAATTCTTTGAACTTTTCAAATGTTTCAGACTTATGTTTCATCAAGGAGATATACTCATATCTGCTCAAATCATCTGTGAAGATCAAAAAATAATGATACCTGTCGCGAGCCTCAATATTCATCGGACCACATACATCAGTATGTATGATTTCCAACAAATCTGTTGCTCGCTCCATTGTTCCGAAGAACAGAGTCTTAGTCATCTTGCCCATGAGGCATGGTTCGCAAGCATCAACTGATTCATAATCAAGTGATTCCAAAAGCCCATCAGCATGGAGTTTCTTCATGCGCTTTACACCAATATGACCTAAACGGCAGTGCCACAAATAAGTTGCACTATCATTATTAACTTTACATCTTTTGGTTTCAATATTATGATTATGTGTATCACTATGATCGAGATCCAACGAACTATTTTCATTGGGTGTGTAACCATATAAAGTTTTATTCATGTAAACAGAACAACAATTTATTCTCTTACTTAAATGAATAACCGTATTACAATAAACATGATCAAATAATATTCATGCTGAACGCAAACACCAAATAACACTTATGTAGGTTCAACACTAATCCCGAAATTATAGGGAGTGTGCGATGATGATCATATCAATCTTGGAACCACTTCCAACACACATCGTCACTTCACCCTTAACTAGTCTCTATTTATTCTGCAACTCCCGTTTCGAGTTACTAATCTTAGCAACTGAACTAGTATCAAATACTGAGGGGTTGCTATAAACACTAGTAAAGTACACATCAATAAGATGTATATCAAATATACTTATGTTCACTTTGCCATCCTTCTTATCCGCCAATCACTAGGGGTAGTTCCGCTTCTAGTGACCAGTCCCTTTGCAGTAGAAGCACTTAGTCTCAGGCTTAGGACCAGACTTGGGCTTCTTCACTTGAGAAGCAACTTGCTTGCCGTTCTTCTTGAAGTTCCCCTTCTTCCCTTTGCCCTTTTCTTGAAACTAGTGGTCTTGTTAACCATCAACACTTGATGTTTTTCTTGATTTCTACCTTCGTTGATTTCAGCATCACGAAGAGCTTGGGAATTATTTTTGTCATCCCTTGCATATTATAGTTCATCACGAAGTTCTACTAACTTGGTGATGATGACTAGAGAATTCTGTCAATCACTATCTTATCTGGAAGATTAACTCCCACTTTATTCAAGCGATTGTAGTACTCAGACAATCTGGGCACATGCTCACTAGTTGAGCGATTCTCCTCCATCTTTTAGCTATAGAACTTGTTGGAGACTTCATATCTCTCAACTCAGGTATTTGTTTGAAATATTAACTTCAACTCCTGGAACATCTCATATGCTCCATGACGTTCAAAACGTCTTTGAAGTCCCGATTCTAAGCCATTAAGCATGGTGCACTAAACTATCAAGTAGTCATCATATTGAGCTAGCTAAACGTTCATAACGTCTGCATCTGCTCCTGCAATAGGTCTGTCACCTAGCGGTGCATCAAAGACATAATTCTTCTATGCAGCAATGAGGATAAACCTCAGATTACGGATCCAATCCGCATCATTGCTACTAACATCTTTCAACACAATTTTCTCTAGGAACATATCAAAATAAACACAGGGAAGCAACAACGTGAGCTATTGATCTACAACATAATTTGCAAAATACTACCAGGACTAAGTTCATGATAAATTTAAGTTCAATTTAATCATATTACTTAAGAACTCCCACTTAGATAGACATCCCTCTAATCCTCTAAGTGATCACGTGATCCAAATCAACTAAACCATGTCCGATCATCACGTGAGATGGAGTAGTTTCATTGGTGAACATCACTATGTTGATCATATCTACTATATGATTCACGCTCGACCTTTCGGTCTCCGTGTTCCGAGGCCATATCTGTATATGCTTGGCTCGTCAAGTATAACCTGAGTATTCCGCATGTGCAACTGTTTTGCACCCATTGTATTTGAACGTAGAACCTATCACACCCGATCATCACGTGGTGTCTCAGCACGAAGATCTTTCGCAACGGTGCATACTCAGGGAGAACACTTCTTGATAATTAGTGAGAGATCATCTTATAATGCTACCGTCAATCAAAGCAAGATAAGATTCACAAAAGATAAACATCATCATCTTGTGCTTGTGATCTCCATCTTCGAAGCACCGTCGTGATCACCATCGTCACCGGCGCGACACCTTGATCTCCATCGTAGCATCGTTCTTGTCTCGCCAATATTATGCTTCCACGACTATCGCTACTGCTTAGTGATAAAGTAAAGCATTACAACGCGATTGCATTGCATACAATAAAGCGACAACCATATGGCTCCTGCCAGTTGCCGATAACTCGGTTACAAAACATGATCATCTCATACAATAAAATTTAGCATCATGTCTTGACCATATCACATCACAACATGCCCTGCAAAAACAAGTTAGACGTCCTCTACTTTGTTGTTGCAAGTTTTACGTGGCTGCTACGGGCTTAAGCAAGAACCAATCTTACCTACGCATCAAAACCACAATGATAGTTTGTCAAGTTGGTGCTGTTTTAACATTCGCAAGGACCGGGTGTAGCCACACTCGGTTCAACTAAAGTTGGAGAAACTGTCACCCGCAAGCCACCTCTGTGCAAAGCACGTCGGGAGAACCGGTCTCGCGTAAGCGTACGCATAATGTTGGTCCGGGCCGCTTCGTCCAACAATACCGCCGAACCAAAGTATGACATGCTGGTAAGCAGTATGACTTATATCGCCCACAACTCACTTGTGTTCTACTCATGCATATAACATCAACATATAAAACCTAGGCTCGGATGCCACTATTGGGGAACGTAGTAATTTCAAAAAAATTCCTAGGCTCACACAAGATCATGATGATGCATCGCAATGAGAGGGGAGAGTATGATCTACATACCTTGTAGATCGACAACGGAAGCGTTTGGTTGATGTAGTCGTACGTCTCCACGATCTGACCGATCCAAGTACCGTTACTCCGGCACCTCCGAGTTCGACGTTCAGCTCGATGACGCTCCCCAGGCTCCGATCCAGCAAAGCTTCGGGGAGGAGTTCCGTCAGCACGACGGCGTGGTGACGATCTTGATGTTCTACCGTCGCAGGGCTTCGCCTAAGCACCGCTACAATATGACCGAGGTGGAATATGGTGGAAGGGGGCACCGCACATGGCTAAGGAACGAACACGAAGATCAACTTGTGTGTCTATGGGGTGCCCCTTGCCTCAGTATATAAAGGATGGAGGAGGAGGAGGCCGGCCAAGGCTTGGTGCGGCCAGGATGTGGAGTCCTACTAGGACTCCAAGTCCTAGTAGGAGTCCACCAAGAGGGGAGGAAGGGAGAAGGAAGTGGAGGAGAAGGAAACGTGGCCGGCCCCCCTTTCCCTAGTCCAATTCGGACCAGAGGGGAGGGGGGCGCAGCAGCCCCTTGGCCCTTTCTCCTCTTCCCACTAAAGCCCATCAAGGCCCATTGCTTCTCCCGTAACTACCCGTTACTCCGAAAAATACCCGAATCACTCGGAACCTTTCCGATGTCCGAATATAGTCGTCTAATATATCGATCTTATGTCTCGACCATTTTGAGACTCCTCGTCATGTCCCCGATCTCATCCGGGACTCCAAACTCCTTCGGTACATCAAAACTCATAAACTCATAATATAACTGTCATCGAAACCTTAAGCGTGCGGACCCTACGGGTTCGAGAACAATGTAGACATGACCGAGACACGTCTCCGGTCAATAACCAATAGCGGGACCTGGATGCCCATATTGGCTCCTACATATTCTATGAAGATCATTATCGGTCAGACCGCATAACAACATATGTTGTTCCCTTTGTCATCGGTATGTTACTTGCCCAGGATTTGATCGTCGGTATCCAATACCTAGTTCAATCTCGTTACCGCCAAGTCTCTTTACTCGTTCCGTAATACATCATCTTGCAACTAACTCATTAGTTGCAATGCTTGCAAGGCTTAAGTGATGTGCATTACCGAGAGGGCCCAGAGATACCTCTCCGACAATCGGAGTGACAAATCCTAATCTCGAAATACGCCAACCCAACATTTACCTTTGGAGATACCTGTAGAGCTCCTTTATAATCACCCATTTACGTTGTGACGTTTGGTAGCACACAAAGTGTTCCTCCGGCAAACGGGAGTTGCATAATGTCATAGTCATAGGAACATGTATAAGTCATGAAGAAAGCAATAGCAACATACTAAACGATCGGGTGCTAAGCTAATGGAATGGGTCATGTCAATCAGATCATTCACCTAATGATGTGATCCCGTTAATCAAATAACAACTCTTTGTCTATGGTTAGGAAACATAACCATCTTTGATTAACGAGCTAGTCAAGTAGAGGCATACTAGTGACACTCTGTTTGTCTATGTATTCACACATGTATTATGTTTCCGGTTAATACAATTCTAGCATGAATAATAAACATTTATCATGATATAAGGAAATAAATAATAACTTTATTATTGCCTCTAGGGCATATTTCCTTCAAATTACATGTATATCACATATACCTTTGTTCACCTTGCCATCCTTCTTATCCGCCAAATACTTGGGGCAGTTCCATTTTCAATGACCAGTCTGTTTGCAGTAGAAGCACTCAGTCTGAGGCTTAGGTTCAGACTTGGGTTTCTTCTCCTGAGCAACAACTTGTTTTCCGTTCTTTTTTAAGTTCCCCTTCTTCTTCCCTTTACCCTTTTTCTTGAAACTGGTGGACTTGTTGACCATCAACACTTGATGCTCCTTCTTGATTTCTACCTCCGCAGCCTTTAGCATTGCGAAGGGCTCGGGAATTGTCTTATCCATCCCTTGCATATTATAGTTCATCACGAAGCTCTTTTAGCTTGGTGACAGTGATTGAAGAACTCTGTCAATGACACTATCAACGGGAAGATTAACTCCCAGTTGAGTCAAGTGATTATGGTACCCAGACATTCTGAGTATATGTTCACTGACAGAACTATTCTCATCCATCTTGCAGCTGTAGAACTTATTGGAGACTTCATATCTCTCAATCCGGGCATTTGCTTGAAATATTAACTTCAACTCCTGGAACATCTCATATGCTCCATGATGTTCAAAACATCGTTGAAGTCCCGGTTTTAAGCCGTAAAGCATGGCACACTGAACTATCGAGTAGTCATCAATTTTGCTCTGCCAGACGTTCTTAATGTCATCAACAATATCTGTAGCATGCCTGGTACCCAGCGGTGCTTCCAGGATGTAATTCTTCTGTGCAGCAATGCGGATAATCCTCAAATTACGGACCCAGTCCGTGTAATTGCTACCATCATCTTTCAACTTTGCTTTCTCAAGGAACACATTAAAATTTAACGGAACAACAGCACGGGCCATCTATCTACAACAACATAGGCAAGCAAAATACTATCAGGTACTAAGTTCATGATAAATTTAAGTTCAATTAATCATATTATTTAAGAACTCCTACTTAGATAGATATCCCTCTAATCATCTAAGTGATCACGTGATCCAAATCAACTAAACCATAACCGATCATCACGTGAAATGGAGTAGTTTTCAATGGTGAACATCACTATGTTGATCATATCTACTATATGATTCATACTCGACCTTTCGGTATCGGTGTTCCGAGGCCATATATGCATATGCTAGACTCGTCAAGTTTAACCCGAGTATTCTACGTGTGCAAAACTCGCTTGCACCCGTTGTATAAGAACGTTGAGCTTATCACACCCGATCATCACGTGGTGTCTCGGCATGACGATCTTTTGCAACGGTGCATACTCAGGGAGAACACTTTTACCTTGAAATTTAGTGAGAGATCATCTTATAATGCTACTGTCAATCAAAGCAGAATAAGATGCATAAAGGATAAACATCACATGCAATCAATATAAGTGATATGATCTGGCCATCATCATCTTGTGCCTTTGATCTCCATCTCCAAAGCACCATCATGATCACCATCGTCACCGGCGCGACACCTTGATCTCCACCGTATCATCGTTGTCGTCTCACCAACTATTGTTTCTACGACTATCACTACCGCTTAGTGATAAAGTAAAGCAATTACATGGCGATTGCATTTCATACAATAAAGCGACAACAATATGGCTCCTGCCAGTTGCCGATAACTCTATTACAAAACATGATCATCTAATACAATAAAATATAGCATCATGCCTTGACCATATCACATCACAACATGCCCTGCAAAAACAAGTTAGACGTCCTCTACTTTGCTGTTGCAAGTTTTACGTGGCTACTATGGGCTGAGCAAGAACTGTTCTTATCTACGCATCAAAACCACAACGATAGTTCGTCAAGTTAGTGCTATTTAAACCTTCTCAAGGATCGGGCGTAGTCACACTCGGTTCAACTAAAGTTGGAGAAACTGACACCCGCCAGCCACCTATGTGTAAAACACGTCGGTAGAACCAGTCTCGCGTAAGCGTACGCGTAATGTCGGTCTGAGCCGCTTTATCCAACAATACTGCTGAACCAAAGTATAACCTGCTAGTAAGCAGTATGACTTGTATCGCCCACAACTCACTTGTTTTCTACTCGTGCATATAGCATTTACGCATAAACCTGGCTCGGATGCCACTGTTGGGGAACGTCGTAATTTCAAAAAAATTCCTACACACACGCAAGATCATGATGATGCATAGCAACGAGAGGGGAGAGTGTCGTCCATGTACCCTCGTAGACCGTTAAGCGGAAGCGTTATGACAACGCGGTTGATGTAGTCGTACATCTTCATGATCGACCGATCCTCAGTACCGAATGTACGGCACCTCCGCGTTCAGCACACGTTCAGCTTGGTGACGTCCTGCGATCTCATGATCTAGTAGAGCTCGAGAAAGAGTTTCGTCAGCACGATGGCGTGGTGATGATGTTGATGAAGCTACCGACACACGGCTTCGCCTAAGCACCTCTACGATATGACCGAGGTGGATTATGGTGGAGGGGGGCACCGCACACGGCTGGGAGAGATCAATGATCAACTTGTGTGTTCTAGGGTGCCCCCTGCCCCCGTATATAAAGGAGCAAGGGGGAGGCTGGCTGGCCCTGTAGGGCGCGCCAGGAGGAGGAGTCCTCCTCCTAGTAGGAGTAGGACTCCCCTCTTTCCTACTCCTAGTAGGAGGTGGAAAGGAAGGGGGAGAAGGAGAAGGAAAGGGGGGCACCCCCCCCCCTCCTAGTCCAATTTGGACCAGAGGGGGAGGGGGCGCGCGGCCTGCCCTGGCCGACCCCTCTCTCTCCACTAGGGCCCAACAAGGCCCATTAACCCCCGGGGTGTTTCCGTAACCCCTCCGGCACTCCGGTAAAATCCTGATTTCACCCGGAACTCTTCCGATGTTCAAATGTAGGCTTTCAATATATAAATCTTTATGTCTCGACCATTTCGAGACTCCTCGTCATGTCCGTGATCATATCTGGGACTCCGAACTACCTTCGGTACATCAAAACATATAAACTCATAATACCGACCGTCACAGAACTTTAAGCGTGCGGACCCTACTGGTTCGAGAACTATGTAGATATGACCGAGACATGTCTCCGATCAATAACCAATAGCGGAACCTGGATGCTCATATTGGTTCCTACATATTCTACGAAGATCTTTATCGGTCAAACCGCATAACAACATATGTTGTTCCCTTTGTCACTGGTATGTTACTTGCCCGGGATTCGATCGTCGGTATCTCAATACCTAGTTCAATCTCGTTACCGGCAAGTCTCTTTACTTTTTCCGTAATGCATCATCCCGCAACTAACTCATTAGTTACATTGTTTCCAAGGCTTATAGTGATGTGCATTACCGAGAGGGCCCAGATATACCTCTCCGACAATCGGAGTGACAAATCCTATTCTTGATCTATGCCAACTCCACGAACACCATCGGAGACACCTGTAGAGCACCTTTATAATCACCCAGTTACGTTGTGATGTTTGGTAGCACACAAAGTGTTCCTCCGATATCCGGGAGTTGCATAATCTCATAGTCATAGGAACATGTATAAGTCCTGAAGAAAGCAATAGCAATAAACTAAACGACCAAGTGCTAAGCTAACGGAATGGGTCAAGTCAATCACATCATTCTTCTAATGATGTGATCCCGTTGATCAAATGACAACTCATGTCTATGGTTAGGAAACTCAACCATCTTTGATCAACGAGCTAGTGAAGTACAGGCATACTAGTGACACTATGTTTGTCTATGTATTCACACATGTATTATGTTTCCGGTTAATACAATTCTAGCGTGAAAAATAAACATTTATCATGATATGAGGAAATAAATAATAACTTTATTATTGCCTCTAGGGCATATTTCCCTCATGTGCCACATTGTGCATGCCTTGTGTGCTGGGCAATATGGCGTGTCTCTCCTGAGGCCCTTCGATACCCTCCTTTTGGTATTTCGCAAAAAACTAACCCCCTTTTGGTAAGAAGGTGATCGTGGTGAATCCGAAGAGAAAAACCGACATGACACCCAATTCCTTAGCGTCCCAGTGCTTAGGGTTGCTATTTGGATTTCTTGGCTAATGTGAGGTGGATGCGTGGGCATGCTAGGCGCTGAGCAACCAATCTGTGTGGTGCGGTGCATCCAAAGTGTGGGGCGGCTATCCCGCAAGGATTCTTTAGTGGTTGATGAAGATCGTGGTGGTTCGGTTACCTCAGTACGTCGCAATAACAGCAGGTTGTCTCCACATGTACGTGCGGCATCGGGCACATCGCTTGTGTCGAGCGATCTAGGCCCTTCGATAAGTCCCTTTTGGCGGTCGCTTAGATGTCTTCTTGAAGTCGGCATGATCTAAGCGATCTGCAATCACAAGGCCAGTGTTGTGAATCAAAACACAAATTTGTGGTGTAGTCCTTGACATGGATGTTGCCTAGATGAAATCCAAGACTTGGCATCATTCATAGAATGCGACGAAGATGATGCAACTCATGTTCCTCATTTCAAGTGTCACTTGAGGACTAGCCTTGTCTAAGCCCCATCGTTGCATAGTTGCAATTGTGTGTGGACAATCTCTTGGTAGGCTCGGCCTAGACGTTACAAGGGAGAAGATTTGGCTTATATTGTGTTTGGCAATTAGTCATGACATATTTTTTCGTTCTTTCTTTTAATTTACCAATTTTATTTGATTCGTAATAACATAGTTGCATATATTCTTAGTTGGAACAGAAGCAGTGGGTAATGAAGCTTCCATTTATGCGAGACTTGGAACATGAATGGCACCGATCCTACATCCAGCTAAACGTAACAATGTAGTATGTACCCATGGAGTAACTTCTCAATAATCTAACTAATACACAAATCAAGGTTGATGGGCAACCATGGCAGGTTGATGGGCAAACAACAAATAATCAAATAATACTCTCTTTTCTCTCGTAAGAGAAACAATTACTATTATACTCGCATAAACATATATTAGATTGAATGAATGATGCTAACACTTTTGCTTTGAAACAATACATGCAATGATGCAACCATACATGGAAAAGTATCATAACCATTAGTACTAAAATTTTGGATGACAATACACAATAATGGCAGCAGATGGATTATTACTAAATTGTCATGATATTATCCATTTCAACGTTCCATTTAGCCAGGGGGTATTCTAGCTATGTGCTCCTTGTCCTTGAGAACAGATGGACAGCTGGACTTTAGATGTTGATAACCATTGCTTGCCATCATCGCCTCCAAATTGGATGGAGAAGCAAGCAACTGCAAACAAGCTTCTTTGAGACGATCGAAACCATGCTGCTCAGCTATAGCCAAACTGGTTGCCACCATGTCTGAATCAATATGACAACACAATTTCTCCTCGCATATATGCTTCAGCCTGCCAATGTTGTACCTATCAGCCACTACGAGTAGATGACTGGCCATCACCACATCAATCATAGGAGAAACTTTGCCAGTGTATATGAAATGGAGCAAGGCCTCGAAGACATCAGGCTCCATGTCATGAATTTCAATGAGTCTACTAGAACTCTCCTTCATGCCGCCGAGGAGCTCCGCCCTGAAGACTGATGACCGAGCGGCCAAGATACACCTATGAGCGGGGAATGTCTCTCCGCCTACTTGAAATGATAGGTCTGATGCATCTTTGCTCTCGAGGAGATCACCGAGTTGCCGGTGCAAGTCGTTTGGAGATGCTCTTGTTTCTTCTTCGCCGGGGATCTCCTTCACAACGGTGACATGGCATCCAATGGTGAGACAATCATTTCTCATATGCTCCGATCTTTCCAGCTTAGCCTTCTTCATTAGGTTATGGTAGCCCCAGTTTGGAGCTTTCCTTGAGAATGTATGTATATCGTGGGACGGGTATATGAAGGCACCGGTTCTCCATTCTCGTCAAGTAGACTGAACGTGAATTCCGCCTTCACATCTTCGGCGTCGGCGGGGTGAAGATGTAGAAAAAGAGATATGTCATCCGGACAAATCCTGCTGCCGTTTGGGTAATAGGTCATGACCCAGTCGTGGCCTCCAACACTGAAAGGTGAGGAGGTTAGGCACTCGCCGTTCTTGAGTAACGCCTTGGCTCTTGAGTATCCATCTACCTTGAGCACGTATGATCGCGCATATGGGCTTTTCTCTGATTCAGCTACCATGGCAACAGAGATCTTGCAATGCTCTGCCATTCTGGGAGCAAGATGGAAGACTAGCTTAGGCATGCAGATAGAGATCACAAGCACGTGCTCAACAGCCGGGACAATAATCGTTAAAAAATATTACTCAATAATCGATTGGGCCTTCTTTTGTTCTATTTATTCTTCAACTCAACTCACGAGATGTCGTACAAGCCCACCCTGGTGTGTATGTATATATATATATATAAGCTAAGCTAGCTACAACAAATACGACTCCGTGACTAATTCCACTACGTAGTACTACTAATCCTACTCGGTACAGATAAAAAAAAAACTAATCCTACTCGGTATGGAATACTAACCAAATACGTACTCGGTGAATAACTCTACCCCTACTACCAATCCTATTCAGTATGACACATCCACATGCACGTCCCGTGCAAAATAAATATAAATAAAATACAACCAGCTAGCCAGGTTCGTGGTCGCTCGACCAGAGAAACTATGTGCCGATCTACTCGAACAAAGAAAGCACAGATGTCGCCAGCAAATTTCACGCTTCACAGGCTTCGCAGGAGCAAGTAATGAACTTGAGGTGCATTTGTACCCATTTGGATTTGGGGCAGGCAAATTCCGGAGCACTGGACGATAATACTATAGCAGTACTATAATCCAGCTGAACGTGCTGACCTGAACTAGGATATAGGGTTTATGGTTTATTTAATTAGCAGACAACAAACGACAACAGTTTTGCTCATCAGAAAACTACAGCCCTGTTTTCCCCTACAACCCTATTTAAAACCAACATTCCAAAAACTGAATCCAGACAACCCTCAACAGCACGAGAAGTACTCCCTCCATCCCATAATACAAGAGCATTTTGACACTAATGTAGCACACAGCTGCACGACGAGCAATATTCAGAGCGAATAATAACCAAAGCCCCGTCACAACTATAGCTGAACATGCAGACGTTTTTGTTTTTTGCTTAGTGCAGTAAACTGAAGTACAACACAAGATACCAAGGTCCACATTGGCTGTGTGCATCCTGTGATGCAGAGAGGCCGGGGTAATCCCCTTTTCGAAAAAATAACAATACCAAGGTCCACATAGACGGCATCTATACTTCACATTCAGTTTTTCAGTGCAAAAGTAGACATGAGTGCTGCTAATGGAGTATCAAGGACATACCAGAGCTGACTGATTCTATTTGCTGGAGGCTTATTAAGTACTGAACATTTGCCACCTCATGAATTTGCTGCAGTTCCTCTACCGATACAGGTGGAACTAAGCCCTCCAGTTTTTCCTCATACACCTTCAAACAGCGTTCAAGAATAGCCTTGTTGAAAATTTCAACAAGAGATCCCGTTGATGGAATCTCTCCGTTATTCAAAGCTTCAAGAATCTGAAGCTTATTCTAAGAAACTAATTTATCCAATTTATGTAGATAGCAGCTACATCAAGTATCTTACCTGCTGCAGAAAGGACACAAATTCCTTTCCATTCAATGATTGATAAGTACCATTCTACTAATGAATGATTCTACCAATGAATGATACTGCTCTCATCTTTGTTCTGAAACATCCATCCAACCATACATGGAGAAGTTGCATAACCATTAAAACAAGACTCTAGCAAGAAAAAAAGTGATCGATAGCAGCATTTTTGTTCCACAACATTCATGCATAAACAGAGTACTAAACATGGATGACATATATATGATAATAAATTGGTCTGTTCTGTAGGCACTACTTCCACATTGTCATGACAACGTCCTTTGGCACCCCCCATTCAGCCGGAAGGATTCTAGCTACAAGCTCCTTGAGAACATGTGGGCAGCTGGATGTCAGATGCTCAAAACCGTCGCTTGCCATCATAGCTTTGAAATTGGAAGGAGAAGCAAGGAATTGCAAACAAGCCTCTTTGAGACGATGGAAACCATGCTGCTCTGCTAAAGCCAAACTGGTGGCCACCATGTTGGAATCGATGTGAGTGCACAATTTCTCCTCACATATCAGCTTCAGCCTGCCGATGTTGTACCTGTCAGCCGCCACGAGTAGATGGCTGGCCATCACCACATCAAGCACTGGAGGAACGGAGTCAGTGTATATGAAGTGAAGCAAGGACTTGAAAACATCAGCTTCCACGTCATAGATTTCAATAGGATTAGCTGCAGAACTCTCCTTCATAGTGCCAAGGAGCTCCACCTTGAAGACGGATGAGCGAGCAGCGAGGACACACCTGTGGGCTGAGAAACTCTGTGCACCGACTTGAAAGATTAGGTCTGCTGCGTCCTTATTCTCGAGGAGGTCACCAAGGTGCTGGTGCAGGTCGCTTGGAGGAATCCTTGTTTCTTCCCCATGGATGACGGTGACATCGCACCTGATGGTGATACAGTCGTCTCTTAGATGTGCCGATCGCTCCAGATCAGCCTTCTGGAAGAAGTCAGGATAGCCCAAGCATGAATCTTTCTTTGAGAAGGTTAGTACAGGGGAGGCACGGCTGTATGAAGGCACCGGTTCTCCATTCTTGTCAAGTAGACTGAGCGTGAATTTCCCCTTCACATCTCCAGCATCAGCAGATTCAAGACGTAGGAAAAGGGATATGTAATGGGCATGAATCCTATTGTCACCGTTTGGGTAACATTCCACGGTCCAGACGTGCCCTCCAACACTGAAAGGGTCAGAGGTAAGGCACTTGCCGGTCTCGAGAAACGCCTTGGCTCTGGAGTATCCATCTACCTTGAGCACGTATGACCGCGCATATGACCTTTGCTCAGATACCATGGCAGCAGAAATCTTGCATTGCTCTGCCATTCTGGAGGTGGGCTTGGAGTAAGATGGAAGTTTGGCCAGAGGAATGATCAATTTGTTACCTCTATCTGTCTATTCATTCTCGCCGCTGTCCAGTGATGTCGCCGGAAGAACGGCCGCCACCGGCGCTAGGGATTGGAGGTGGTGGCGCTAGGAGGGTGGGAGGCAGAGCCCGGGGCGGGCAATGGAGGAGGTGGAGCTCGACGACGGGAGCTCGTGGCAGCGGCAGCGGAGGGGATCGGGAGGGAGAGACGCGCAAGGGAAAAGGGTGGCGGCGGGAGCAGTAGAAGGGAGAGAGAGGACTGGCGAGTTAGGTTTTCTTCCGGCTGTTTTTTACCAGATGCTGTGAGATAAACGGACGGCCGAGATCGGCTCAGGAAGGAGACTAGACTGCATTCGCCCAGAGTCGTCGGATTGTCTGTCCAAACGAGTTCTGGCCCTCCGGTTTTTGAATGGAGCAATGCTGGCCATCGGATCAACTTCGATGTGACAACCAATGAATAGTGCTTCTTATTTCTTACTTTTGAATTTATGTCGTATCTGGCTGACACGTGGGGTCTTTAGTCTGTGGGCCGCTACTGTCATTGCCTCTGAGTGTGGGTGTGGCCGGTGCTGCTATACATTAGCGCGGGGGTCATGCCACCGCGCCGTAATTTTAGTGGCCGCCGAGGGTTGTTCCGAGATTTCACGTTAGGGCGCTTGCGTGGCGTCTCGTGGATGGCTGGGCTGCGCGTACGGTGGAGAGAGCGCCCGATTGGGTGAAACGCTAGCCACTATACTCGTCGTGCCCTTTCCCTTCACTCTCGCGCCGCCGCCCTCGCTCGCCCCGTCTCCCTCCCTCTCGCGGCCATCCCTGCACACCCCGTCACCCTCTCGCTGCCACCCCCGTCTCCTCCCCTGGACTGGTCGTTCAGTGGCTTCTCAACTGGCGGCCAATTGTGCACATGCTCTTCCACCTCCCCAGCCGAGAGAGAGAACGAGGTTGAGTGGTAGATCACGACCTAACTATCGGTTTTGGTCAGCCGCGACGATTGTGAGGCACAGCCTTTGCCGGACATCGAGAAGGTCGGTTCTGAGGACACGATTTCACTAGTGATCGAGAAAGGGTGAGACTGGTGGTGCTCTCTTGTGCCCCTTTCATCCCGGCTCGCACGCTTCATCCACGGAACCGGTGGTAACTCTCTCTATCTCTCTCTCTCTCCCTTTCTCTCTCATGGTCTTGCCTTGCAGGTGTCCATCATTGTGGAGCTGGACGAGATCTCTGGCCAGCCCACCACATAGCTTGCGACCCCGGTTCTTGCCACTAACACGCCACCTCCTAGTTCAACATGAAGTAATGCATGGTAGGTGCTCGATAAATTGTCAGGGTGGGCTAATGAGTGTCTTTTTAGTGGTTGGGCCTACTGGCATCGATGAAGTATGTGTCAAGAAGAGCGGCTGCGTCTGCGATGACTGGGTTGTTAGCACTGTCTTCTAGATGCAATGCTCCTCTGGTTTCTTCCTATCTCACCAATGGATTCATTTGGGCTAAGAAAATGTGCTCTTTTTGAATCTGTGATGCCACCACTTTCTGCTATGAAGTAGTGATTCTTACATGATTTCCAATTTTCCATACATCAAACTCTGCTTTACTGTGATGTTTAATTAATGTAATATGCAATTTTTTAGAAATATCAAGGATATTAGGTGATGCTTATTTAGGCATGAAACCTTTATCTTGCCAAATTTCTATACATAGGCGACCTCTCCGACCTTTTCTACTGATAGGGATGATGATGGTTCTGAAATTATAATCATATATTTGTTAAGTTCTATTTTTGTTTCTTGTGCTCATGTTTCTATCCTAAATTCCTAATCCAAGTAACCGGTTCTTTTTATTTTATTGATCAGGTACTTCATGGCAGTGCCGTGGACAACATCACCATAACCACATTGATGGTCCAAGCCCCAGCTCACAAAATCATTTTTAGTTGGGCTGTGAGCACCTCAACAACTCAACGTCAAATATAATTGATGTGTAGCCGCATATATTCTTTCTATAATCTATTTTGGCTACCATCATTTTTAGTTGTGCCATGAGCACCTCAACCACTCAACATCATCTATACCATGATTTTAGCAAAGAGTTATTTATGTTTATCATTGCCCACGCTTCTTATTTTTTTCTCATGCATGGCACTTAATATATTGTCTTACAGTTTAACACAACTTAGTGGAAAAGTGTGTCTTCTATTTATGTACTCTTCCTCTCAATCATCAATTTGCTCACAGTTATACATGTTTATGTATGTGTCTTCTGTCTCTGATCTTCATGTCGTTATGTTACTTTTCTCTCCCAATTGATTGTTCGTCCTTAAAAAAAGTTTTCACGTTATCAAAAGGCTCCAAGCGGTGTCATGGTCAGGAACCTATTTTCCAGCCAGCAGGAGATGGTCAGGTAATCAACCATATCATGGATTGTGTTTTTTGTGGTTTGTGGCAAAGTAATGCTCTTCTTTTCAAATGTATGGACTAATAGGAGTCATATGTTGTACCTCATTTCTTATACAAAACTGAACTGGTCATTGGTTAGGTGAGACATGCCATGTGTCTGGACTTCGGTGACAAGTCTGAATGAATATATTAATTTGAGCAAGTATTCGATCCATATACTTGCATTCTTGATATTTGATTTTTATTTTCTCAACTATATGGACGTGTTAGTTCTTTAAAGATCTCTCAGCTATAAAATTGTTCTAGGCTCCTCCGCATTTTTTTGTTCTAGGCTACTTAGGATCTGACAAATACTACATCATATACACACTGAATTCTATCCTTCCAGGTTATTTCTGTTCCATCCACTTCCATTGTTGCAGGAATCTTTTTGCGTTTGATATTATATGGAAGAATCTATGTGTTCTATTTATGCTAAATTCGATACCCCATTTGTGGCTTTTTCTCTCTCTAATATTTGCATTCAGGGCTATGCTAAATCGAGTGATGCTGCCATTGAGTTGACCATTTGTTCTGGTTTACTTACAAGATGATACAATGATTTAAATAGACGATGCAAATTTATCTGAGTTGAAGACCTCTCAAAGAAAGTTGTTAGCGGCTTCTTCATGGGGAATGACATTTGAGAGTTTGTGTAAGCGACTTAATAAAAGATAAACTACACAATTTGACCAAGCACGTTGAGGAAGATAAAAACAGGAAAAGGATTTTGTGTATGATCAGGCTGCCTCGAGTGATTGCTCCCCTTCAAAGGTAAAACTTGCATGTTTCCATGTCCAAGCTTATTAGCTCTCAATGCTTGATGCACCTATATTTTTTTGAGACAAAAAAGATGATACATATTATACAGTTTGATCACATTATTAATTTGCCACACGTGATGTTGTAGGGTGATTTGGTATACGACTCCAGGTTTAATGTCGACCACTGGGTTTGTAGGTTCTGTGCTAGAATGCTTACATAACACATATATTAGCTACATTTATTTTTCTTTCTTGCTTCTTTTTTATAGCTCATGCATGGCTAGAATTTAGAATCATTGAAAAGTTTGCATGTCTGACCTTAATGATAGATGGGTTGGTACTATGGTCATACATGATTTGATCTGGTATTTGTTTTATGATGTGTTGGGCAATCGTCAATTTCCCTTTATGGAGCAAGTTTGTATAGGGATACAAAGTACAGACCAACAATCTGCGTCCTAATACTAATGTATTTCCTGGATTCTCCAATTTAGATCGGAGCATTGAGACGTCCTGGCACTCATGAACCTCCTGGAAGAGGACAACCTGAGGTGGTCTGCCATGGGCACCTAGCGAGGCACAATGTTTGGGCGCTTCACCGCGGCTTCTAGGGGGGTGGCTAAGTCGTCGGCATCGGGCAATGGTGTTGCCGTTCGCATAAGCAAGCTACATGGCGTCGAGAAGAAAACGGTATGCCTCATTCTCCTCTCGGCCTTGTTCCATCTCGATCATCACCATAAGCATTCATAACAAGATTTGTTTAGTGATGGTACCTAAAAGCAAATCTGGACTTGGATATGCCTTAGCATTCTTATCAAGATTTGTGCAGGTACTCTAAAAGAAAATGTGCTTGGTTCTTTCCTCAATACTCATAGCCCTTTTGTTTTGCCTTATACTTCGATCTTGAGGTCTGAAGCACAATAGTTAGGCGGCTACCTCACATGATGTGAAAAGTTAGGACAATGACTTTTCAAGCTAATTTTGAATGTTGTATGTTTTGCTGTGTTATATGTATGTGTTGTGTTTATGGTTGTTGATAGTGTTATCCATTCTATGCCGGATGTTGTGGATGACTGAACTTCTATGTGTCATTTTCAGTGTTGCATACTGCCAAGTTCTAGAAACGGGGTGATGCTCGCATAGTTATTTGGCGTAAAGGAGACCAAGGTGAGATTGTTATTGAGGGTATAGATGTTCTGTCTCCATGCAAATTTAGTGACCTTGCCTTCTCTAGCTTTCTAAGTATTACTAATCATTACTTACTACATTATTTTTGTGTACTGTTCCACAAAAAATACCTTAAAGCACGAACATGTACGTGTTTCACAATTCTAGCTGACTCTAGTTCACAAATCACACTGTTTAACTTTGTTGTCCTTTGTATCTTTTAGCCTTTATCAAACATTGTATATTTCTACTTTGATTGTAACTTTTCATTTGTCCTTTCCAAAGGTGGATAAGAAAAGTAAACTTGAATAAGCACACTCATATGGAATGACATGCAACCGCAGAAGAGAATTACCCCCTCTAATAAATTTTTGGTGTGGTGTTGTCTTCATGGTTGCAGGGCACGTCAAAAGGTTTAGTATGTGTCATATCGTTAGGGCAATGTTTTGAACACGGCGGGTATTGACACTAATAATGCCGCCATCATGCATACATATTGAATCAACTGGCTGGAATTTTCAATATTTTCTACACCGTGCGAGACGTTCATGTTTCTACTCTACTTCATGGACTAATCAAATGATCCAAATTATGTTTATTCTTTAGGAACACTTGACTTATTTGGTACCATTGTTCTTCTTCCAAGGACTACGATAACATCTTTTCTTCACATATGAGAGGAAGACGTAAGTATATAGTTTGTTTTGTGAAATAAGTTGCTGATATACTCCACATAATATCTAGGCATTTCTACTACCTGTTAGTTCTGAAAACTCTAACTAAAGATCTCTTGCAGATACCAAAGTAGCCTTGGTAATAACAAGCAGGTTGAGCTCATTTATATGGGTGCTATAAGTAGTGAGCCTGCTCCATGATGTCTACTACGCAACTTTATCCTGGTAGACGTTGTTGGGCCTCCAAGTGCAGAGTTTTGTAGGACAGTAGCAAATTTCCCTCAAGTGGATGACCTAACGTTTATCAATCCATGGGAGGCGTGGGATGAAGATGGTCTCTCTCAAACAACCCTGCAACCAAATAACAAAGAGTCTCTTGTGTCCCAAACACACCCAATACAATGGTAAATTGTATAGGCGCACTAGTTCGACGAAGAGATGGTGATACAAGCGTAATATGGATGGTAGATATAGGTTTTCGCAATCTAAAAAATATAAAAACAACAAGGTAGCAAGTGGTAAAAGTGAGCAAAAACAGTATTGCAATGCTTCAAAACAAGGCCTAAGGTTCATACTTTCACTAGTGCAAGTTCTCTCAACAATAATAACATAATTGGATCATATAACAATCCCTCAATGTATAACAAAGAGTCACTCCAAAGTCACTAATAGCGGAGAACAAACGAAGAGATTATTGTAGGGTACGAAACTACCTCAAAGTTATTCTTTCTGATCGATCTATTGGGTTATTCCTATAAGTGCCACAAACAGACCCAGAGTTCGTACTAAAATAACACCTTAAGACACACATCAACCAAAATCCTAATGTCATCTAGATACTTGATAACCTACAAGTATAGGGGATCGCAACAGTTTACGAGGGTAGAGTATTCAACCCAAATTTATTGATTTGACAAAACGGGAGCCAAAGAATATTCTCAAGTATTAGCAGCTAAGTTGTCAATTCAACCACACCTGGAAACTTAGTATCTGCAACAAAGTGTTTAGTAGCAAAGTAATATGATAGTAGTGGTAACGGTAGCAAAAGGTAGTGATAGCAAAAGTAATGTTTTTCGTGTTTTGCAGTGATGATAACAATAGCAACGGAAAAGTAAATAAGCGAAGAACAATATATGGAAAGCTCGTAGGCAATGGATCAGTGATGGAGAATTATGCCGGATGCGGATCATCATGTAACAGTCATAACCTAGGGTGACACAGAACTAGCTCCAATTCATCAATGTAATGTAGGCATGTATTCCGAATATAGTCATACGTGCTTATGGAAAAGAACTTGCATGCCATCTTTTGTCCTACCCTCCCGTGGCAGCGGGGTCCTAGTGGAAACAAAGGGATATTAAGGCCTCCTTTTAATAGAGTACCGGACCAAAGCATTAACACATAGTGAATACATGAACTCCTCAAACTACGATCATCACCGGGAGTGGTCCTGATTATTGTCACTTCGGGGTTGCCGGATCATAACACATAGTAGGTGACTATAGACTTGCAAGATAGGATCAAGAACTCACATATATTCATGAAAACATAATAGGTTCAAATATGAAATCATGGCACTCGGGCCCTAGTGACAAGCATTAAGCATAGCAAAGTCATAGCAACATCAATCTCAGAACATAGTGGATACTAGGGATCAAACCCTAACAAAACTAACTCGATTACATGATAAATCTCATCCAACCCATCACCGTCCAACAAGCCTACGATGGAATTACTCACGCACGGCGGTGAGCATCATGAAATTGGTGATGGAGGATGGTTGATGATGACGATGGCAACGGATTCCCCTCTCCGGAGCCCCAAACGGACTCCAGATCAGCCCTCCCAAGAGAGTTTAGGGCTTGGCGGCGGCTCCGTATCGTAAAACGTGATGAATCCTTCTCCTCTATTTTTTCTCCCCGAACACGAATATATGGAGTCAAGGTTGAGGTCAGTGGACCTCAAGGGGGCCCACGAGGCAGGGGGGGCACGCCCCCACCCTCGTGGCTAGGGTGTGGACCCCCTGGCCTTGATTCTCTGCCAGTATTTTTATTATTTCCAAAAATAATCTTCGTAGAGTTTCAGGTCATTCCGAGAACTTTTGTTTCTGCACATAAATAACACCATGGCAATTCTGCTGAAAACAACGTCAGTCCGGGTTAGTTCCATTCAAATCATGCAAGTTAGAGTCCAAAACAAGGGCAAAAGTGTTTGGAAAAGTAGATACGACGGAGACATATCAACTCCCCCAAGCTTAAACCTTTGCTTGTCCTCAAGCAATTCAGTTAACTAAAAGTGATAAAGAAAAACTTTTACAATTCAGTTGACAAACTGAAAGTGATAATGAAAAACTTTTACAAACTCTTTTTGCTCTTATTGTTGTAAATATGTAAAGCCAGCATTCAAGTTTTTAGCAAAGATTATGAACTAACCATATTCACAATAACTCTTAGGTCTCATGTTTACTCATATCAATGGCATAATCAACTAGCGAGCAATAATAATAAATCTCGGATGACAATACTTTCTCAAAACAATCATAATATGATATAACAAGATGGTATCTCGCTAGCCCTTTCTAAGATGGCAAAACATAGATGCAGAGAACTTTTAAAGATCAAGGACTGACTAGACATTGTAATTCATGGTAAAAGAGATCCAGTCAAGTCATACTCAATGTAAACTAACAGTAATGAATGCAAATGACAGCGGTGTTCTCCAACTGGTGCTTTTTAATAAGAGGATGATGACTCAACATAAAAGTAAATAGATAGGCCCTTCGTAGAGGGAAGCATGGATTTGTAGAGGTGCCAGAGCTCGATTTTGAAATAGCGGTGAATAATATTTTGAGCGGTATACTTTCATTGTCAACATAACAATCAAGAGATGGCGATATCTTCCATGCTACACACATTATAGGCGGTTCCCAAACAGAATGGTAAAGTTCATACTCCCCCTCCACCAACAAGCATCAATCCATGGCTTTCTCAAAACAACGAGTGCCTCCGACTAACAATAGTCCCCGGGGAGTTTTGTTTGCAATTATTTCGATTTGAGTTGTGTAAAGCATGGGACTGGGCATCCCGGTGACCAGCCATTTTCTTGTGAGTGAGGAGCGGAGTCCACTCCTCTTGAGAATAACCCGCCTAACATGGAAGATACGGACAACCCTAGTTGATACATGAGCTATTTGAGCATACAAAACAGAATGTTTATTTAAAGGTTTAGAGTTTGGCACATACAAATTACTTGGAACGGTAGGTAGATACCGTATATAGGTAGGTATGGTGGACTCATATGGAAAAACTTTGGAGTTTATGGAATTGGATGCACAAGCAGTATTCCCGCTTAGTACAGGTGAAGGCTAGAAAAAGACTGGGAAGCGACCAGTTAGAGAGCAACAATAGTCATGAACATGCATTAAAATTAATCAACACCGAATGCAATCATGAGTAGGATATAATGCACCATGAACATAAATATCGTAGGGGCTATGTTGATTTTGTTTCAACTACATGTGTGAACATGTGCCAAGTCAAGCCACCCGAATCGTTCAAAAGAGGATACCACCCTATCATACCACATCACAACCATTTTAATAGCATGTCGGCACGCAAGGTAAAACATTATAAGCTCCTAGCTAATTAAGCATGGCATAAGCAACTATAATCTCTAATTGTCATTGCAAACATTTTTATTCATAATATGTTGAATCAGGAACGATGAACTAATCATATTTACAAAAACAAGAGAGGTCGAGTTCATACCAGCTTCTCCCATCTCAATCAGTCCATCATATATTGTCATAATTGCCTTTCACATGCACGACCGAATGATGTGGATAATAATAACAGTGCACGTGCATTGGACTAAGCTTGAATCTGCAAGCATTCAATAAACAAGAGAAGATAAGGCAATATGGACTCTTGGTTAAATCAACAATAATGCATATAGGAGTCACTTAAAAAATTTAGTGGTCTTCTCCTATCGACCCCCAAAGAAAAGAAAAGAAATAAAACTATTTACATGGGAAAGCTCCCAACAAGCAAAATAAGAACATGAAATCTTTTTGGGTTTTCTTTTTAATTACTACTACAAGCATGGAAATTAAAACTAGCTAAAAGCTACAACTAATTTTTTTTGTTTCTCTTAAGGTTTATTAAACACACAAGAAGAAAGCATAAAAAGGAAATAAACTAGCATGGATATTACAATGAAAAAGTATGAGCACCGACATCTAGCAATGAGTGTGTGAACATAAATGTAATGTCGGTGGGAAATACGTACTCCCCCAAGCTTAGGCTTTTGGCCAAAGTTGGTCTATGACCACGGTTGGCCTGGCGCATATCCAAAGTAATAGTTGGGGTCATACTGAGAAGAAGAAGACTCTGATTGCCACTGGTTGGCAATCATCTCCGGATCCCACTGGTAATTAGACTGTCGTGGAGGATCAAATTATGGTTCCGACTCTGGCTCTGTGGCTGATGTAGGGTTCCGGTAGGCGTGAATAGCCTCCAGCAGAACGAGATACTGGCTGTTCGCGTTGGTCGCGGAGGAAGTCGGTGAGGCCTGCATTCTTAGCCAATTCATAAAAATCATCATAAATCCCGGCTGCTCTCAAGAAATCATCGGAAGGCCATTCACACGGCCGAACCTCCGTGGTGCGAGGCAAATTATATTTGGGCCTCTCTGCTTGTTCATTTTGCTTTTCCTTCGAGTTTCGGCTCGATGAGCCCCTCAAAAATCTCTTCATTATTTTCTGAAAAAATATTTATTTTTTAGTAACTTTAAATAAAAGTAAACCAAACTCAACAAAATTGATAGCAACTACTCCTACAAGTGCCTAGAGCCTATATCATGCATTAGAACTACTTGGAACCATATAAATTTGGCATGCAAGCTTAAGAACATGGTCACCTAGGTAGCACAAATTTGCAATGAATAAAGCACTAGAACAAAAAAATAATTGGACCAATGGAGGAGTCACATACCAAGGAACAATCCCCCAAAGCAGTTTTGTGAGAGGTGCTTTGAGCAAGGAGATCGAAAATCACAGCAAAATGAGCTAGAACTTGTGCTTGAGCTGGATGGTGATATTTTGGGGAGGAATAAGAAGTGTGTGGGTGCAGGAATAAGTGGAGGGGAGCCACCATGGGCACACGAGGCAGGGGGTGCGCCCAGGGGGGTGGGAGCGCCCTGGACCCTCGTGGCCAGGTGCTTGCTCCCCCTGCTGTGTTCTTAGTGCCAAATATTCTCAAATATTCCAGAAAAATCATATTAAATTGGCAGGGCATTTGGAGAACTTTTATTTTTGGGGTATTTTAATATTGCACGGATAATTCAGAAAACTGACGGAAAATACTATTTTTACTTTATTTCAACTAAATAACAGAAAGTAAAAGGAGGGTGCAGAAGGTTGTGCTTTCTAACTTCATCCATCTCATGCCCATCAAAAGGAATCCATTAACAAGGTTGATCAAGTCTTGTTAACAAACTCATTTCGAGCAACATGAAACCGGCGAAATTTCGAATGACACTTTATTACCTCAACGAGATATGCACATCCCCAATAATAAGAATATCATATTTCTTCTTGACAGTAGGAAGAGGAAATTCAAAACCTCCAAAAATAATTGATGGAATTTTTCCAATAGAGTTGATACTGTGGACTTGAGGTTGTTTCCTCGGAAAGTGTATCGTATGCTAATTACCATTAACATGAAAAGTGACATTGCCTTTGTTGCAATCAATAACAGCCCCTACAGTATTCAAAAAAGGTCTTCCAAGAATAATAGACATACTATCGTCCTCGGGAATATCAAGAATAACAAAGTCCATTAAAATAGTAACGTTTGCAACCACAACAGGCACATCCTCACAAATACTGACATGTATAGCAGTTGATTTATCAGCCATTTGCAAAGATATTTCAGTAGGTGTCAACTTATTCAATTCAAGTCTATGATATAAAGAGAGGCATAGCACTAACACCGACTCCAAGATCACATAAAGCAGTTTTAACATAGTTTCTTTTAATGGAGCATGGTTTAGTTGGTACTCCTTGATCTCCTAGTTTCTTTGGTATTCCACCCTTAAAAGTATATTTAGCAAGCACGGTGGAAATTTCAGCTTCCGGTATCTTTCTTTTATTAGTAACAATACCTTTCATGTACTTAGAATAAGGATTTAGTTTAAGCATATCAGTCAAACACATACGTAAAAAGATAGGTCTAATCATTTCAGCAAAGCGCTCAAAATCCTCATCATCCTTTTTCTTGGATGGTTTGGGACGAAAAGACATGGGTTTCTGAACCCATGGTTCTCTTTCTTTACCGTGCTTCCTAGCAACAAAGTATTTCCTATCATAACGTTGATTCTTTGATTGTGGGTTATCAAGATCAACAACAGGTTCAATTTCTGTATCATTATCATTGCTAGGTTGAGCATCAACATGAACATTGTCATTAACATTATCACTAGTTTCATGTTCATTACCAGATATTGTTTCAGCATCAGAAATAGAGATATCATTGGGATTCTCGGGTGTGTCGATAACAGGTTTACTAGAAGCATGCAAAGTCCTATCATTTTTCTTTTTCTTCCTTTTAGAAGGACTAGGTGCATCTATATTGTTTCTCTGGGAATCTTGCTCAATTCTCTTAGGATGGCCCTCAGGATACAAAGGTTCCTGAGTCATCTTACCACCTCTAGTCATAAATCTAACAGAGTTATCATTTTTCTTACTATTTAATTCATTGAGAAAATCATTCTAAGCTTTAAGTACTTTTTCTACTTGAGTGGTAACCATAGAAGCATGTTTACTAATGAGTTTAAGTTCACCTTTAACTCTAGATATGTAATCACCCAAGTGTTAAATCATATAAGCATTTTGTTTCAATTGTCTGCCAAAATAAGCATTGAAGTCTTCTTGCTTAACCATAAAGTTATCAAACTCATCCAAACATTGGATAGCAAACTTAGTAGGAGGGATTTCAGCTTTATCATATCTATAGAGAGAATTTACCTTTACTACCTGTGTCGGGTTATCAAGACCATGTGTTTCTTCAATAGGTGATGGATTAAAACCATATATTTCTTCAACATGCGGTAAATTAAGACCATGTATTTCTTCAATAGGAGGTAAATTCTTAACATCTTCAGCTTTAATACCCTTTTCTTTCATGGATTTCTTTACCTCTTGCATATCTTCAGGACTAAGAAATAGAACACCCCTTTTCTTCGGAGTTGGCTTAGGAATAGGATCAGGAGTTGGCTCAGGAGCTGGCTCAGGAAGTGTCCAATTATTTTCATTTGTCAACATATTATTCAATAGAATTTCAGCTTCATCCGGTTTTCTTTCCCTAAAACAGAACCAGCACAACTATCCAGGTAATCTCTGGAAGCATCGGTTAGTCCATTATAAAAGATATCAAGTATTTCATTTTTCTTAAGGGGGTGATCAGGAAAAGCATTAAGTAATTGGAGAAGCCTCCCCCAAGCTTGTGGGAGACTCTCTTCTTCAATTTGCACAAAATTATATATATCCCTTAAAGCAGCTTGTTTCTTATAAGCAGGGAAATATTTAGCAGAGAAGTAATAAATCATATCCTGGGGACTACACACACAACCAGGATCAAGAGAATTAAACCATATCTTAGCATCACCCTTTAATGAGAACGGAAATATTTTAAGGATATAAAAGTAGCAAGTTCTCTCATCATTAGTGAACAGGGTGGCTATATCATTTAATTTAGTAAGATATGCCACAACAGTTTCAGATTCATAACCATAAAAAGGATCAGATTCAACCAAAGTAATTATATCAGGATCAATAGAGAATTCATAATCCTTATCAGTAACAAAGATAGGTGAAGTAGCATAAGTAGGATCATATTTCATTTTAGCATTCAGAGTTTTTTTGTTTAAGCTTAGCTAATAATTTCTTAAGATCACTTCTATCATTGCATGCAAGAAAGTCTCTTTTAATTTCTTCATCCATAACATAGACCTCAGGCACAATAGGCAATTCATATTTATTAGGAGAGCCTTCATCATCACTTTCATCAATATTATCATTTTCAGTAATTTCATTCTCTCTAGCCCTAGCAAGTTGTTCATCAAGAAATTCACCAAGTGGCATAGTAGTATCAAGCATAGAAGTAGCTTCATGATAAGTATCATGCATAGCAGAAGTGGCATCATCAATAATATGCGACATATAAGAATTAATAGAAGAAGCAGGTTTAGGTGTCGCAAGCTTACTCAAAACAGAAGGTGAATCAAGTACAGAGCTAGATGGCAGTTCCTTACCTCCCCTCGTAGTTGGGGGATAAATTTTTGTTCTTGGATCTTTCAAGTTCTTCATAATGATAAGCAGATATAAATCCCAAGTGACTCAAAGAATAGAGTTATGCTCCCCGGCAACGGCGCCTGAAAATAGTCTTGATAACCCACAAGTATAGGGGATCGCAACAGTTTTCGAGGGTAGAGTATTCAACCCAAATTTATTGGTTCGACACAAGGGGAGCCAAAGAATATTCTCAAGTATTAGCAGCTGAGTTGTCAATTCAACCACACCTGGAAACTTAGTATCTGCAGCAAAGTGTTTAGTAGCAAAGTAATATAATAGTAGTGGTAATAGTAGCAAAAGGTAACGATAGCAAAACTAATATTTTTGATGTTTTGTAGTGATGATAACAATAGCAACGGAAAAGTAAATAAGCAAAGAACAATATATGGAAATCTCGTAGGCAATGGATCAGTGATGGAGAATTGTGCCGGATGCGGTTCATCATGTAACAGTCATAACCTAGGGTGACACAGAACTAGCTCCAATTCATCAATGTAATGTATGCATGTATTCTGAATATAGTCATACGTGCTTATGGAAAAGAACTTGCATGCCATCTTTTGTCATACCCTCCCGTGGTAGCGGGGTCCTGGTGGAAACAAAGTGATATTAAGGCCTCCTTTTAATAGAGTACCGGACCAAAGCATTAACACATAGTGAATACATGAACTCCTCAAACTACGGTCATCACCGGGAGTGGTCCCGATTATTGTCACTTCGGGGTTGCCGGATCATAACACATAGTAGGTGACTATAGAATTGCAAGATAGGATCAAGAACTCACATATATTCATGAAAACATAATAGGTTCAGATATGAAATCATGGCACTCGGGCCCTAGTGACAAGCATTAAGCATAGCAAAGTCATAGCAACATCAATCTCAGAACATGGTGGATACTAGGGATCAAAACCTAATAAAACTAACTTGATTACATGATAAATCTCATCCAACCCATCACCGTCCAGCAAGTCTACGATGGAATTACTCACACGCGGCGGTGAGCATCATGAAATTGGTGATGGAGGATGGTTGATGATGACGATGGCGACGGATTCCCCTCTCCGGAGCCCCGAACGGACTCCAGATCAGCCCTCCTGAGAGAGTTTAGGGCTTGGTGGCGGCTCCGTATCGTAAAACGCGATGAATCCTTCTCCTCTATTTTTTCTCCTCGAACACAAATATATGGAGTCAAGGTTGAGGTCAGTGGAGCTCAAGGGGGCCCACGAGGTAGGGGGCGCGCCCCCACCCTCGGGGCTAGGGTGTGGGCCCCCTGGCCTTGATTCTTTGCCAATATTTTTTATTATTTCCAAAAATAATCTCCGTAGAGTTTCTGGTCATTCCGAGAACTTTTGTTTCTGCACATAAATAACACCATAGCAATTCTGCTGAAAACAGCGTCAGTCTAGGTTAGTTCCATTCAAATCATGCAAGTTAGAGTCCAAAACAAGGGCAAAAGTGTTTGGAAAAGTAGATACGACGGAGACGTATCAATACTCCAATGTCACCACAAGTATCTGCGGGTTTGATTATACGATATGCATCACACAATCTCAGATTCATCTATTCAAACCAACACAAAGAAATTCAAAGAGTGCCCCAAAGTTTCTACCGGAGAGTCAAGACGAAAACGTGTGCCTACCCCTATCATTGAGTTCACAAGGTCACAGAACCCGCAAGTTGATCACCAAAACATACATCAAGTGGATCACATGAATATCCCATTGTCACCACAGATAAGCACATGCAAGACATACATCAAGTGTTCTCAAATCCTTAAAGAGTAAATCTGATAAGATAACTTCAAAGGGAAAACTCAATCCATTGCAAGAAGGTAGAGGGGGAGAAACATCATAAGATCCAACTATAATAGCAAAGCTCGAGGTACATCAAGATCGTGCCAAATCAAAAACACGAGAGAGAGAGAGAGAGAGAGAGAGAGAGAGATCAAACTCATAGCTATTGGTACATACCCTCAGCCCCGGGGTTGAACTACTCCCTCCTCATCATGGAGAGGGTCGGGATGATGAAGATGGCCACCGGTGATGATTCCCCCCTCCAGCAGGGTGTCAGAACAGGGTCCCGATTGATTTTTGTGGCTATAGAGTCTTGCGGCAGCGGAACTCCCGGTCTAGGTTTATTTCTGGGGGTTTCTATATTTATAGGAATTTTTGGCGACGAGAACAAGTCAGGGGGGTCCACGAGTCAACCACAAGGTCGGAGGACGCGCCCTCCACCCTTATGGAGGCCTCGTGGCTCTTCTGGCCCAACTCTTTTGCTTCATGGGCTTCTTCTGGTCCATAAAAAATCACAGTAAATTTTCAGGTCATTTGGACTCCGTTCGATATTCCTTTTCTGCGAAACTCAAAAACAAGGAAAAAAGCAGAAGCCGACCCTGGGCTCTAGGTTAATAGGTTAGTCCCAAAAATCACATAAAATAGCACATTAATGCATATAAAACATCCAAGATAGATAATATAATATCATGGAACAATAAAAAATTATAGATATGTTGGAGACGTATCAAGCATCCCCAAGCTTAATTCCTGCTCGTCCTCGAGTAGGTAAATGAAAAAAACAGAATTTTTGATGTGGAATGCTACCTAACATATTTATCCATGTAATTTATTTATTGTGGCATGAATGTTCAGATCCATAAGATTCAAGACAAAAGTTTAATATTGACATAAAAACAATACTACTTCAAGCATACTAACAAGGCAATTATGTCATCTCAAAATAACATGGCCAAAGAAATCTTATCCCTACAAAATCATATAGTCTGGCCATGCTCCATCTTCATCACACAAAATACTCAAATCATGCACAACCCCGATGACAAGCCAAGCAATTGTTTCATACTTTTGATGTTCTCAAACCTTTTCAACTTTCATGCAATACATGAGCGTGAGCCAAGGACATAGCACTATAGGTGGAATAGAATATGGTGGTTGTGGAGAAGACAAAAAGGAGATAGTCTAACATCAACTAGGCATATCAACGGGCTATGGAGATGCCCATCAATAAATATGAATGTGAGTGAGTAGGGATTGCCATGCAATGGATGCACTAGAGTTATAAGTTTATGAAATCTCAAAAACAAACTAAGTGGGGGTGCATCCAACTTGCTTGCTTACGAAGACCTAGGGCAATTTGAGGAAGCACATCATTGGAATATACAAGCCAAGTTCTATAATGAAAATTCCCCACTAGTATATGAAAGTGACAACATAGGAGACTATCTATCATGAAGATCATGGTGCTACTTTGAAGCACAAGTGTGGTAAAAGGATAGTAGCATTGCCCCTTTTCTCTTTTTCTCTCATTTTTTTTGTTTTTTTGGCTCTCTCCTTTTATTTTTATTTTATTTTCCGTCCGGAGTCTCATCCCGACTTGTGGGGGAATCATAGTCTCGATCATCCTTTTTTCACATGGGACAATGCTCTAATAATGAAGATCATCACACTTTAATTTACTTACAACTCACGAATTACAAGTCGATATTTAGAACAAAATATGACTATATGAATGCCTCCGGCGGTGTACCGGGATGTGTAATGAATCAAGAGTGGCATGTACTCCCTCCGTTTATTTTTAGTCCGCATATAATGTTTGGTCAAAGTCAAGCTTTGAAAGTTTGACTAACTTTATATTTAAAAACATAAACATTCACAATATGACATCAATATTATCAGATGCACCATGAAACGTATTTTCATACTATATAGTTTTAGTATTATAGATATTCATACCTTCTTATATAAATTTGGTCAAACTTTGTGTAGTTTGACTTTGACCAAATCTTATATGCGGAGTAAAAAGAAACGGAGGGAGTATGAAAGAATTATGAACGGTGGCTTTGCCACAAATACGATGTCAACTACATGATCATGCAAAGCAATATGACAATGATGATGCGTGTCATAATAAACGGAACGGTGGAAGTGGCAATATATCTCGAAATGGCTATGAAAAGGCCATAATAGGTAGGTATGGTGGCTGTTTTGAGGAAGGTATATAGTGGGTGTATGGAACCGTGAAAGTTGCGCGACACAAGAGAGGCTAGAAATGGTGGAAGGGTGAGAGTGCGTATAATTCATGGATTCAACATTAGTCATAAAGAACTCACATACTTATTGCAAAAATCTGTTAGTCATTGAAACAAATTACTATGCGCATGCTCCTAGGGGGTAGATTGGTAGGAAAAGACCATCGCTCGTCCCCGACCGCCACTCATAAGGAAGACAATCAAAAAATATCTCATGCTCTGACTTCGTTACATACCGGTTCACCATATGTGCATGCTACGGCATGATGACCCACAAGTATAGGGGATCTATCATAGTCCTTTCGATAAGTAAGAGTGTCGAACCCAACGAGGAGCAGAAGGAAATGATAAGCAGTTCTCAGCAAGGTATTCTCTGCAAGTACTGAAATAAGTGGTAACAGATAGTTTTGTGATAAGATAATTTTTAACAAGCAATAAGTAACAAAAGTAAATAAAGTGCAGCAAGGTGGCCCAATCCTTTTTATAGCAAAGAACAAGCCTGGACAAACTCTTATATAAGGAAAAGCGCTCCCGAGGACACATGGGAATATCGTCAAGCTAGTTTTCATCACGCTCATATGATTCGCGTTCGGTACTTTGATAATTTGACATGTGGGTGGACCGGTGCTTGGGTGTTGTTCTTACTTGAACAAGCATCCCACTTATGATTAACCTCTATTGCAAGCATCCGCAACTACAACAAAAGTATCAAGGTAAACCTAACCATAGCATGAAACATATGGATCCAAATCAGCCCCTTACGAAGCAACGCATAAACTAGGGTTTAAGCTTTTGTCACTCTAGCAACCCATCATCTACTTATTACTTCCCAATGCCTTCCTCTAGGCCCAAATAATGGTGAAGTGTTATGTAGTCGACGTTCACATAATACCACTAGAGGCTAGACAACATGCATCTCATCAAAATATTGAACGAATACCAAATTCACATGACTACTAATAGCAAGACTTCTCCCTTGTCCTCAGGAACAAACGTAACTACTCACAAAGCATATTCATGTTCATAATCAGAGGGGTAATAATATGCATAAAGGATCTGAACATATGATCTTCCACCAATTAAACCAACTAGCATCAACTACAAGGAGTAATTAACACTACTAGCAACCTACTAGCACCAATCCCGGACTTGGAGACAAGAATTGGATACAAGAGATGAACTAGGGTTTTGAGATGAGATGGTGCTGATGAAGATGTTGATGGAGATTGCCCTCTCCCGATGAGAGGAGCATTGGTGATGACGATGGCGATGATTTCCCCCTTCAGAAGGGAAGTTTCCCCGGCAGAACAGCTCTGCCGGAGCTCTAGATTGGATCCGCCAAGGTTCCGGCTCGTGGCGGCGGAGTTTCGTCCCAAAAGGTTGCTTCCTATTTTTTTCTCGACGAAAGACTTCATATAGGAGAAGATGGTCATCGGAGAGCCACCAGGGGGCCCACGAGGTAGTGGGCGCGCCCTAGGGGGCGCCTCCCACCCTCGTGGCAAGGGTGTGGGCCCCCTGGTCTTCATCTTTGGCGAGGATTTTTCATTATTTATTATAAGGAATTCCGTGGAGTTTCAGGACTTTTGGAGTTGTGCAGAATAGGTCTCTAATATTTGCTCCTTTTCCAGCCCAGAATTCCAGCTGCCGGCATTCTCCCTCCTTATGTAAACCTTGTAAAATAAGAGAGAATAGCCATAAGCATTGTGACATAATGTGAAATAACAGCCCATAATGCAATAAATATCGATATAAAAGCATGATGCAAAATGGACGTATCAACTCCCCCAAGCTTAGACCTCGCCTGTCCTCAAGCGAAAGCCGATAACAATAAATATGTCCCCATGTTTAGAGGTAGAGGCGTTGATAAAAATAAAATACGGACATGAGGGCATCATTATTATTCTCATAACAGCAACATACATAGATATTGTCATATGATTACTTATGTTCAAGTGATGATCTATTCACAATGCAAAAGTATGAATCAGAAACCTTATTGAGAACCAACAAACTATAACATCAGTCATTGAAGCAATTGCAATTTATCATAACATCAGAAAGAGTCTATGTCAGAGCTAAAAGCAAGTCCGCATACTCAACTATCATCTAGTCCTTCATAATTGCTAACACTCGCGCAATACTTGTGGTTACGGAGTTTTAATCGGACACAGAGAAAGATAGGGGCTTATAGTTTCGCCCCACAACCTTTTACCTTGAGGGTAATGTCAACAATAATAACTCATGCCCCCTACATCCAATTAGATATATCTATCAGGATCTTTCGAACACACTGTGCTTGCCAAAGGATAAAATCTAAAAAGGAAAGGTGAAGATCACCATGACTCTTGTATAAGGTAGAAGATAATAATAAAAGATAGGCCCTTCGCAGAGGGAAGCAGAGGTTGCCATGCACTTTTATGGTTGGATGCACAAAATCTTAATGCGAAAGAACGTCACTTTATATTGCCCCTTGTGATATGAACCTTTATTATGCAATCTGTCGCTTTTATTACTTCCACATCATAAGATCATATAAAGCTTATTTCTCCCACACTAATCATACATATTTAGAGCAATTTTTATTGCTTTGCACCGATGACAACTTACTTGAAGGATCTTACTCAATCCATAGGTAGATATGGTGGACTCTCATGGCAAAACTGGTTTAAGGGTATTTGGAAGCACAAGTAGTATCTCTACTTGGTGCTGAGAATTTGGCTAGCATGAGGGGGGAAGGCAAGATCAACATGTTGGATGATCCATGACAACATACTTTATCTCAGATATAAGAAAACATAACCCATTACGTTGTCTTCCTTGTCCAACATCAACTCTTTAGCATGTCATATTTTAATGAGTGTTCCCAATCATAAAAGGTGTCAATAATAGTATATTTATATGTGAAACCTCTCTTTCCTTATTACTTCCTATTAATTGTAACGATGGCCAAAGCTATGTCTGCTAACTCCCAACAACTTTTAATCCTCACACTCTTTCTATGTGAAGTCATTACTATCAGTAAGATCAATATGAACTTTTGTTTCTTCTTATTATTTTTCTCTTTTCTTTTATTCACCCAAGATCATAGCAAGAAAATCAAGCCCTTGACTCAACACTAATCTTTATTATATAGCTCACGGACTCGATTACATAGAGAGATCATAAAACAAAACTCAAAACTAGATCATGCCATAAACTTTATTCTACTAGATCAAAATACTACTAATGGGATCGAACTAAGGAAAACGGTAAAGATAGGAGTTGCGATTGTGATACGATACCGGGGCACCTCCCCCAAGCTTGGCGGTTGCCAAGGGGAGTGCCCATACCCATGTTATTATATCTCCTTGGTTGGTGAAGAAGGTGGAGGTGTTGTTGATGATGCAGGCTTGTCATCCATCTTCCAAGGCATAGGTTCACCATCATAGAAGGATGATCGAGTCTCCGGAATCCTCGAATCTGCAGCCAAACTCATTCTTTTGAATCTATATTCATACTCACACTTTTGGTTTTTGTAGGTCATAGATTTGGGCTTGGAGGTGCTCGATCTTCTCATATAGCTTGAAGATGGCCTCCTCGGTGTTCTTGGCATCCGGCTTGTAGTTGTTAGTGAACTCCATGAGCATCGTGTGGCTAGCGTTGATTCCACACTCCACCATCCCTTGGCACTTGAAAACTTGTTGCTCCATTGCTTCGAGCCTCGTCTCCACGCTTCCGGTTCCCTTTGGTCCCTCAGCATCGCGGATGTGCAGAAACCCATCACGCATCTCAATGGTTTGAGGGTATCGCAGCACCTCCGCGAGGTAAGGGTTGATGACCTTCTCTAAGAACTTGTCCTTGGAAGCACTTGGGGACGTCATGATAATCTAGATCTATCAGAAAAACAGCTCGAAACAAGAACAGAGAATATTTGCGTGATACGGGAGTCAAAACCTTCGGGAGAATATATAGTGAATTTTTACCGACCAAAATACGTATCGTGTAAGAAAATGGAGTCCGGAAGGCACACGAGGTGCTCACGAGGTAGGGGCGCGCCCAGGGGGGTAGGGCGCGCCCTCCACCCTCGTGAAGCCCTCGTGTCCTTCCCGGACTGCTACTTAATTTTCTATTTTTCTAAATATTCCAAAACGAAGAAATATTGCCTTGAAAATTGTTTTAGAGTTGGTTTACTTACCGTACCATATACCTATTCCTTTTCGGAGTCTGAAACGTTCTGGAAAGTGTCCCTTATGTATTCCTCCGGGGTTACGGTTTCAATAATATTGGTTTCAACATTTATGGGATTACCTGAGATATAATGCTTAATTCTCTGGCCATTTACCACCTTTGGTTTTGTGCCTTCGAAGTTGTTGATTTTTATGGCACCGGAACGATAGACCTCATCGATAACATAGGGGCCTTCCCATTTAGAGAGAAGTTTTCCTGCAAAAAATCTTAAACGAGAGTTGTATAGCAATACATAATCACCTACATTAAACTCACGCTTTTGTATCCTTTTTTCATGCCATCTTTTAACTTTTTCTTTAAACAACTTGGCATTTTCGTAAGCTTGGGTTCTCCATTCATCAAGTGAGTTAATATCAAATAACCTCTTTTCACCGGCAAGTTTGAAATCATAATTGAGCTCTTTAATAGCCCAATATGCCTTATGTTCTAGTTCGAGAGGTAAGTGACAAGCTTTTCCACATACCATTTTATACGGAGACATACCCATAGGATTTTTATAAGCAGTTCTATAGGCCCATAATGCATCATCAAGTTTCTTGGACCAATTCTTTCTAGACCTATTGACAGTCTTTTGCAAAATTAATTTGAGTTCTCTATTACTCAATTCTACTTGACCACTAGACTGTGGGTGATACGGAGATGCAATTCTATGATTTACGTCATATTCAGCAAGCTTTTTACGGAAAGCACCATGAATAAAATGTGAACCACCATCAGTCATTAAATATCTAGGGACTCCAAACCTCGGAAAAATAACTTCTTTAAGCAATTTAATAGAAGTGTTATGATCAGCACTACTAGTTGGATAGCTTCTACCCACTTAGTAACGTAATCAACAGCAATTAAAATATGTGTATTGTTGGAAATATGCCCTAGAGGCAATAATAAAATGGTTATTATTATATTTCTTTGTTCATGATAATTGTCTATTGTTCATGCTATAATTGTGTTATCCGGAAATCGTAATACATGTGTGAATACATAGACCACAACACGTCCCTAGTGAGCCTCTAGTTGACTAGCTCGTTGATCAAAAGATAGTCATGGTTTCCTGACTATGGACATTGGATGTCATTGATAGCGGGATCACATCATTAGGAGAATGATGTGATGGACAAGACCCAATCCTAAGCATAGCTCTAAGATCGTGTAGTTCGTTTGCTATAGCTTTTCTGAATGTCAAGTATCATTTCCTTAGACCATGAGATTGTGCAACTCCCGGATACCGTGGGAGTGCTTTGGGTGTGCCAAACGTCACAAAGTAACTGGGTGACTATAAAGGTACACTACAGGTATCTCCGAAAGTGTCTGTTGGGTTGGCACGAATAGAGACTGGGATTTGTCACTCCGTATGACGGAGAGGTATCTCTTGTTGGAAACATGCCCTAGAGGCAATAATAAAAGTGTTATTATTATATTTCTTTGTTCATGATAATAGTCTTTTATTCATGCTATAACTGTATTATCCGGAAATCGTAATACACGTGTGAATACATAGACCACAATATGTCCCTAGTGAGCCTCTAGTTGACTAGCTCGTTGTGATCAACAGATAGTCATGGTTTCCTGGCTATGGACATTGGATGTCGTTGATAACGGGATCACATCATTAGGAGAATGATGTGATGGACAAGACCCAATCCTAAGCATAGCACAAAGATCGTGTAGTTCGTTTGCTAGAGCTTTGCCAATGTCAAGTATCTCTTCCTTCGACCATGAGAGCGTGTAACTCCTGGATACCGTAGGAGTGCTTTGGGTGTATCAAACGTCACAACGTAACTGGGTGACTATAAAGGTGCACTACAGGTATCTCCGAAAGTATCTATTGTTTTATGTGGATCGAGACTGGGATTTGTCACTCCGTGTAAACGGAGAGGTATCTCTGGGCCCACTCGGTAGGACATCATCATATGCGCAATGTGACCAAGGAGTTGATCACGGGATGATGTGTTACGGAACGAGTAAAGTGACTTGCCGGTAACGAGATTGAACAAGGTATTGGATACCGACGATCGAATCTCGGGCAAGTAACATACCGATAGACAAAGGGAATTGAATACGGGATTGATTAAGTCCTTGACATCGTGGTTCATCCGATGAGATCATCGTGGAACATGTGGGAGCCATCATGGGTATCCAGATCCCGCTGTTGGTTATTGACCGGAGAACGTCTCGGTCATGTCTACATGTCTCCCGAACCCGTAGGGTCTACACACTTAAGGTTCGATGACGCTAGGGTTATAAAGGAAGCTTGTATGTGGTTACCGAATGTTGTTCGGAGTCCCGGATGAGATCCCGGACGTCACGAGGAGTTCCGAATGGTCCGGAGGTAAAGATTTATATATGGGAAGTCCTGTTTTGGTCACCGGAAAAGTTTCGGGCGATATCGGTATTGTACCGGGACCACCGGGAGGGTCCCGGGGGTCCACCAAATGGGGCCACCTGCCCCAAAAGGCTGCGTGGGCCATGTGTGGGAGGGGACCAGCCCCTAGGTGGGCTGGTGCACCCCCCACAAGGGGCCAAGGCGCAAGGGAGAGTGGGAGGGGGCAAACCCTAGTCCAGATGGGCCTTAAGGCCCACCTAGTGGGCGCCTCCCCTCTCTCCCCCTCCTGGCCGCCGCCCCTTTTGCCATCTGGGCTGGCCGCACCCCTTGGGGGTGGGAAACCCTAGAAGGGGGGCGCAGCCCCCTCTCCCCCTATAAATAGTGAGGCATAGGGCTGCCCATAAGAGGCGATTTGATCTCTCGTTGGTGCAGACCTGCCCCTCTCCCTCCTCCTCTTCTCCCATAGTGCTTAGCGAAGCCCTGCGGGATTGCCACGCTCCTCCACCACCACCACGCCGTTGTGCTGCTGTTGGATGGAGTCTTCCTCAACCTCTCCCTCTCTCCTTGCTGGATCAAGGCGTGGGAGACGTCACCGGGCTGTACGTGTGTTGAACGCGGAGGTGCCGTCCGTTCGGCACTAGGATCATCGGTGATTTGAATCACGACGAGTACGACTCCATCAACCCCGTTCACTTGAACGCTTCCGCTTAGCGATCTACAAGGGTATGTAGATGCACTCTCTTTCTACTCGTTGCTGGTCTCTCCATAGATAGATCTTGGTGACACGTAGGAAAATTTTGAATTTCTGCTACGTTCCCCAACAGTGGCATCATGAGCTAGGTCTATTGCGTAGATTCTTTGCACGAGTAGAACACAAAGTAGTTGTGGGCGTTGATGTTGTTCAATATGCTTACCGTTACTAGTCCAATCTTGTTTCGACGGTATTGTGGGATGAAGCGGCCCGGACCGACCTTACACGTACTCTTACGTGAGACAGGTTCCACCGATTGACATGCACTTGGTGCATAAGGTGGCTAGCGGGTGCCAGTCTCTCCCACTTTAGTCGGAACGGATTCGATGAAAAGGGTCCTTATGAAGGGTAAATAGCAATTGGCATATCACGTTGTGGTCTTGCGTAGGTAAGAAACGTTCTTGCTAGAAACCCATAGCAGCCACGTAAAACATGCAACAACAATTAGAGGACGTCTAACTTGTTTTTGCAGGGTATGCTATGTGATGTGATATGGCCAAAAGGATGTGATGCATGATATATATGTGATGTATGAGATTGATCATGTTCTTGTAATAGAAATCACGACTTGCATGTCGATGAGTATGACAACCGGCAGGAGCCATAGGAGTTGTCTTTATTTTTTGTATGACCTGCGTGTCATTGAAGAACGCCATGTAAACTACTTTACTTTATTGCTAAACGCGTTAGTCATAGAAGTAGAAGTAGTCGTTGGCGTGACAACTTCATGAAGACACGATGATGGAGATCATGATGATGGAGATCATGGTGTCATGCCGGTGACAAGATGATCATGGAGCCCCGAAGATGAAGATCAAAGGAGCTATATGATATTGGCCATATCATGTCACTACTCTATTTGATTGCATGTGATGTTTATCATGTTTATGCATCTTGTTTACTTAGGATGACGGTAGTAAATAAGATGATCCCTTACAAAATTTCAAGAAGTGTTCTCCCCTAACTGTGCACCGTTGCTACAGTTCGTCGCTTCTAAGCACCACGTGATGATCGGGTGTGATGGATTCTTACGTTCACATACAACGGGTGTAAGACAGTTTTACACAGCGAAAACACTTAGGGTTAACTTGACGAGCCTAGCATGTGCAGACATGGCCTCGGAACACGGAGACCGAAAGGTCGAGCATGAGTCGTATAGTAGATACGATCAACATGAAGATGTTCACCGATGATGACTAGTCCGTCTCACGTGATGATCGGACACGACCTAGTTGACTCGGATCATGTGATCACTTAGATGACCAGAGGGATGTCTATCTGAGTGAGAGTTCATAAGATGAACTTAATTATCCTGAACATAGTCAAAAGGATTTTGCAAATTATGTCGTAGCTCACGCTATAGTTCTACTGTTTAGATATGTTCCTAGAGAAAATATAGTTGAAAGTTGATAGTAGCAATTATGCGGACAGTAGAAAGCTTATGTCCTCAATGCACCGCTCAGTGTGCTGAACCCCAAACGTCGTTTGTGGATGTTGCGAACATCGGACATACACGTTTTGATAACTACGTGATAGTTCAGTTAAATGGTTTAAGTAGAGGCACCAAAGACGTTTTTCGAAACATCGCGGAACATATGAGATGTTTCGAGGGCTGAAATTGGGGTTTCAGGCTCGTGCTCACGTCAAGAGGTATAAGACCTCCGACGATTCTCTTAGCCTGCAAACTAAGGGAGAAAATCTCAATCGTTGAGCTTGTGCTCAGATTGTCTGGGTGCAACCATCACTTGAATCGAGTGGGAGTTGATCTTCCAGATGAGATAGTGATGTTCCTCCAAAGACATTGCCACCAAGCTACTAGAGCTTCGTGATGAACTATAACATATCAAGGATAGAGATGATGATCCTTGAGGTATTCGCGTTGTTTGACATCGCGAAAGTAGAAATCAAGAAGGAGCATCAATTGTTGATGGTTGGTGAAACCACTAGTTTCAAGAAGGGCAAGGGCAAGAAGGGATACTTCATGAAACGGCGAATCAGCTGCTGCTCCAGTGAAGAAACCCAAGGTTGAACCCAAACCCGAGACTAAGTGCTTCTGTAATAAGGGGAACAGTCACTAGAGCAGAATTACCCTAGATACTTGGTAGATGAGAAGGCTGGCAAGGTCAATAGAAGTATATTGGATATACATTATGTTAATGTGTACTTTACTAGTACTCCTAGTAGCACCAGGGTATTGGATACCGGTTCGGTTGCTAAGTGTTAGTAACTCGAAATAAAAGCTACGGAATAAACGGAGACTAGCTAAAGGTGAGCTGACGATATATGTTGGAAGTGTTTCCAAGGTTGATATGATCAAGCATCGCACGCTCCCTCTACCACCGAGATTGGTGTTTGCGTTGAGCATAGACATGATTGGATTATGTCTATCGCAATACGGTTATTCATTTAAGGAGAATAATGGTTACTCTATTTTTGAATAATACCTTCAATGGTCTTGCACCTAAAGGAATGGTTTATTGAATCTCGGTCGTAGTGATACACATTTTCATGCCAAAAGATATAAGATAGTAATGATAGTACCACTTACTTGTGGCACTGCCATGTAAGTCATGATGGTATAAAACGCATGAAGAAGCTCCATGTTGATGGATCTTTGGACTCACTCGTTTTGAAAAGTTTGAGACATGCGAACCATGTCTATTGGTGTATATGCATGAAGAAACTCCATGCAAATGGATCGTTTGGACTCACTTGATTTTGAATCACTTGAGATATGCAAATCATACCACATGGGCAAGATGACTGAAAAGCCTCGTTTTCAGTAAGATGGAACAAGATAGCAACTTGTAGGAAGTAACACATTTTGATGTGTGCAGTCCAATGAGTGCTAAGGCATGCAGTGAATATCGTTATGTTCTTACTTCACAGATGATTCGAGTAGATGTTGAGAATATTTACTTGATGAAACACAAGTCTGAATTATTGAATGGTTCAAGTAATTTCAGAGTGAAGTAGAAGATCATTGTGACAAGAGGATAAAATGTCTATGATATGATCATAGAGATGAATATCTGAGTTACGAGTTTTGGCACACAATTAAGACATTGTGGAAATTGTTTCATAATTAATACCGCCTGGAACACCATAGTGTGATGGTGTGTCCGAACATCATAGTTGCACCCTATTGGATATGGTGCGTACCATGATGTCTCTTATCGAATTACCACTATCGTTCATGGGTTAGGCATTAGAGACAACCACATTCACTTTAAATAGGGCACCGCGTAATTCCGTTGAGATGACACCGTATGAATTATGGTTTAGAGAAACCTAAGTTGTCGTTTCTTAAAAGTTTGGGGCTGCGACGCTTATATGAAAAAGTTTCAGGTTGATAAGCTCGAACCCAAAGCGGATAAAATGCATCTTCATAGGAAACCCAAAACAGTTGGGTATACCTCCTAATTCAGATCCGAAAGCAATATGAATTGTTTCTAGAATCGGGTCCTTTCTCGAGGAAAGGTTTCTCTCGAAAGAATTGAGTGGGAGGATGGTGGAAACTTGATGAGGTTATTGAACCGTCTCTTCAACTAGTGTGTGGCAGGGCACAGGAAGTTGTTCCTGTGGCACCTACACCAATTGAAGTGGAAGCTATGATATTGATCATGAAACTTCGGATCAAGTCACTACCAAACCTCGTGGGATGACAAGGATACGTATTACTTCAGAGTGGTACGTAATCCTGTCTTGGAAGTCATGTTGCTGGACAACAATGAACCTACGAGCTATGGAGAAGCGATGGTGGGCCCGGATTCCGATAAATGGCTCGAGGCCATAAAATCCAAGAACGGATCCATGACTTTGGAAGAAATACTTGATGGTCGTAAGGCCATTGGGTACGGATGGATTTTAAAAGGAAGACAGACAATGATGGTAAGAATTACCATTAAGAAAGCTCGACTTGTCGTTAAGATATTTTCCGACAAGTTCAAGGAGTTGATTACGGTGAGGTTTTCTCACTCGTAGCGATGCTAAGAGTCTGTTGGAATTGGATTAGCAGTTACTGCATGATTGATGAAATCTTGTAGATAGGATGTCAAAACATTGTTTCCTCGATGTTATACTTGAGGAAAGGTTGTATGTGATACAACCGGAAGGTTTTGTCAATCCCAAAAGATGCTAATAAGTATGCAAAGCTCCAGCAATCCTTCTAAGGACTGGAGTGAGCATCTCGGAGTTGGAATGTATGCTTTGATGGTGATCAAAGATTTTGGGTTTGTACAAAGTTTATGAGAAACTTGTATTTCCAAAGAAGTGAGTGGGAGCACTATAGAATTTCTGATAAGTATATGTTGTTGACATATTGTTATGGATCAGAAATGACGTAGAATTTCTAGAAAGCATATAGGGTTATTTGGAAAGTGTTTTTCAATAGAAAACCTGAATTAAGCTACTTGAACATTGAGCATCAAGATCTATAAGGATAGATCAAAACGCTTAATAGTACTTTCAAATGAGCACATACCTTGACATGATCTTGAAGGTGTTCAAGATGGACCAGTCAAAGAAGGAGTTCTTTCCTGAGTTGTAAGGTATGAAGTTAAGACTTAAAGCTCGACCACGACAGAATAGAGAGAAAGGACGAAGGTCGTCCCCTATGCTTAAAACGTAGGCTCTTCAGTATGCTATGCTGTGTACCGCACCTGAAGTGTGCCTTGCCATGAGTAAGTCAAGGGGTACAAGAGTGATCCAAGAATGGCTCACAGGACAGCGGTCAAAGTTATCCTTAGTAACTAGTGGACTAAGGAATTTTCTTGATTATGGAGGTGGTAAAAGAGTTCGTCGTAAAGGTTACGTCGATGCAAGCTTAACACCTATCCGGATAGCTCTAAGTAGAGATACCGGATACGTACAATGGGGCAACAATTTAGAATAGCTCCAAGTAGAACAGTTATTTGGAACAGCTCCAAATAGAGCATGGTAGCTGCATCTAGGAGATGACATAGAGATTTGTAAAGCACACACGGATCTGAAAGGTTCAGACCCGTTGACTAAAACCTCTCTCACAAGCAACATGATCAAACATAAAACTCATTGAGTGTTAATCACATAGTGATGTGAACTAGACTACTGACTCTAGTAAACTCTTGGGTATTAGTCACATGACGATGTGATCTGTGAGTGTTAATCACATGGCGATGTGAACTGGATTATTGACTCTAGTGCAAGTGGGAGACTGTTGGAAATATGCCCTAGAGGCAATAATAAAAGTGTTATTATTATATTTCTTTGTTCATGATAATAGTCTTTTATTCATGCTATAACTGTATTATCCGGAAATCGTAATACACGTGTGAATACATAGACCACAATATGTCCCTAGTGAGCCTCTAGTTGACTAGCTCGTTGTGATCAACAGATAGTCATGGTTTCCTAGCTATGGACATTGGATGTCGTTGATAACGGGATCACATCATTAGGAGAATGATGTGATGGACAAGACCCAATCCTAAGCATAGCACAAAGATCGTGTAGTTCGTTTGCTAGAGCTTTGCCAATGTCAAGTATCTCTTCCTTCGACCATGAGAGCGTGTAACTCCTGGATACCGTAGGAGTGCTTTGGGTGTATCAAACGTCACAACGTAACTGGGTGACTATAAAGGTACACTACAGGTATCTCCGAAAGTATCTATTGTTTTATGCGGATCGAGACTGGGATTTGTCACTCCGTGTAAACGGAGAGGTATCTCTGGGCCCACTCGGTAGGACATCATCATATGTGCAATGTGACCAAGGAGTTGATCACGGGATGATGTGTTACGGAATGAGTAAAGTGACTTGCCGGTAACGAGATTAAACAAGGTATTGGATACCGACGATCGAATCTCGGGCAAGTAACATACCGATAGACAAAGGGAATTGAATACGGGATTGATTAAGTCCTTGACATCGTGGTTCATCCGATGAGATCATCGTGGAACATGTGGGAGCCATCATGGGTATCCAGATCCCGCTGTTGGTTATTGACCGGAGAACGTCTCGGTCATGTCTACATGTCTCCCGAACCCGTAGGGTCTACACACTTAAGGTTCGGTGATGCTAGGGTTGTTGAGATATTAGTATATGGTAACCCGAAAGTTCTTCGGAGTCCCGGATGAGATCCCGGACGTCACGAGGAGTTCCGGAATAGTCCGGAGGTGAAGATTTATATATAGGAAGTCAAGTTTCGGCCATCGAGAAAGTTTCGGGGGTAATCGGTTTTGTACCGGGACCACCGGAAGGGTCCCGGGGGTCCACCGGGTGGGGCCACCTATCCCGGAGGTCCCCATGGGCTGAAGTGGGAGGGTAACCAGCCCCTTGTGGGCTGGTGCGCCCCCCTTGGGCGCCCCCCGCGCCTAGGGTTGGAAACCCTAGGGGTGGGGGCGCCCCACTTGGCTTGGGGGGCAAGCCACCCCCTTGGCCGCCGCCCCCCTTGGAGATTGGATCTCCTAGGGCCGGCGCTCTCCCTAGGGACCCTATATATATTGGGGGGAGGGAGGGCAGCCGCACCCTAGCCCCTGGCCTCTCCCTCTCCCTCCCGCGACACTCCTCCCTCTCCCTGTGCTTGGCTAAGCCCTGCCGAGATCAACATTGCTTCCACCACCACGCCGTCGTGCTGCTGGATCTTCATCAACCTCTCCTTGCCCCTTGCTAGATCAAGTTGGAGGAGACGTCTTCCCAACCGTACGTGTGTTGAACGCGGAGGTTCCGTCCGTTCGGCGCTAGGTCATTGGTGATTTGGATCACGACAAGTACGACTCCATCAACCCCGTTCTCTTGAACGCTTCCGCGCGCGATCTACAAGGTTATGTAGATGCACTCCTCTTCCCTTCGTTGCTAGATGACTCCATAGATTGATCTTGGTGATGCGTAGAAAATTTTAAAATTCTGCTACATTCCCCAACAGTGGCATCATGAGCTAGGTCTATGCGTAGTTTCTATGCACGAGTAGAACACAAAGCAGTTGTGGGCGTCGATATTGTCAATTTGCTTGCCGTTACTAGTCTTATCTTGATTCGGCGGCATCGTGGGATGAAGCGGCCCGGACCGACCTTACACGTATGCTTACGTGAGACTGGTTCCACCGATTGACATGCACTAGTTGCATAAGGTGGCTGGCGGGTGTCTGTCTCTGCCACTTTAGTAGGACCGGATTCGATGAAAAGGGTCCTTATGAAGGGTAAATAGAAATTGGCATATCACGTTCTGGTTTTGGCGTAGGTAAGAAACGTTCTTGCTAGAAACCTATAGCAGCCACGTAAAAACTTGCAACAACAATTAGAGGACATCTAACTTGTTTTTGTAGCATGTGCCGTGTGATGTGATATGGCCAAAAGGATGTGATGAATGATATATGTGATGTATGAGATTGATCATGTTCTTGTAATAGGAATCACGACTTGCATCTCGATGAGTATGACAACCGGCAGGAGCCATAGGAGTTGTCTTTATTTATTTATGACCTCGTGTCAACATAAACGTCATGTAATTACTTTACTTTATTGCTAAAGCGTTAGCCATAGCAGTAGAAGTAATAGATGACGAGACAACTTCAAGAAGACACGATGATGGAGATCATGATGATGGAGATCATGGTGTCATGCCAGTGACAACGATGATCATGGAGCCCCGAAGATGATTGGCCATATCATGTCACTATTTGATTGCATGTGATGTTTATCATGTTTTACATCTTATTTTCTTAGAACGACGGTAGCTTAAATAAGATGATCCCTCGTAATAATTTCAAGAAAGTGTTCCCCCTAACTATGCACCGTTGCGTAGGTTCGTTGTTTCGAAGCACCACGTGATGATCGGGTGTGATATATTCTAACGTTCGAATACAACGGGTGTAAGCCAGATTTACACACGCAATACACTTAGGTTGACTTGACGAGCCTAGCATGTACAGACATGGCCTCGGAACACGGAAGACCGAAAGGTTGAGCATGAGTCGTATAGAAGATACGATCAACATGAAGATGTTCACCGATGTTGACTAGTCCGTCTCACGTGATGATCGGACACGGCCTAGTTAACTCTGATCATGTTTCACTTAGATGACTAGAGGGATGTCTATCTAAGTGGGAGTTTATTGAGTAATTTGATTAAATGAACTTAATTATCATGAACTTAGTCTAAAATCTTTACAATATGTCTTGTAGATCAAATGGCCCACATTGTCCTCAACTTCAACGCGTTCCTAGAGAAAACCAAGCTGAAAGATGATGGCAGCAACTATACGGATTGGTCCGGAACCTAAGGATCATCCTCATAGCTGCCAAGAAAGATTATGTCCTAGAAGAACCGCTAGGTGACGCACCCATCCCAGAGAACCAAGACGTTATGAACGCTTGGCAGTCACGTGCTGATTATTACTCCCTCGTTCAGTGCGGCATGCTTTATAGTTTAGAACCGGGGCTCCAAAAGCGTTTTGAGAGATACGGAGCATATGAGATGTTCGAAGAGCTGAAAATGGTTTTCCAAGATCATGCCCGGGTCGAGAGATATGAAGTCTCCGACAAGTTCTTCAGCTATAAGATGGAGGAAAATAGTTCTGTTAGTGAGCACATACTCAAAATGTCTGGGTTGCATAACCGCTTGACTCAGCTCGGAGTTAATCTCCCGGATGATGCGGTCATTGATAGAATCCTTCAGTCGCTTCCACCGAGCTACAAGAGCTTTGTGATGAACTTCAATATGCAGGGGATGGAAAAGACCATTCCTGAGGTATATTCAATGCTGAAATCAGCAGAGGTGGAAATCAAAAAGGAACATCAAGTGTTGATGGTGAATAAAACCACTAAGTTCAAGAAAGGCAAGGGTAAGAAGAACTTCAAGAAGGACGGCAAGGGAGTTGCCGCGCCCGGTAAGCAAGCTACCGGGAAGAAGCCAAAGAATGGACCCAAGCCCGAGACTGAGTGTTTTTATTGCAAGGGAAGTGGTCACTCGAAGCGGAACTGCCCCAAATACTTAGCGGACAAGAAGGCCGGCAACACTAAAGGTATATGTGATATACATGTAATTGATGTGTACCTTACCAGTACTCGTAGTAGCTCTTGGGTATTTGATACCGGTGCGGTTGCTCACATTTGTAACTCAAAGCAGGAGCTGCGGAATAAGCGGAGACTGGTGAAGGACGAGGTGACGATGCGCGTCGGGAATGGTTCCAAGATCGATGTGATCGCCGTCTTCACGCTGCCTCTACATTTACCTACGAGATTAGTTTTAAACCTCAATAATTTTTATTTAGTGCCAGCTTTGAGCATGAACATTGTATCAGGATCTCGTTTAATTCGAGATGGCTACTCATTTAAATCCGAGAATAATGGTTGTTCTATTTATATGAGAGAAATGTTTTATGGTCATGCTCCATTGGTGAATGGTTTATTCTTAATGAATCTCGAGCATAATGTTACACATATTCATAGTGTGAATACCAAAAGATGTAAGGTTGATAATGATAGTCCCACATACTTGTGGCACTGCCGCCTTGGTCACATAGGTGTCAAACGCATGAAGAAGCTCCATGCAGATGGACTTTTAGAGTCTCTTGATTACGAATCATTTGACACGTGCGAACCATGCCTCATGGCTAAAATGACCAAGACTCCGTTCTCAGGAACAATGGAGCGAGCAACCAACTTATTGGAAATCATACATACTGATGTGTGCGGTCCAATGAGTGTTGAGGCTCGCGGTGTCTATCATTATGTTCTCACCCTCACTGATGACTTGAGTAGATATGTGTATGTCTACTTAATGAAACACAAGTCTGAGACCTTTGAAAAGTTCAAGGAATTTCAGAGTGAGGTTGAGAATCAACATGACAGGAAAATCAAGTTCTTGCGATCAGATCGTGGGGGAGAATACTTGAGTCACGAATTTGGCACACACTTAAGAAATTGTGGAATGGTTTCACAACTCACGTCGCTTGGAACACCTCATCGTAATGGTGTGTGCGAACGTCGTAATCGCACTCTATTGGATATGGTGCGATCTATGATGTCTCTTACCGATCTACCGCTGTCATTTTGGGGCTATGCTTTAGAGACTGCCGCATTCACTTTAAATAGGGCTCCGTCGAAATCTGTTGAGACGACACCGTATGAATTATGGTCTGGGAAGAAACCTAAGCTGTCGTTTCTAAAACATTGGGGATGTGGTGCTTATGTCAAGAAACTTCAACCTGAAAAGCTCGAACCCAAGTCGGAAAAATGCGTCTTCATAGGATACCCTAAAGAAACTATTGGGTATACCTTCTACCTCAGATCCGAAGACAAGATCTTTGTTGACAAGAATGGATCCTTTCTAGAGAAAGAGTTTTTGTCGAAAGAAATAAGTGGGAGGAAAGTAGAACTTGATGAAGTATTACCTCTTGAACCGGTAAGTGGCGCAGCTCAAGAAAATGTTCCTGAGGTGCCTGCACCGACTAGAGAGGAAGTTAATAATGATGATCATGAAACTTCAGATCAAGTTTCTACTGAACTTCGTAGGTCCACGAGGACACGTTCCGCACCAGAGTGGTACGGCAACCCTGTCTTGGAAATCATGTTGTTAGACAATGGTGAACCTTCAAACTACGAAGAAGCGATGGCGGGCCCGGATTCCGACAAATGGCTGGAACCCATGAAATCCGAGATAGGATCCATGTATGAAAATGAAGTATGGACTTTGACTGACTTGCCCGATGATCGGCGAGCCATAGAAAATAAATGGATCTTTAAGAAGAAGACAGACACGCATGGTAATGTGACCATCTATAAAGCTCGGCTTGTCGCTAAGGGTTATCGACAAGTTCAAGGGGTTGACTACGATGAGACTTTCTCACCCGTAGAGAAGCTGAAGTCCGTCCGAATCATGTTAGCAATTGCCGCATTCTATGATTATGAGATATGGCAAATGGACGTCAAAACGGCATTCCTTAATGGTTTCCTTAAGGAAGAATTGTATATGATGCAGCCGGAAGGTTTTGTCGATCCTAACAAGTCTGACAAGGTGTGCAAGCTCCAACGCTTGATTTATGGGCTGGTGCAAGCATCTCAGAGTTGGAACATTCATTTTGATGAGATGATCAAAGCGTTTGGGTTTACGCGGACTTATGGAGAAGCCTGCATTTTCAAGAAAGTGAGTGTGAGCTCTGTAGCATTTCTCATATTGTATGTGGATGACATACTGCTGATGGGAAATGATATAGAATTCTTGGAAAGCATAAATGCCTACTTGAGCAAGTGTTTTTCAATGAAGGATCTTGGAGAAGCTGCTTATATATTAGGCATCAAGATCTATAGAGATAGATCGAGACGCCTCATTGGTCTTTCACAGAGTACGTACCTTGACAAGATATTGAAGAATTCAAAATGGATCAGTCAAAGAAGGGGTTCTTGCCTGTATTGCAAGGTACGAGATTGAGCATGACTCAATGCCCGACCACGGCAGAAGATAGAGAAAATATGAGTGTCGTCCCCTATGCCTCGGCCATAGGGTCTATCATGTATGCTATGCTGTGTACCAGACCTGATGTAAACCTTGCCATAAGTTTGGTAGGAAGGTACCAAAGTAATCCCGCCATGGAACACTGGACAGCAGTCAAGAATATCCTGAAGTACCTGAAAAGGACTAAGGATATGTTTCTCGTTTATGGAGGTGACAAAGAGCTCGCTGTAAAGGGTTATGTCGATGCTAGCTTCGACACAGATCTGGATGACTCTAAGTGACAAACCGGATACGTGTATATTTTGAATGGTGGGGCAGTAAGCTGGTGCAGTTGCAAGCAAAGCGTTGTGGCGGGATCTACATGTGAAGCGGAGTACATGGCAGCCTCGGAGGCAGCACAAGAGGCAATATGGGTGAAGGAGTTCATTACTGACCTAGGAGTCATACCCAATGCGTCGGGCCCGATGACTCTCTTCTGTGACAACACTAGAGCTATTGCCCTTGCCAAGGAGCCTAGGTTTCACAGGAAGACCAGGCATATCAAGCGTCGCTTCAACTCCATTCGTGAAAGTGTTCAAAATGGAGACATAGAGATTTGTAGAGTACATACGGACCTGAATGTGGCAGATCCGTTGACTAAACCTCTCCCTAGAGCAAAACATGATCAACACCAGAACTGCATGGGTGTTCGATTCATCACAATGTAACTAGACTATTGACTCTAGTGCAAGTGGGAGACTATGGGAAATATGCCCTAGAGGCAATAATAAAATGGTTATTATTATATTTCTTTGTTCATGATAATTGTCCTAGAGGCAATAATTGTGTTATCCGGAAATCATAATACTGTTGGGGAACGTAGCAATTTCAAAAATTTCCTACGCACATGCAAGATCATGGTGATGCACAGCAACGAGAGGGGAGAGTGTTGTCCACGTACCCTCGTACACCGAAAGCGGAAGCGTTAGCACAACGCGGTTGATGTAGTCGTACGTCTTCACGATCCGACCGATCAAGTACCGAACGTACGGCACCTCCGAGTTCAGCACACGTTCAGCTCGATGACGTCCCTCGAACTCCGATCCAGCCGAGTGTTGAGGGAGAGTTTCTTCAGCACGACGGCGTGGTGACAATGTTGATGTTCTACCAACGCAGGGCTTCGCCTAAGCACCGCTACAGTATTATCGAGGTGGACTATGGTGGAGGGGGGCACCGCACACGGCTAAGAGATCAAGAGATCAATTGTTGTGTCTATGGGGTGCCCCCTGGCCACGTATATAAAGGAGTGGAGGAGGGGGGAGAGGGCCGGCCCCTATGGCGCGCCCTGGAGGAGTCCTACTCCCACCGGGAGTAGGATTCCCCCCCTTCCAAGTAGTAGGAGTAGGAGTCAAGGCAAGGGAAGGGAGAAGAGAAGGAAGGAGGGGGCGCAGCCCCTCCCCCTAGTCCAATTAGGACTAGGCCTTGCGGGGCGCCCAACCTCTCCTCTCTCTTTCCCCTAAAGCCCAATAAGGCCCATATACTCCCCGGCGAATTCCTGTAACTCTCCCGTACTCCGAAAAATACCCGAATCACTCGGAACCTTTCCGATGTCCGAATATAGTCGTCCAATATATCGATCTTTATGTCTCGACCATTTCGAGACTCCTCGTCATGTCCCCGATCTCATCCGAGACTCCGAACTCCTTCGGTACATAAAAACATATAAACTCATAATATAACTATCATCTTAGCGTTAAGCGTGCGGACCCTACAGGATCGAGAACTATGTAGACATGACCGAGACACGTCTCCGGTCAATAACCAATAGCGGAACCTGGATGATCATATTGGCACCTACATATTCTACGAAGATCTTTATCGGTCAGAACGCATAACAACACACGTTGTTCCCTTTGTCATCGGTATGTTACTTGCCCGAGATTCGATCGTCGGTATCTCAATACCTAGTTCAATCTCGTTACCGGCAATTCTCTTTATTCGTCTATAATACATCATCTCGCAACTAACTCATTAGTTGCAATGCTTGCAAGGCTTAGGTGATGTGCATTACCGAGAGGGCCCAGAGATACCTCTCCGACAATCGGAGTGACAAATCCTAATCTCGAAATACGCCAACCCAACATGTACCTTCGGAGACACCTGTAGAGCACCTTTATAATCACCCCGTTACGTTGTGACGTTTGGTGGCACACAAAGTGTTCCTCCGGTAAACGGGAGTTGCATAATCTCATAGTCATAGGAACATGTATAAGTCATGAAGAAAGCAATAGCAACAAACTAAATGATCAAGTGCTATGCTAACGGAATGGGTCAAGTCAATCACATCATTCTCCTAATGATGTGATCATGTTAATCAAATGGCAACTCATGTCTATGGTTAGGAAACATAACCCTCTTTGATCAACGAGCTAGTCAAGTAGAGGCATACTACTGACACTATGTTTGTCTATGTATTCACACATGTATTATGTTTCCGGTTAATACAATTCTAGCATGAATAATAAACATTTATCATGATATAAGGAGATAAATAATAACTTTATTATTGCCTCTAGGGCATATTTCCTTCAGTCTCCCACTTGCACTAGAGTCAATAATCTAGTTCACATCGCCATGTGATTTAACATCAATAGTTCACATCACCATGTGATTAACACCCATAGTTCACATCGACATGTGACCAACACCCAAAGGGTTTACTAGAGTCAATAATCTAGTTCACATCTCTATGTGATTAACACCCAAAGAGTACTGAGGTGTGATCATGTTTTGCTTGTGAGAGAAGTTTAGTCAACGGGTCTGCCACATTCAGATCCGTAAGTATTTTGCAAATTTTTGTGTCAACAATGCTCTGCATGGAGCTACTCTAGATAATTGCACCCACTTTGAATATGTATCCAGATTGAGACTTAGAGTCATCTGGATCAGTGTCAAAACTTGCATCGACGTAACCCTTTACGACGAACCTTTTGTCACCTCCATAATCGACAAAACATATCCTTATTCCACTAAGGATAATTTTGACCAATGTCCAGTGATCTACTCCTAGATCACTATTGTACTCCTTTGCCAAACTCAAGGAAGGCTATACAATAGGTCTGGTACAAAGTATGGCATACTTTATAGAACCTATGGCTGAGGCATAGGGAATGACTTTCATTCTCTCTCTATCTTCTGCCGTGGTCGGGCTTTGAGTCTTACTCAGTTTCACACCTTGTAACACAAGCAAGAATTCTTTCTTTGACTGTTCCATTTTGAACTACTTCGAAATCTTGTCAAGGTATGTACTCATTGAAAAACTTATCAAGCGTCTTGATCTATCTCTATAGATCTTGATGCTCAATATGTAAGCAGCTTCACCGAGGTCTTTCTTTGAAAAACTCCTTTCAAACATTCCTTTATGCTTTGCAGAATAATTCTACATTATCTCTAATCAATAATATGTCTTTCACATATACTTATCAGAAATGCTGTAGCGCTCCCACTCACTTTCTTGTAAATACAGGCTCCACCGCAAGTCTGTATAAAACTATATGCTTTGATCAACTTATCAAAGCGTATATTCCAACTCTGAGATGCTTGCACCAGTCCATAGATGGATCACTGGAGCTTGCATATTTTGTTAGTACCTTTAGGATTGACAAAACCTTTTGGTTGCATCATATACAACTCTTCTTTAATAAATCCATTAAGGAATGCAGTTTTGTTTATCCATTTGCCAGATTTCATAAAATGCGGCAATTGCTAACATGATTCGGACAGACTTAAGCATAGATACGAGTGAGAAACTCTCATCGTAGTCAACACCTTGAACTTGTCAAAAACCTTTTTGCGACGATTCTAGCTTTGTGATAGTAACACTACTATCAGCGTCTGTCTTCCTCTTGAAGATCCATTTAATCTCAATGGCTCGCTGATCATTGGGCAAGTCAATCAAAGTCCATACTTTGTTCTCATACATGGATCTCATCTCAGATTTCATGGCCTCAAGCCATTTCGCGGAATCTGGGCTCATCATCGCTTCCTCATAGTTCGTAGGCACGTCATGGTCAAGTAACATGACCTCCAGAACAGGATTACCATACCATTCTGGTGCAGATCTCACTCTAGTTTACCTACGAGGTTCGGTAGTAACTTGATCTAAAGTTACATGATCATCATCATTAGCTTCCTCACTAGCTAATTGGTGTAGTAGTCACAGGAACAGATTTCTGTGATGAACTACTTTCCAATAAGGGAGCAGGTACAGTTACCTCATCAAGTTCTACTTTCCTCCCACTCACTTCTTTCGAGAGAAACTCCTTCTCTAGAAATCCATTCTCAGCAACAAATATCTTGCCTTCGGATCTGTGATAGAAGGTGTACCCAACATTTTCTTTTGGGTATCCTATGAAGACGCACTTCTCCGATTTGGGTTTGAGCTTATCAGGTTGAAACTTTTTCACATAAGCATTGCAACCTCAAACTTTAAGAAACAACAACTTAGGTTTCTTGCCAAACCATAGTTCATACTGTGTCGTCTCAACAGATTGAGATGGTGCCCTATTTAACGTGAATGCAGCTGTCTCTAATGCATAACCCCAAAACGATAGTGGTAGATCGGTAAGAGACATCATAGATCGTACCATATCTAATAAAGTACGGTTATGACATTCGGACACACCATTACACTGTGGTGTTCCAGGTGGCGTGAGTAGTGAAACTATTTCACATTGTTTTTAACTGAAGGCCAAACTCGTAACTCAAATATTTTACTTCTGCAATCATATCGTAGAAACTTTTATTTTTGTTACGATGATTCTCCACTTCACTCTGAAATTCTTTGAACTTTTCAAATGTTTCAGACTTGTGTTTCATCAAGTAGATATACTCATATCTACTCAAATCATCTGTGAAGATCAGAAAATAATGATACCTGCCACGAGCCTCAATATTCATCGGACCACATACATCAGTATGTATGATTTCCAACAAATCTGTTGCTCACTCCATTGTTCCGGAGAACGGAGTCTTAGTCATCTTGCCCATGAGGCATGGTTCGCAAGCATCAACTAATTCATAATCAAGTGATTCCAAAAGCCCGCAGCATGGAGTTTCTTCATGCGCTTTACACCAATATGACCTAAACGGCAGTGCCACAAATAAGTTGCACTATCATTATTAACTTTGCATCTTTTGGTTTCAATATTATGAATATGTGTATCACTACGATCGAGATCCAACGAACCATTTTCATTGGGTGTGTAACCATATAAGGTTTTATTCAGGTAAACAGAACAACAATTTATTCTCTTATTTAAATGAATAACCGTATTGCAATAAACATGATCAAATCATATTCATGCTCAACGCAAACACCAAATAACACTTATTTAGGTTCAACACTAATCCCAAAAGTATAGGGAGTGTGCGATGATGATCATATCAATCTTGGAACCACTTCCAACACACATCGTCACTTCACCCTTAACTAGTCTATGTTCATTCTGCAACTCCCGTTTCGAGTTACTACTCTTAGCAATGGAACTAGTATCAAATACCGAGGGGTTGCTACGAACACTAGTAAAATACACATCAATAATGTGTATATCAAATATACCTTTGTTCACTTTGCCATCCTTCTTATCCGCCAAATACTTGGGGCAGTTCCGCTTCCAGTGACCAGTCCCTTTGCAGTAGAAGCACTTAGTCTCAGGCTTAGGACCAGACTTGGGCTTCTTCACTTGAGCAGCAACTTGCTTGCCGTTCTTCTTGAAGTTCCCCTTCTTCCCTTTGCCCTTTTCTTGAAACTAGTGGTCTTGTCTATCATCAACACTTGATAATTTTCTTGATTTCTACCTTCGTCGATTTCAGCATTACGAAGAGCTTGGGAATCATTTCCGTTATCCCTTGCATATCATAGTTCATCACGAAGTTCTACTAACTTTGTGATGGGGATTAGAGAATTCTGTCAATCACCATTTTATCTGGAAGATTAACTCCCACTTGATTCAAGCGATTGTAGTACCCAGACAATCTGAGCACATGCTCACTGCTTGAGCTATTCTCCTCCATCTTTTAGCTATAGAACTTGTTGGAGACTTCATATCTCTCAACTCGGGTATTTTCTTGAAATATTAACTTCAACTCCTGGAACATCTCATATGGTCCATGACGTTCAAAACGTCTTTGAAGTCCCGATTCTAAGCCGTTTAAGCATGGTGCACTAAACTATCAAGTAGTCATCATATTGAGCTAGCCAAATGTTCATAACATCTGCATCTGCTCCTGCAATAGGTTTGTCACCTAGCGGTGCATCAAGGACATAATTCTTCTGTGCAGCAATGAGGATAAATCTCAGATCATGGATCCAATCTGCATCATTGCTACTAACATTTTTCAACTTATTTTTCTCTAGGAACATATCAAAAATAAAACATGGGAGCTAAACGCGAGCTATTGATCTACAACATAGATATGCTAATACTACCAGGACTAAGTTCATGATAAATTAAAGTTCAATTAATCATATTACTTAAGAACTCCCACTTAGAAAGACATCCCTCTAATCTTCTAAGTGATCACGTGATCCAAATCAACTAAACCATGTCCGATCATCACGTGAGATGGAGTAGTATCAATGGTGAACATCAATATGTTGATCATATCTACTATATGATTCACGCTCGACCTTTCGGTCTCCATGTTTCGAGGCCATATCTGTTATATGCTAGGCTCATCATGTTAAACCTGAGTATTCCGCGTGTGCAACTGTTTTGCACCCGTTGTATTTGAACGTAGAGCCTATCACACCCGATCATCACGTGGTGTCTCAGCACGAAGAACTTTCGCAACGGTGCATACTCAGGGAGAACACTTGTACCTTGATAATTAGTGAGAGATCATCTTATCAAGCTACCGTTGAACTAAGAAAAATAAGATGTATAAAAGATAAACATCACATGCAATCAAAATATGTGACATGATATGGCCATCATCATCTTGTGCCTTTGATCTCCATCTCCAAAGTATCGTCATGATTTCCATCGTCACCGGCATGACACCATGATCTCCATCATCTTGATCTATATCAATGTGTCGTCATATGGTCGTCTCGCCAACTACTGCTCATGCAACTATTGCTATCGCATAGCGATAAAGTAAAGCAATTATTTGGCGCTTGCATCTTATGCAATAAAGAGACAACCACAAGGCTTCTGCCAGTTGCTGATAACTTCAACAAAACATGATCATCTTATACAACAACTTATATCTCATCATGTATTGACCATATCACATCACAACATGCCCTGCAAAAACAAGTTAGACGTCCTCTACTTTGTTGTTGCAAATTTTACGTGGCTGCTACACTACAGGAATCCACTACTTTGCCGTCTACCATGGCGGACGGCAAAGGCAGGGACGGCTGACGGCAAAGCACTTTGCCGTCCGCCGCGGACGGCAAACAGTGACAACAAAGATAGGGTCGGCAAACAGGTCCTTTGCCGTCGGCTTTTTATGGCAGACGACAAAGAGCCCTTTGCCTACAGCGGCTGACGGCAAAGAAGGGGGACGGCAAAATGTTGCACGTCCGCCAGCGTCACTCCGTTAGGCGGCTAACAGCGGCCTTTGTCGTCCGCCAGCGGACGACAAATTTGAGCGCCTCTTTGCCGTCCGCCAGACGACGTCAGCTATACGTCAGCGCCCGCTCTTTTTTGCCGTATGCCCGGCGGACGGCAAAGGCAAAGTCTTTGCCATCAGCTTGGCTTTGCCGTCCGCCACGGTAGGCAAATTGGCCGAATGGTCCATCCCTAGGAAGCACAGGTGGGCGCCACGTGCCCCCTTTGCCGTCTGCCACCGACGACAAAGGGGTCTTTGCCGTCTGCCGCGGACGGCAAAGAGCCTGCACTTCCTCTTTTTTGTTCTGTTTTTCTTATATCCAACAATTATCACAACAAATATTTCACAGCACAAATATATCCATCACATAAATATCCAGCACATATATATCCAACATAATAAATATCCAGCACATATATATCCATCCATACATACATAGTAGGTTGCACATAGTTCCATCGATCCATACATATTACAATATGCAAAGTTTCATCATAGCAAGTGAGCAGAATACAAGAAGTGCATCAAAGGAAAAAACAGGAAAAAGCAAGCAATCCACCATAGGAAGTTGGCTTCCGTGAAGTGAATGAAACCTGCAAAATGACAAATAAGAAAGTTAGAAAAAGAAGACTAGAAGAAGAATTAGACTATAAGAAAAAGAATAGAAGAAGAAGTATGTAACGCCCGGGTAATCAAGCTACAGTAAAACTCTCCTAATGATGCCATGTCATCTGCGATTACTGTTATTAATCTCGGATTAATTCAAAACTGTTTCAATTTAAATCCTAAATAAGTCAAACGACAAAAGTTTTCAAATATTAAAATAAAATGTTTGGGATATGTCTATTATTACATAGATAATTATGGTGTAGAAGATACAGTTTTATAAAATGCATAAATTTTTTAAATTGAATTAAAACAGAAAGGAAACTGCGAAAATAGAAAACAAACAAAAAAGGAAAAAGCGAGAAAGGCCCCCCACTGGGCTTCGGCCCAGCAGGCCGGCCCATTCGGCCACCGGCCCAACCGGCCACCAGCCGGCGCCCCCATAACCCCCCCACTCCTCCCGTGACCTAGATCGACCCAACCACCCACTTCCCCCACTCCCTCGTTCCCTCCCCCCTCTCGATCCGATCTGGATCAGGGGAACGACTCCGCCGCCCGGAACGAACCGCGCCGCCGCCTGGACCTCGCCAGACCTCCCCGCCGGACTGCCTCCCCTCCGGCGGACGTCTCCAACCCCCACCTCGCGCCCCACTGGCCTTAACCCTACGGCCCCAATGAGCGCCTCCCTCTCCTCGTCTCTCCCTCACCGCGCCACCCTGTTCCTCCCCATCACCGCTACCCCCGCCGTGGCCTTGCCCTAGCTCGCCGGCATCTTCCCATTCCTGCCCGCGGTCGTCGCTTGCCGTCAACTGTTGCTGGCTGCTGGCCCTCCCTGCCGCAGCCTCGCAACGCCCCCCGACCATCGCCGTTCGCCGCCGGCCGCACTTGCTGCACGCGCCCTGCCCGTGCCGCTCGCTCCGGCCTCGTCGTTCCCATGCGCGCTCCAAGCGCATCCCGCCCCGCACCCACAGCCACCAGCTTGCGCCCCGTCGCCCACCTCCTTGCTCGCGCCCTACTGGTCCCACCCCGCTCTCCCTTGCCGACTCCCTACGCTTGCCTCGCCCAGCTGCCGTGGCTGGCCGGTGTGACGCGCCGCCGAGCATGGCCCCAACCCCGTTGCTCCGTCGGCCGTCGCCCCGTGCCTGTTCGCCGGTGCCCGGGCCCTCCTCGCCACGGCGATCTGGGTGAACGCCCAATCGGGCGCCGCAACGCCCGACCCGCCCCGTTAGTGCCCAGTGCCCGATAGGCCCCCTGGGCCACTGACACGGGTGCCCCAGCGCCCAGAACGTTTATAAAAAAATGGAATTTTTAAAAAAAAATTAAAAAAATTAAAAATAAATAAAAATAAAAATATTAATTGTTTTGTCACCTAATACCGCGTTAGGGCACCCCTAGCACCGTTACTTGTCTTGTCATGCATCGTTATGCATCTGTTTGCATTATATTCATTGTTTCTTCCCCCCTCTTCTTCCGCTAGACACCGAGACCGACGCCGCTGCTACCCAGTACAACTACGGAGTTGACGACCCCTCTCTCTTGCCAGAGCAACCAGGCAAGCCCCCCCTTTGATCACTAGATATCGCCTACTCTTCTCTATACTGCTTGCATTAGAGTAGTGTAGTATGTTACTGCTTTCCGTTAATCCTATTCTGATGCATAGCCTGTCCTTGCTACTACTGTTGTTACCTTTACCTGCTATCCTAATGCTTAGTATAGGATGCTAGTGTTCCATCAGTGGCCCTACACTCGTGTCCGTCTGCCATGCTATACTACTGGGCCGTGATCACTTCGGGAAGTGATCATGGGCATATACTATACACTTTATACTATTACATTACTTGTGATGATGTTCGGAGATGGGGGCTGAAGGGGCAGGTGGTTCCATCCCGGTAGAGGTGGGCCTGGGTTCCCGATGGCCCCCGACTGTTACTTTGAGGCGGAGCGACAGGGCAGGTTAAGACCACCTAGGAGAGAGGTGGGCCTGGCCCTGGTCGGTGTTCGCAAATACTTAACACATTTAACGAGATCTTGGTATTTGATCTGAGTCTGGCTACTAGCCTATACGCACTAACCATCTACGCAGGGACAGTTATGGGCACTCGACGTCGTGGTATCAGCCGAAGCCTTCGTGACGTCAGCAACGGAGCGGCGCGCGCTGGATTGGACTGGAACGCCTACTAGGCTAGGTCTGCTTCCGGCCGCCCACGCAACGTGCAGGTGTGCTAAGGGCGATGGGCCCAGACCCCTGGGCGCTTAGGTTTAGACCGGCGTGCTGACCTCTCTGTTGGTCTAGGTGGGGCTGCGACGTGTTGATCTTCCCAGGCCGGGCATGACCCAGAAAAGTGTGTCCGGCCAAATGGGATCGAGCATGTTGGGTTATGTGGTGCACCCCTGCAGGGAAGTTAATCTATTCGAATAGCCGTGATCTTCGGTAACAGGACGACTTGGAGTTGTACCTTGACCTTATGACAACTAGAACCGGATACTTAATAAAATACACCCTTCCAAGTGCCAGATACAACCGGTGATCGCTCTCTCACAGGGCGACGAGGGGAGGATCATCGGTTAGGATTATGCTATGTGATGATACTTGGAGGACTTCAGTCTACTCTCTTCTACATGCTGCAAGACGGAGGCTGCCAGAAGCGTAGTCTTCAAAAGGACTAGCTATCCCCCCTTATCCCGGCATTCTGCAGTTCAGTCCACATATAATAGCCTTATTCCAGTTGATACCCATGCATATGTAGTGTAGTTCCTTGCTTGCGAGTACTTTGGATGAGTACTCACGGTTGCTTTCTCCCTCTTTTCCCCCTATCCCTTTTACCTGGTTGTCGCAACCAGATGTTGGAGCCCAGGAGCCAGACGCCACCTTCGACGACGACTCCTACTACACTGGAGGTGCCTACTACTACGTGATGCCCGCTGATGACGACCAGGAGTAGTTAGGAGGATCCCAGGCAGGAGGCCTGCGCCTCTTTCGATTTGTATCCCAGTTTGTGCTAGCCTTCTTAAGGCAAACTTGTTTAACTTATGTCTGTACTCAGATATTGTTGCTTCCGCTAACTCGTATATGATCGAGCTCTTGTATTCCAGCCCTCGAGGCCCCTGGCTTGTAATATGATGCTTGTATGACTTATTTTATTTGTAGAGTCGTGTTGTGATATCTTCCCGTGAGTCCTTGATCTTGATCGTACACATTTGCGTGCATGATTAGTGTGCGGTCAAATCGGGGGCGTCACAAGTTGGTATCAGAGCCGACTGCCTGTAGGAATCCCCCTTCCACACTCCTTGGCCGAAGTTGAGTCTAGACATTACAAAACATTTACTAACATGGCTGTGTGCCTTACGGGCCCACATCGCCATCTGGGTGGTATTAGGCTCTTTTACTCCTCGATCCTTACTGTGGGACACTGAACTCTCTCCTACTCGGGTTAAACGATTTTACTAACTCTAACACTAGGATCCCGTGACCACGTTCACCCCAAAGTTGGATAAGCCCTAGTTATTCTTTAGAGTAGTATTTGAACGTTATCCACATTGTCATTTGACTTCTGTGAAAACATCTTTGTTTTTAGATGGAACCCACGAGGCAGGTCGTGCGCCACACGAAGGCCATTGGTGCCTCAGGATCACCTGCTGTGTTGGTTGAGATGATGACCTATCTGGGTTATCGCTGGCACCCTGAGTACACCGTCTATGAGGAGTATCAGGACTTCAACCAGGAGCAGTACCATGCCATCGTCCACCTCTACTCTCGGGAGTATGACTCCACTACCGTGATGCACACTGCTCATGGAGTTGGAGTGACTATCGATATGGCGGTCCACGATGCTGCTTATGCTGCTCTGACACGTCTTCGTGGAGAGTATCAGGAGTTGGACACCTCCCCCTTCAGGCACATTGCTATCGCATCCGATGTTGGTGCGGAGGGATACTACACTGCTGCCTACTCCACTGTCACCCGAGAGCCCTTCTACCATCAGAACCTGGTTCTGCATGCTGATAGGCTGGATAGAGCTAACCGAGCTCTTCGCCATGAGTTGTACACCACCCGTCAGCACCTGTACTGTTCTCTGACGCTGTTGCACCCCTCTGTCCGATCTGGTGATCTGTCGCGTTCTGCGGTCTACCCTGCCAGGACCGTGATGCCCCAGGGCGTCGGCTGGCCAGATGAGGGAGGCTACTCTCCTGCACTTGGTCCTCTCCTGCCATCTGCGCATCGGGTTCCGCACCAGAGTATCCGCGGACCCCAGGCTGCTCGTGTGGAGGTCTTCCCTTCGTGTCACTACCATCTGTCAGGCTACACCTACCTCCACAGTTCCACCTGGGACTGATGAAGGCTTGCTTATTAGTGTTAGATGCATTCGTCGCGAGCCTGCGTGCCGCCTATGATGTATTAGTCTATGTACTGAACTCTGTGTACCGAACTCTATGCATGATCTCTTTTGTAAGATATGCCGTCTACTATGTAGTATCTATCGTGCTGCTTTCATTGTGCATGTTTCATCATGAATGATTCTTGTCCTTGCAAAATTTCTCGATGCTGAACTACCCCTGTTATATATTAGCAGGATGGTTAGACCAGGTGGTCATGGACATGGTGGCAACCGCCCACCACCGCCTGAGTACATGGATGGTATGATCCAACAGCTTGAGATGAATCGCCAGTTCATGGAGAATATGATGACTCAGTTTCCTCGCACCAATATGAACCAGCAGCCAACCCCAGTAACTCTGCAGGATTTCATGCGCCTGAACCCAACTGTGTATCGCAGCTCAACTCAGCCTCTGGATGCTGATGACTGGCTCCGTGACATCACCTATGAGATGGAGTCTGCTGATGTAGCCCCTGCCAGCTATGTCACCTTTGCTTCCTTCTTCCTGAAGGGACCCGCAGCTCAATGGTGGGACAGCCACAGGCGTACTCTGCCAGTTGGAACAATCATCACCTGGCCAGACTTCCAAGCTGCCTTCCGTGCTCGCTTCATTCCTCAGGGAGTCATGGACCGTAAGAAGCGTGAGTTTCGCAACCTCACCCAAGGCAACAAGACTGTTGAAGCTTATCAGCGGGAGTTTCTTGACTTGTCCCGCTATGCTGAAGAGGACATTGCAACTGATGCACGCAGACAGGAGAAGTTCCGTGATGGCCTTCAAGCTGACATCAAGCTCGCACTTCTAGTGCATGACTTTGCTGATTTCGCCACTCTGGTGAACAAGGCCATCAATGTCGAAACTGGTCTGCAGGAATACCAGAGCTCTCACAGGCGCAACCGTGACACGGGCTCATCTTCGGGCCCGTCCTCGCAGAAGCGCAAGATATGGATTCCCAATAGCTTGTACCAGCCGGATGCACCTACCCCAAGGCAGACCTATGCTGCACCTCGTCTGCCTGCTCCTCCGACTAGGCAGCCAAGACTCCCAGCTCCACCACCACAAGCTCCTGTTCCCACTCCCAATAATGGGTTGTGCTTCAGGTGTGGACAACCAGGGCACCGTGCTAGGGAATGCAACCAGAACCAGAATCAACTGGCCCTTCCAGCAACTGGCCGTGGAAGCAACCAGCCCCGCAGCAACAATGCCAAGTCTTATGGTCGTGTTCATGCCAACCACGTTGATCTGAGCGAAGCTCAAGACCAGCCTGCTACTGTGATGGGTACCCTCCTCGTAAATTCAGTACCAGCATCCGTTTTATTTGATACAGGTGCATCGCATTCATTCATGTCAGAAGGTTTTGCATGCTTGCACGACATTAAATGTGAGGACATGAATGCTTCACTATTAGTACACACCCCTGCGGGCCAATGTCGAACCTCCATGATTTGCAACCGACGTCCCTGTAGAAATCGAAGGACTGGAATTCCTTGTCTCTCCCATCGTACTGAAGTCCTGTAGCATTGATCTCATTCTGGGAATGAATTGGTTAAAAGCGCATACTGCTTCTATAGTTTGCGCCACTAAGACCGTCCATCTGCTACACCCTTCAGACGAAATAGTTACTTACCAAGCTCATCTGGTGCAAAACGCCGAGGCACGGCTTTATGCCTTGAATGCGTTGAACGCTGCACCACTCGAGGGCATTGAAAACATTCCCGTCGTTCGTGAATTCCAAGATGTCTTCCCAGAAGAGCTTCCAGGGATTCCCCCTGCTAGAGCTGTCGAATTCATCATCGACTTGAAACCCGGCACCACCCCTATAGCTAAACGACCCTACAAGATGCCGCCGCATGAGCTCATTGAGCTTAAGGAGGAAATCGACAAATCTCTTGTCAAAGGTTTCATTCGCCCAAGTTGCTCTCCTTGGGGAGCACCTTCTCTCTTTGTTAAGAAGAAGGATGGGACAAACCGATTAGTCCAAGACTACCGTCCTATAAACCAAGCTACCATTCAGAATAAATACCCTCTTCCTCGGATCAATGATCTTTATGATCAACTGGCTGGCTCATCAGTGTTCTCCAAACTCGACTTGAGGTTGGGTTACCACCAGATCCGTGTTCGTGAAGAGGACATCCCAAAAACCGCCTTCGTGACTCGGTATGGATCATACGAGTACACCGTCACGTCATTCGGCTTAACGAATGCTCCAGCCACCTTCTCTCGTCTGATGAACAATATATTCATGGATTACCTCGACAAGTTCGTCGTGGTTTATTTGGACGATATCCTTGTATTTTCCAAGAACAAGGAAGAACATGCTGAACATCTTCGTCTTGTGCTGGAAAAGCTTCGGGAGCATCAGCTGTATGCTAAGTATTCCAAGTGTGAATCCTGGCTCCCCGAAGTAACCTATCTTGGGCATGTCATCTCCAAGGATGGTATTGCCGTCAACCCTGAACGAGTTCAGGCTATTCTCGATTGGACTCCTCCGAAGAATGTGAAGCAAGTCCAAAGTTTCCTCGGTCTCGCCAGCTATTGCCGTCGATTCTTCGAGAACTTCTCCAAGATTGCCAGGCCCCTGACTAATCTGTTGCATAAGGGTGTCAAGTTTGACTGGACAGACAAGTGTCAGGAAAGTTTCCAGGCACTCAAAGACAAGTTGACTTCTGCCCCCGTGCATGCACCACCTGATACTAAGAAGGACTTCGTCATTTACTGCGATGCTTCCCATCAAGGATTAGGCTGTGTCCTAATGCAGGAGCGCAGAGTGATTGCTTATGCCTCTCGTCAACTGTGCCCTCATGAAGAAAACTACCTAGTTCACAACCTCGAGCTTGCTGCTGTGATTCATGCACTGAAGCAGTGGCGACATTACCTTCTCGGTAATCGTTGCGAGATCTTCACTGACCATCAAAGTCTGAAGTATCTGTTTACTCAGCCAGATCTGAACCTCCGTCAGCAGAGATGGATGGAGACTGTTGCAGACTTTGACGTGGGTATATCCTATACCCCCGGCAAGGCTAATGTAATGCATGATGCCTTGAGCCGCAAGTCTTACTGCAACCACCTCCAGGTTCATAAAGTTCAGCCCTCGCTTGTCAAAGAATTTAGAAAGCTGAACCTCCATATTGTTCCTCCTGGAGCACTCGCTCCCCCTCCCCCAGAATTCTGCAAGATGAATCTTCTTGTTATTACTAAGGGTTCTCTAAATACCCTGACTGTCGTAGCAGATCTCGTAGCTGGTATAAAGACTATACAAGGTTATGACTCTGAAGTCCATAAGATTAAACGCCATCTAGCAGAAGGAAATCCCTCATTCTTCACTATCACCGACGATGGCGCCTTGTATTTCAAAGGCCGCCTAGTGGTACCATGTTCGAAGAAAAACCTGGATAAGACTAAAAGGGTTATGCAAGAAGCTCATGATACGCCTCTGTCCATCCATCCTGGTAGTACAAAGATGTACCAGGATATTCGTCAAAGATTCTGGTGGTCTAATATGAAGCAGGACATTGCTCGTTATGTTGCTGAGTGTGACGTATGTCGCCGTATCAAAGCAGAGCATCAGAGGCCTGCTGGAACTCTGCAACCTATCTCTATTCCTGAATGGAAATGGGACCATGTTGAGATGGACTTCGTCACTGGATTTCCCAAGTCGCAGAAAGGTAATGATGCTATTCTTGTCGTCATTGACCGGCTTTATAAAGTTGCACATTTCCTGGCGGTCAAAGAGACAATCACTGCTAGTCAACTTGCTACTATCTACATGGCCAGAATTGTTTCACTTCACGGTATTCCACTGGTTATCAGTTCAGACCGTGGCAGCTTATTCACTTCAAGATTTTGGGCGAGTTTCCAAGAAGCTATGGGAACTCATCTGTCGTTTAGTACTACGTTTCATCCTCAGTCGCAAGGACAGGTTGAACGTGTCAACCATGTTCTCGAAGACATGCTTCGAGCTTGTGTAATATCATTCGGCAAGAAATGGGAGGAATCTCTTCCATATGCCGATTTCTCTTATAATAATAGCTATCAAGCTAGTCTGAGGATGTCCCCCTTCGAAGTGCTATATGGACGAAAGTGTCGAACCCCTCTGAACTGGTCAGAAACTGGGGAACGTCCACTCTTCGGTCCGGATATTATCCAACAGGCCGAAGAACAAGTTCGCATTATTCGCGAGAATCTCAAGACTGCTCAGTCACGTCAGAAAAGTCAGTATGACCGTCATCACCAAGACATGGTCTATCAACCTGGCGAAAAGACTTATCTTCGAGTTACACCAATGAAGGGTGCACACCACTTCGGGATCAAAGGAAAGCTAGCTCCCCGCTATATTGGTCCTTTTCACTATTCTCGAAAGGCGTGCAAAAGTGGCATATCAACTGGAGCTTCCGTCAAACCTTTCTCAGGTTCACGATGTGTTCCACGTGTCGCAACTTCGACGCTGCTTCAAGGACCCGATCCGAGCAGTGGACCATGAAGTGATCGAATTGCAACAGGACCTCTCCTATAAAGAGCATCTGGTCCGCATTCTTGACCAAGCTGAACGCCGCACACGTCAGAAGGCGATCAAATTCCTCAAAGTCCAGTGGTCGAATCACTCTGAAGACGAAGCCACTTGGGAACGCGAGGACCGCCTGCGTGATGAATACCCCGCACTGTTTCCTTCTATCTCCTAAAATCTCGGGACGAGATTTCTTGTAGTGGAGGAGTTTTGTAACGCCCGGGTAATCAAGCTACAGTAAAACTCTCCTAATGATGCCATGTCATCTGCGATTACTGTTATTAATCTCGGATTAATTCAAAACCGTTTCAATTTAAATCCTAAATAAGTCAAACGACAAAAGTTTTCAAATATTAAAATAAAATGTTCGGGATATGTCTATTATTACATAGATAATTATGGTGTAGAAGATACAGTTTTATAAAATGCATAAATGTTTTAAATTGAATTAAAACAGAAAGGAAACTGCGAAAACAGAAAACAAACAAAAAAAGGAAAAAGAGAGAAAGGCCCCCCACTGGGCTTCGGCCCAGCAGGCCGGCCCATTCGGCCACCGGCCCAACCGGCCACCAGCCAGCGCCCCCATAACCCCCCCACTCCTCCCGTGACCTAGATCGACCCAACCACCCACTTCCCCCACTCCCTCGTTCCCTCCCCCCTCCCAATCCGATCTGGATCGGGGGAACGACTCCGCCGCCCGGAACGAATCGCGCCGCCGCCTGGACCTCGCCAGACCTCCTCGCCGGACTGCCTCCCCTCCGGCGGACGTCTCCAACCCCCACCTCGCGCCCCACTGCCCTTAACCCTACGGCCCCAGTGAGCGCCTCCCTCTCCTCGTCTCTCCCTCACTGCGCCGCCCCGTTCCTCCCCGTCGCCGCTACCCCCGCCGTGGCCTCGCCCTAGCTCGTCGGCGTCTTCCCGTTCCTGCCCGCGGTCGTCGCTTGCCGTCAATCATTGCTGGCTGCTGGCCCTCCCTACCGCAGCCTCGCAACGCCGCCCGACCACCGCCGTTCGCCGCCGTTCGCACTTGCTGCATGCGCCCTGGCCGTGCCGCTCGCTCCGGCCTCGTTGTTCCCATGCGCGCTCCAAGCGCATCCCGCCCCACACCCACAGCCACCAACTTGCGCCCCGTCGCCCACCTCCTTGCTCGCGCCCTGTTGGTCCCGCCCCGACTCCCTGCGCTTGCCTCGCCCAGCTGCCGTGGCCGGCCGGTGTGACGCGCCGCCGAGCACGCCCCCAACCTCGTTGCTCCGCCGGCTGTCGCCCCGTGCCTGTTCGCCGGTGCCCGGGCCCTCCTCGCCACGGCGATCTGGGCGAACGCCCAGTCGGGCGCCGCAACGCCCGACCCGCCCCGTTAGTGCCCAGCGCCCGATAGCCCCCCTGAGCCACTGACAAGGGGGCCCCAGCGCCCAGAACGTTTATAAAAAAAATGGAATTTAAAAAAAATTAAAAAAATAAAACTAAATAAAAATAAAAATATTAATTAATTAATTAACTTAATTAATCCTAATTAGATTAGCCTAATTAACTAGTTTCACCTAATTAACTTTGATTAATTAACATAACTAATCTGATTAACTAAACTAATTAACCTGGTTAATTAGATAACAGACAATGACATGTGGGTCCCACTGGACCCACCTGTCTGTTTGACTGGTCAACCAACCAGTTGACCTGCTGACATCACTCTGATGTCATGCTTGCGTCATCATTCACTGTTCTGGATAATGTTGGGTTTAAATAAATAATTAAAATCATAAAATGATTTAAATCTTTAGAAAATCATATCTTTTAATCCGTAATTCGGATGAAAATACTTTATACATGAAAGTTGCTCAAAACGACGAGATGAATTTGAATACGCAGCCCGTTTATCCGCCACGCATCCCTAGCATAGCGAACACGCAACTTTCCCCCTCCGGTTCGTCTGTCCGAAAACGCGAAACACCGGGGATACTTTCCCGGAATCCCCCTTCACCGGTATCACCTAATACCGCGTTAGGGCACCCCTAGCACCGTTACTTGTCTTGTCATGCATCGTTATGCATCTGTTTGCATTATATTCATTATTTCTTCCCCCCTCTTCTTCCGCTAGACACCGAGATCGACGCCGCTGCTACCAAGTACGACTACGGAGTTGACGACCCCTGTCTCTTGCCAGAGCAACCAGGCAAGCCCCCCCTTTGATCACCAGATATCGCCTACTCTTCTCTATACTGCTTGCATTAGAGTAGTGTACTATGTTACTGCTTTCTGTTAATCCTATTCTGATGCATAGCCTGTCCTTGCTACTACTGGTGTTACCTTTACCTGCTATCCTAATGCTTAGTATAGGATGCTAGTGTTCCATCAGTGGCCCTACACTCCTGTCCGTCTGCCATGCTATTCTACTGGGCCGTGATCACTTCGGGAAGTGATCATGGGCATATACTATACACTTTATACTATTACATTACTTGTGATGATGTTCGGAGATGGGGGCTGAAGGGGCAGGTGGCTCCATCCCGGTAGAGGTGGGCCTGGGTTCCCGACGGACCCCGACTGTTACTTTGAGGCAGAGCGACAGGGCAGGTTGAGACCACCTAGGAGAGAGGTGGGCCTGGCCCTGGTCGGTGTTCGCAAATACTTAACACGTTTAACGAGATCTTGGTATTTGATCTGAGTCTGGCTACTGGCCTATACGCACTAACCATCTACGCGGGGACAGTTATGGGCACTCGACATCGTGGTATCAGCCGAAGCCTTCGTGACATCACAACGGAGCGGCGTGCGCTGGATTGGACTGGAACACCTACTAGGCTAGGTCTGCTTCCGGCCGCCCATGCAACATGAAGGTGTGCTAAGGGCGATGGGCCCAGACCCCTGGGCGCTTAGGTTTAGACCGGCGTGTTGACCTCTCTATTGGTCTAGGTGGGGCGACGTGTTGATATTCCGAGGCCGGGCATGACCCAGAAAAGTGTGTCTGGCCAAATGGGATCGAGCGTGTTGGGTTATGTGGTGCACCCCTGCAGGGAAGTTAATCTATTCGAATAGCCGTGATCTTCGGTAACAGGGCGACTTGGAGTTGTATCTTGACCTTATGACAACTAGAACCGGATACTTAATAAAACACACCCTTCCAAGTGCCAGATCCAACCGGTGATCGCTCTCTCACAGGGCGACGAGGGGAGGATCATCGGTTAGGATTATGCTATGTGATGATACTTGGAGGACTTCAGTCTACTCTCTTCTACATGCTGCAAGACGGAGGCTGCCAGAAGCGTAGTCTTCGAAAGGACTAGCTATCCCCCCTTATCCCGGCTTTCTGCAGTTCAGTCCACATATAATAGCCTTATTCCAGTTGATACCCATGCATATGTAGTGTAGTTACTTGCTTGCGAGTACTTTGGATGAGTACTCACGGTTGCTTTCTCCCTCTTTTCCCCCTATCCCTTCTACCTGGTTGTCGCAACCAGATGTTGGAGCCCAGGAGCCAGACGCCACCTTCGACGACGACTCCTACTACACTGGAGGTGCCTACTACTACGTGATGCCCGCTGACGACGACCAGGAGTAGTTAGGAGGATCCCAGGTAGGAGGCCTGTGCCTCTTTCGATCTGTATCCCAGTTTGTGCTAGCCTTCTTAAGGCAAACTTGTTTAACTTATGTCTGTACTCAGATATTGTTGCTTCCGCTGACTCGTCTATGATCGAGCTCTTGTATTCGAGCCCTCGAGGCCCCTGGCTTGTAATATGATGCTTGTATGACTTATTTTATTTGTAGAGTCGTGTTGTGATATCTTCCCGTGAGTCCTTGATCTTGATCGTACACATTTGCGTGCATGATTAGTGTGCGGTCAAATCGGGGGCGTCACAAAGTATATGCCATATATTAGCTAACTTAGGTGAAATGCCACGTTTATGAGCTAACCTAGGTGAAATGGGTAGTTTATGAGCTAACCTAGGTGAAATAGGTTGTTTATGAGCTAACCTAGGTGAAATGGGTCATTTATGAGCTAACCTAGGTCAAATGGGTAGTTTAGGAGCTAACCTAGGTGAAATTGATCATTTTGGAGCTAACTTAGTTGAAGTGGGTCTTTTATGAGCTAACTAAGGTGAAATGCCACGTTTTTGAGCTAAGTAAGGTAAAATGGATCGTTTTTGAGTTAACTTAGGTGAAATGGGTCGTTTATGAGCTAACCTAGGTGAAATTGATCATTTTGGAGCTAACTTAGTTGAAATGGGTCTTTTATGAGCTAACTAAGGTGAAATGCCACGTTTTGAGCTAACTAAGGTAAAATGGATCATTTTTGAGCTAACATAGGTGAAATGGGTCGTTTATGAGCTAACCTAGGTGAAATTGATCATTTTGGAGCTAACTTAGTTGAAATGGGTCTTTTATGAGCTAACTAAGGTGAAATGCCACGTTTTTGAGCTAACTAAGGTAAAATGGATCGTTTTTGAGCTAACTTAGGTGAAATGGGTCATTTTGGAGCTAACCTAGGTGAAATGGGTCAGTTTGGAGCTAACCTAGGTGAAATGGGTCATTTTAAAGCTAACGTAGGTAAAATGGATCATTTAGGAGCTAATCTACGTAAAATGGGTCATTTTAGAGCTAACTTGGATAAATTGGATCACTTGTAAGCTAACTAAGGTAAAATAAGTCATTTTAGAGCTAACTTAGGTAGAATGGATGGTTTATGAGGTCAGTAAGCTTATTAAGTCATTTTGGAGGAAAAGAAGCTAACTCTAGGTCATTATGGTAAGCATATTGGAGGAAATAAAGCTAAGTCTAGGTCTTTATGCATTTGTTAAGCAAAACACTAGAGAAACTTACCGTGATCACGGAGATGTAGGAGCTGGCTGGCTCGCGCCGGTAGCTGGGGAAGGAGCGGGCTGGCTCGCGCCAGTAGCTGGAGAAGGATCGTGCGATGCGTTTCTGGAGTTAAGCTGCACCAAAGATCATTTCCAATGTCTCGTTAGCATTATGACACTCAAATGTTAAGACTAGCAAGTAATGTCCATTCAAATTAAACTCACCGTGCTCCCAAGAGCAATCACTGGCATCGGCGGAGCGGTCTGACCGGACTTCTCGCACACAGACTACACATTTGGTTTTCACAACAGAGTCATACTAGTTAGTAATGAGACTCAAATGTTAAGACTAGCAAGTAATCTGCAGAAGAAACTTACCACAAGGATCTCGTACATGGCCCTTGCCTGCATGTCATTCCATGCCCTCTCCTCCTCCAACATCTTTGTCGTCCTCTCCTCCAACTCCCGCTGCCTCTCCGCCGCCTCCGCCAGAAGTTTCTCCGTTCTATCTCTCTCACTCTGTATAGCAGCCTGCAACACCACTCACATGACCATTTGTAATCATTGATGGAAGTGCATACAATGTAATGGAGAAAGATAGATGAGTACGTATAACTAACCCTGAAGGCGAGTTCGACTGGCCGTTGACGAGGCCTTATCTCAGGAGCGGAGCTCGACTGGCGCGCCTTGATCTCTGGGAGAGTGCTAGGACAACAGATAAGTCCATCTCCCATGGCTATGGAGCCATGGGACCTCCCGCCACCAGATATCATCAGCAGCTCTGTATCAATGGGACCCTGGCTCGGGTTAAAGTCCTCCCCTTTCCTCGCCTTCCCCTGATCTCTATATTGCACGAGCTTGTCGTGGGCGGAGATGTTGGTGAAGTTCTTTGGATCATCGAGGTCAGACGCAGAGAATGCCTTGACTTTCTTGTAAGGGCCAGTGTGGGCCATGGCATACAGGTCGTACACCTCTGGCACCTTATCCGCCTTATTGTAGCATGCCTGAAAGAGAGAAACAAAGTAAATTAGTAATTAAAGGGCTAAAGCTAGCATGATGAATGAATTGCATGAATCATGAAGCAAACCACATACCCAGTTCCGCCCGTACTGAAATAAGTTGGAGCTGCCTTGGTGGTGTGGCACACCTTCCATTTGGGCACGTTTGTCCTTGGCCTCTTTGTGGGTGGCTAGCCATTCTTTTGAGCACCACTCATTGACCAACACCTCCCAACAATCCATCCGATCTGCACACCATCTCGTAGGGGCCTAAGTTAGCAAATAGAAACTTGAGCGCTACAACTATGAATTACTAAATGAAGGAAGTAAGTACAAGGCCTTAAGAATTACCTTCATGTACTTCTCCTTACTCAAGAACTTATCGCGGCACTCCTGCTTGGGCTTCTTGATACCACGCCCGGCGTAGTAGTCTCGAACAGCCTGCACCCGAACCTCATGCCGTAAGTTCTGAAGTAGGCGCTTGCACTCCTTGTGGATAACATGATCCGCCTCCTCCTCGTATCCCTCCTCACACTTGTAGAATGTCTGCAATCAAATGAGACAATATTGATTAGTACAATTAATAACTAGCTAGTTGAAGATTTTTAATTGTGTAAAGGAGCAATTACCCAGAACTTTCTGATCACGACGTCTACCCTCGTCTTGCACAAGACATCGTCGATAATCTCACCCGGCGGGGCCGGGGCAGCCAAGTAGTGCTCCCAAGTCAATCCAACCTCTGGAAGCCAACCCTCACCAGGCAACGTGACAAACCCCGGGGAGTTTTGCCAAATCAGAACTCCAAGAACGGAGTTGGGCCGGCGGACACCTTCATGGTGGTCCCAACCCCTGTAGCATGACAAGGCCAACACATTAGTTATTTGAAGAAACGTGAATGCAGAAGGTACAAAAAGATTAAATGCACTTACCTCTCCCCATCAGGTAAAATCAACCACCTCTGCTCGTGGGTCGCCGACACGGACGGGAGCCGTGTAGCACCATGTTGGTAGACGTTGCCCCCCTCCTCCCCCTCCTCATCAGTCGGCTCCCCGCCATCATCAGCATGGCCACTCGGCTCCTCAGGCCAGGTACCCCATCCAGACATGTGCTCCTCCGGGGTCTCATGGGTCGAAGGCCCATCGACCTGAGGCTCGTGGGCCGAAGACCCGTGGACCGGAGGCTCATGGACTGGAGTCCATGCAGCCTCCTCCTCAGACGAGTCCACCCTAGCAGTCACGTGCTCGGGTGAAACAGCTGGGGACGGCGGCGAGGAAGGCGTCGTAAGAGTCACCGTACCTCCTCTCCCGTGACCACGTGCTCCACCTCCTCTCTTCTTTTTACCTCGTCCCTTGCTGGGCACCATGGTCGATGAAGAAGGGCCCGGCGGTGTCGCCATACTGTCCAGCAACGCTCGGCGGAGAGGTGCATGTGGAATGGAAGACCTCGCACCACGCGCCGATGAAGAATGGGCCTCGGCGCACTCCCGACCAGCCCCCACCATCTTTCAACACCTGCCATGACAAAGAATAAACGAAATTAGTACAACATAAAAAAAGTACCGACATGAATAATAATATGTATATCACTTAAGTGTATCATCATCAAGTACAACATAAAAAAAATTGAATACCTGACACTGCTAATAATCTCGATCAGTATCATCAATAAATGCATAATCATCATCATCACTATAATCAATGATGGGCTCATAGGGTTCATTGGCATCAACATGTGCAAGGCCACCTTGACGTAATCGGTCAAGCATTGACAGGTCATCCGCAGCAGTAACCTCTTCTTGTTCCGGCTCTTCTTGTTCCTCCTCTGGGGTGATGTCGGATTCATTGTCGCTGTCTACTTCAATGTTTTGGGGTGAAGTATAGCGGTTCTTGAAACGCTTTTTGGAAAGACGTGTCTCTTGGAAGAATTCTCCTTCATATGTGTATGTGTTAATGTGAGGTTCATAATCCTCTTCCTTTGGGGGAGAAAGTCTAGCACGTGGCGGCACTTCATAAACGACATCCCAACCTTTCAGATTTGGATTAGTTTGGCAGGCCCACGGTAGATAGAATACTTGGGTCGCCTGTTGAGCCGTAATATAGACATCAGGAACATCTAAATGGGTGCTTTGGTTGATTTCAACTAGCCCTATATGTTCATGAGTCCTTCTAGTCTCCTTCGACTGAAACCAATAACATTTGAAGACTACGACATTCGGTGGGTTTTCACCATAGAACAGAAGTTCATAAATTGCTTCAACTCTCCCATAATACTCGGTACCTCCTTCGCCGATAGAAGATACACAACAATTTGTAGACTTTTGGTCGGCCATAGATAGCTCTTTGCCATAGGTACGAAAGCGATACCCGTTGATGTCGTACTTGTCAAATGAACGGACCTTATAGTCAAAACCATTAGCGACTTGTCTCAATTCGGCGTCCATAGACTCTGAATTAGCCTACAAGTTTAATATGAAAGGATTGTTGCATTATGCACAAATTAGCGAATGAAATGAAATTGTCTAATAGAAATTACCGTTTGTTTGAACCAAGAGATGAAACCAGGATAGCCGCCTCCTTGCTTTGCGAGAAGCTCATACTCTTCGACGGAATCCTTTTGGATCTCCGCTCCATACGAGAATATGGCGACGTATCGACTGTATGACATATCCAGGAATAAGAGCAGTTCAAAGGAAATAGAAGTTGCAAAACAATGTACCGAGAACTTACTCGATGTACGGCCGCACTTCTATCAGGTTGTTGAAGATATACAACGAAATGGTCCGCCATTCTTCGTTATCCAAAGATACTGGATGTGAAACACTAGCCGGTGCGAGATTCCCTTTGAATAGGCTGAGGTTGGATCCACCCTTTTTAGGCTCGTCAGCATTGTACCGAGGCTTCGGATTATGCAAATGACGATTTTTGGCTTCATAGTGCGCTGTTACGAAGTTTGTCGCCTCCTCTGTGATGAATGCCTCAACCATCGATGCTTCAATTCTACGTTTATTTTTACATTTTTCTCGAAGTGTCTTCTGCATCCTCTCAGTTGGGTAGTGTTGGGTTTCGTAGTAATTTCAAAAAAAATTCCTACGCACACGCAAGATCATGTGATGCATAGCAACGAGGGGAGAGTATTGTCTACCAACGCAGACCGACTGCGGAAGTGATGACACGACGTAGAGGAAGTAGTCGTACGTCTTCTCGATCCAACCGATCAAGCACCGAAACTACGGCACCTCCGAGTTTGAGCACACGTTCAGCTCGATGACGATCCCCGGACTCCGATCCAGCAAAGTGTTGGGGAAGAGTTTCGTCAGCACGACGGCGTGGTGACGATCTTGATGAACTACAGCAGCAGGGCTTCGCCTAAACTCCGCTATAGTATTATCGAGGAATATGGTGGCAGGGGGCACCGCACACGGCTAAGGAACAGATCACGTGGATCAACTTGTGTAAACTTGTGTCTTTGGGGTGCCTCTACCTCAGTATATAAAGGAGACAAGGGGGGAGGGGGCGCCGGCCAAGAGAGAGAGGCACAGGAGGAGTCCTACTCCTACCGGGAGTAGGACTCCCCCCCCCCCCCCGCAATCCTATTCCAACTAGGATTCCCAAGGGGGGAAGAGGGAGAGGGGTGGCCGGCCACCTCTCCTAGTCCTAATAGGACTAGGGGAAGGGGGGAGGCGCGCAGCCCCCTTGGGCTGCCCCTTTCTCCTTTCCACTAAGGCCCATGAAGGCCCATATGGCTCGCGGGGGGTTCCGGTAACCTCCCGGTAACCCGGTAAAATCCCGATTTCACCCGGAACACTTCCGATGTCCAAACATAGGCTTCCAATATATCAATCTTTATGTCTCGACCATTTCCAGACTCCTCGTCATGTCCGTGATCACATCCGGGACTCCGAACAACCTTCGGTACATCAAAATGCATAAACTCATAATATAACTGTCATCGTAACCTTAAGCGTGCGGACCCTACGGGTTCGAGAACAATGTAGACATGACCGAGACACGTCTCCGGTCAATAACCAATAGCGGGACCTGGATGCCCATATTGGCTCCTACATATTCTACGAAGATCTTTATCGGTCAGACCGCATAACAACATACGTTGTTCCCTTTGTCATCGGTATGTTACTTGCCCGAGATTCGATCGTCGGTATCCAATACCTAGTTCAATCTCGTTACCGGCAAGTCTCTTTACTCGTTCCGTAATACATCATCTCACAACTAACATATTAGTTGTAATACTTGCAAGGCTTATGTGATGTGTATTACCGAGAGGGCCCAGAGATACCTCTCCGACAATCGGAGTGACAAATCCTAATCTCGAAATACGCCAACCCAACATCGACCATTGGAGACACCTGTAGTACTCCTTTATAATCACCCAGTTACGTTGTGACATTTGGTAGTACCCAAAGTGTTCCTCCGGTAAACGGGAGTTGCATAATCTCATAGTCATAGGAACATGTATAAGTCATGAAGAAAGCAATAGCAACATACTAAACGATCGGGTGCTAAGCTAATGGAATGGGTCATGTCAATCAGATCATTCTACTAATGATGTGACCTCGTTAATCAAATAACAACTCATTGTTCATGGTTAGGAAACATAACCATCTTTGATTAACGAGCTAGTCAAGTAGAGGCATACTAGTGACACTTTGTTTGTCTATGTATTCACACATGTATTATGTTTCCGGTAAATACAATTCTAGCATGAATAATAAACATTTATCATGATTATAAGGAAATAAATAATAACTTTATTATTGCCTCTAGGGCATATTTCCTTCAGTCTCCCACTTGCACTAGAGTCAATAATCTAGATTACACTGTAATGATTCTAACACCCATGGAGCCTTGGTGCTGATCATGTTTTGCTCGTGGAAGGGGCTTAGTCAATGGGTCTGCAACATTCAGATCCGTATGTATCTTGCAAATCTCTATGTCTCCCACCTGGACTAGATCCCGGGTGGAGTTGAAGCGTCTCTTGATGTGTTTGCTCCTTTTGTGAAATCTGGATTCCTTTGTCAAGGCAATTGCACCAGTATTGTCACAAAAGATTTTGCATTGGACCCGATGCACTAGGTATGACACCTAGATCGGATATGAACTCCTTCATCCAGACTCCTTCATTTGCTGCTTCCGAAGCAACTATGTATTCCGCTTCACATGTAGATCCCGCTACGACGCTTTGTTTAGAACTGCACCAACTGACAGTTCCACCGTTTAATGTAAACACGTATCCGGTTTGCGATTTAGAATCGTCCGGATCAGTGTCAAAGCTTGCATCAACGTAACCTTTTACGATGAGCTCTTTGTCACCTCCATATACGAGAAACATATCCTTAGTCCTTTTCAGGTATTTCAGGATGTTCTTGACCGCTGTCCAGTGATCCACTCCTGGATTACTTTGGTACCTCCCTGCTAAACTTATAGCAAGGCATACATCAGGTCTGGTACACAGCATTGCATACATGATAGATCCTATGGCTGATGCATAGGGAACATCTTTCATATTCTCTCTATCTTCTGCAGTGGTCGGGCATTGAGTCTTACTCAATTTCACACCTTGTAACACAGGCAAGAACCCTTTCTTCGCTTGATCCATTTTGAACTTCTTCAAAATTTTGTCAAGGTATGTGCTTTGTGAAAGTCCAATTAAGCGTTTTGATCTATCTCTATAGATCTTAATGCCTAGTATGTAAGCAGCTTCACCGAGGTCTTTCATTGAAAAACTTTTATTCAAGTATCCCTTTATGCTATCCAGAAATTCAATATCATTTCCAATCAGTAATATGTCATCCACATATAATATCAGAAATGCTATAGAGCTCCCACTCACTTTCTTGTAAATACAGGCTTCTCCGAAAGTCTGTATAAAACCAAATGCTTTGATCACACTATCAAAACGTTTATTCCAACTCCGAGAGGCTTGCACCAGTCCATAAATGGATCGCTGGAGCTTGCACACTTTGTTAGCTCCCTTTGGATCGACAAAACCTTCCAGTTGCATCATATACAACTCTTCTTCCAGAAATCCATTCAGGAATGTAGTTTTGACATCCATCTGCCAAATTTCATAATCATAAAATGCGGCAATCGATAACATGATTCGGACGGACTTAAGCATCGCTACGGGTGAGAAGGTCTCATCGTAGTCAATCCCTTGAACTTGCCAAAAACCTTTTGCGACAAGTCGAGCTTTGTAGACAGTAACATTACCATCAGCGTCAGTCTTCTTCTTAAAGATCCATTTATTCTCAATTGCTTGCCGATCATCGGGCAAGTCAACCAAAGTATATACTTTGTTCTCATACATGGATCCCATCTCAGATTTCATGGCTTCAAGCCACTTTGCGGAATCTGGGCTCACCATCGCTTCTTCATAGTTCGTAGGTTCATCATGATCTAGTAGCATGACTTCCAGAACAGGATTACCGTACCACTCTGGTGTGGATCTTACTCTGGTTGATCTACGAGGTTCAGTAGTATCTTGATCTGAAGTTTCATGATCATTATCATTGGCTTCCTCACTAACTGGTGTAGGTGTCACTGAAACAGTTTTCTGTGATGAACTACTTTCCAGTAAGGGAGCAGGTACAGTTACCTCGTCAAGTTCCACTTTCCTCCCTCTCACTTCTTTCGAGAGAAACTCCTTCTCTAGAAATGATCCATTCTTAGCAACGAATGTCTTGCCTTCGGATCTGTGATAGAAGGTGTACCCAATAGTTTCCTTTGGGTATCCTATGAAGACACATTTCTCCGATTTGGGTTCGAGCTTATCAGGTTGAAGCTTTTTCACATAAGCATCGCAGCCCCAAACTTTAAGAAACGACAACTTTGGTTTCTTGCCAAACCACAGTTCATAAGGCGTCGTCTCAACGGATTTTGATGGTGCCCTATTTAACATGAATGCGGTCGTCTCTAAAGCATAACCCCAAAATGATAGCGGTAAATCTGTAAGAGACATCATAGATCGCACCATATCTAGTAAAGTACGATTACGACGTTCGGACACACCATTGCGCTGTGGTGTTCCGGGTGGCGTGAGTTGTGAAACTATTCCACAGTTTTTCAAATGTACACCAAACTCGTAACTCAAATATTCTCCTCCACGATCAGATCGTAGAAACTTTATTTTCTTGTTACGATGATTTTCAACTTCACTCTGAAATTCTTTGAACTTTTCAAATGTTTCAGACTTATGCTTCATTAAGTAGATATATCCATATCTGCTCAAATCATCTGTGAAGGTGAGAAAATAACGATATCCGCCTCGAGCCTCAATATTCATTGGACCACATACATCGGTATGTATGATTTCCAACAAATCTGTTGCTCTCTCCATAGTACCGGAGAACGGTGTTTTAGTCATCTTGCCCATGAGGCACGGTTCGCAAGTACCAAGTGATTCATAATCAAGTGGTTCCAAAAGTCCATCAGCATGGAGTTTCTTCATGCGCTTTATACCGATATGACCTAAACGACAGTGCCACAAATAAGTTGCACTTTCATTATCAACTCTGCATCTTTTGGCTTCAACATTATGAATATGTGTATTACTACTATCGAGATTCAATAAGAATAGACCACTCTTCAAGGGTGCATGACCATAAAAGATATTACTCATATAAATAGAACAACCATTATTCTCTGATTTAAATGAATAACCGTCTCGCATTAAACAAGATCCAGATATAATGTTCATGCTCAACGCTGGCACCAAATAACAATTACTTAGGTCTAATATTAATCCCGAAGGTAGATGTAGAGGTAGCGTGCCGACTGCGATCACATCGACTTTGGAACCGTTTCCCACGCGCATCGTCACCTCGTCCTTAGCCAATCTTCGCTTAATCCGTAGCCCCTGTTTCGAGTTGCAAATATTAGCAATAGAACCAGTATCAAATACCCAGGTGCTACTGCGAGCATTGGTAAGGTACACATCAATAACATGTATATCACATATACCTTTGTTCACCTTGCCATCCTTCTTATCCGCCAAATACTTGGGGCAGTTCCGCTTCCAGTGACCAGTCTGCTTGCAGTAGAAGCACTCAGTTTCAGGCTTAGGTCCAGTCTTGGGTTTCTTCTCTTGAGCAGCAACTGGCTTGCTGTTCTTCTTGAAGTTCCCTTTCTTCTTTCCTTTGCCCTTTTTCTTGAAACTAGTGGTTTTGTTAACCATCAACACTTGATGTTCCTTTTTTGATTTCTACCTCCGCAGCTTTCAGCATTGCGAAGAGCTCGGGAATAGTCTTGTTCATCCCTTGCATATTATAGTTCATCACGAAGCTCTTGTAGCTTGGTGGCAGTGATTGGAGAATTCTGTCAATGACGCAATCATCCGGAAGATTAACTCCCAATTGAATCAAGTGATTATTATACCCAGACATTTTGAGTTATATGCTCACTGACAGAACTGTTCTCCTCCATCTTGCAGCTATAGAACTTATTGGAGACTTCATATCTCTCAATTCAGGCATTTGCTAGAAATATTAACTTCAACTCCTGGAACATCTCATATGCTCCATGACGTTCAAAACGTCGTTGAAGTCCCGATTCTAAGCCGTAAAGCATGGCACACTGAACTATCGAGTAGTCATCAGCTTTGCTCTGCCAGACGTTCACAACATCTGGTGTTGCTCCAGCAGCAGGCCTGGCACCCAGCGGTGCTTCCAGGACGTAATTCTTCTGTGCAGCAATGAGGATAATCCTCAAGTTACGGACCCAGTCCGTGTAATTGCTACCATCATCTTTCAACTGTGCTTTCTCAAGGAACGCATTAAAATTCAACGGAACAACAGCACGAGCCATCTATCTACAATCAACATAAACAAGCAAGATACTTTCAGGGACTAAGTTCATGATAAATTTTAAGTTCAATTAATCATATTACTAAAGAACTCCCACTTAGATAGACATCCCTCTAATCCTCTAAGTGATCACGTGATCCAAATCAACTAAACCATGTCCGATCATCACGTGAGATGGAGTAGTTTCATCGGTGAACATCATTATGTTGATCATATCTACTATATGATTCACGCTCGACCTTTCGGTCTCCGTGTTCCGAGGCCATATCTGCATATGCTAGGCTCGTCAAGTTTAACCTGAGTATTCTGCGTGCGCAACTGTTTTGCACCCGTTGTATTTGAACGTAGAGCCTATCACACCCGATCATCACGTGGTGTCTCAGCACGAAGAACTTTCGCAACGGTGCATACTCAGGGAGAACACTTCTTGATAATTTAGTGAGAGATCATCTTATAATGCTACCGTGAATCAAAGCAAGATAAGATGCATAAAAAGATAAACATCACATGCAATCAATATAAGTGATATGATATGGCCATCATCATCTTGTGCTTGTGATCTCCATCTCCGAAGCACCGTCATGATCACCATCGTCACCGGCGCGACACCTTGATCTCCATCGTAGCATCGTTGTCGTCTCGCCAATCTTATGCTTTCACGACTATCACTACCGTTTAGTAATAAAGTAAAGCATTACATCGCGATTGCATTGCATACAATAAAGCGACAACCATATGGCTCCTGCCAGTTGCCGATAACTTGGTTACAAAACATGATCATCTCATACAATAAAATTCAGCATCATGCCTTGACCATATCACATCACAACATGCCCTGCAAAAACAAGTTAGACGTCCTCTACTTTGTTGTTGCATGTTTTACGTGGCTGCTACGGGCTTAAGTAAGAACCAATCTCACCTACGCATCAAAACCACAACGATAGTTTGTCAAATAGACTCCGTTTTAACCTTCGCAAGGACCGGGCGTAGCCACACTCGGTTCAACTAAAGTTGGAGAGACAGTCGCCCGCAAGCCATCTATGTGCAAAGCACGTCGAGGGAACCGGTCTCGCGTAAGCGTACGCGTAAGGTTGGTCCGGGTCGTCTCGTCCAACAATACCGCCGAACCAAAGTATGACATGCTGGTAGGCAGTATGACTTGTATCGTCCACAACTCACTTGTGTTCTACTCGTGCATATAACATCAACATAAATAACCTAGGCTCGGATGCCACTTTTGGGTTTCGTAGTAATTTCAAAAAAAATTCCTACGCACACGCAAGATCATGTGATGCATAGCAACGAGGGGAGAGTATTGTCTACGTACCCAACACAGACCGACTGCGGAAGCGATGACACGACGTAGAGGAAGTAGTCGTACGTCTTCTCGATCCAACCGATCAAGCACCGAAACTACGGCACCTCCGAGTTTGAGCACAAGTTCAGCTCGATGACGATCCCCGGACTCCGATCCAGCAAAGTGTCGGGGAAGAGTTCGTCAGCACGACGGCGTGGTGACGATCTTGATGAACTACAGCAGCAGGGCTTCGCCTAAACTCCGCTACAGTATTATCGAGGAATATGGTGGCAGGGGGCACCGCACACGGCTAAGGAATAGATCACGTGGATCAACTTGTGTCAACTTGTGTCTTTGGGGTGCCTCTACCTCAGTATATAAAGGAGCCAAGGGGGGAGGGGGCGCCGGCCAAGAGAGAGAGGCGCAGGAGGAGTCCTACTCCTACCGGGAGTAGGACTCCCCCCCCCAATCCTATTCCAACTAGGATTCCCAAGGGGGAAAGAGGGAGAGGGGTGGCCGGCCACCTCTCCTAGTCCTAATAGGACTAGGGGAAGGGGGAGGCGCGCAGCCCCCTTGGGCTGCCCCTTTCTCCTTTCCACTAAGGCCCATGAAGGCCCATATGGCTCCCGGGGGGTTCCGGTAACCTCCCGGTAACCCGGTAAAATCCCGATTTCACCCGGAACACTTCCGATGTCCAAACATAGGCTTCCAATATATCAATCTTTATGTCTCGACCATTTCAAGACTCCTCGTCATGTCCGTGATCACATCCGGGACTCCAAACAACCTTCGGTACATCAAAATGCATAAACTCATAATATAACTGTCATCGTAACCTTAAGCGTGCGGACCCTACGGGTTCGAGAACAATGTAGACATGACCGAGGCACGTCTCCGGTCAATAACCAATAGCGGGACCTGGATGCCCATATTGGCTCCTACATATTCTACGAAGATCTTTATCGGTCAGACCGCATAACAACGTACGTTGTTCCCTTTGTCATCGGTATGTTACTTGCCCGAGATTGGATCGTCGGTATCCAATACCTAGTTCAATCTCGTTACCGGCAAGTCTCTTTACTCGTTCCGTAATACATCATCTCACAACTAACGTATTAGTTGTAATGCTTGCAAGGCTTATGTGATGTGTATTACCGAGAGGGCCCAGAGATACCTCTCCGACAATCGGAGTGACAAATCCTAATCTCGAAATACGCCAACCCAACATCGACCATTGGAGACACCTGTAGTACTCCTTTATAATCACCCAGTTACGTTGTGACGTTTGGTAGTACCCAAAGTGTTCCTCCGGTAAACGGGAGTTGCATAATCTCATAGTCATAGGAACATGTATAAGTCATGAAGAAAGCAATAGCAACATACTAAACGATCGGGTGCTAAGCTAATGGAATGGGTCATGTCAATCAGTTCATTCTACTAATGATGTGACCTCGTTAATCAAATAACAACTCATTGTTCATGGTTAGGAAACATAACCATCTTTGATTAACGAGCTAGTCAAGTAGAGGCATACTAGTGACACTTTGTTTGTCTATGTATTCACACATGTATTATGTTTCCGGTAAATACAATTCTAGCATGAATAATAAACATTTATCATGATTATAAGGAAATAAATAATAACTTTATTATTGCCTCTAGGGCATATTTCCTTCAGGTAGCACCAACGATTTTGCACGGGCCCCCCCAATCTTGCCTCGGTTGGGAGATGCAAAATCAAATGCTGCATTGGATTAAAGAAGCCCGGTGGAAAGATCTTCTCTAACTTGCCGATCAACTCCGGTGCCAACTCTTCCATTTCTTCTAGCACGCCAGGCGATAGTTCTTTCGCATAAAGAACGCGGAAGAAATAGCTGAGTTCTGCCAGTACTAGCCATTCATCCTCAGGGATGAAGACACGCAACATCACCGGCATTACCCGCTCAATCCATATGTGCCAATCATGACTCTTGAGACCAAATATCTTCAGTTTATCAAGATTCGCTCCCCTCTTTAGATTTGCTGCATACCCATCAGGGAACATCAACTGTTGTTGCACCCACAAGAGAATTTCCCTCATAGCTGGCCTTCCAAGATTGAACCATGCCCTTGGCTTCGTCCAGTTCTGCTTTCCTTTCGGTTCTTTCATGTTTTGTAATGACCTATCACATAGCGCCTCCAGATCGACTCTAGCCTTAGTATTATCCTTTGACTTCCCATCTATGCCGAACAATGTACCAAAAAGTGCCTCGGCGATATTCTTCTCAGTGTGCATCACGTCGATGTTGTGTGGGCAAAGGAGGTCTTTGAAGTAAGGCAGATCCCATAAGCATGTTTTGTGAGTCCACGCGTGCTTAGTATTATACCCCTTGAAGTACCCTGGACGTTGTGGATCTGGCTCGAGAGTGTTTAACTGATCCAGGGTCTGTTGGCCTGTCAAAGCAGGTGGTGCAAAGTTTTTGACAACTCTACCCCTGATGAAGTTCTTCTTGTCTTTCCTGAACTTATGGCGAGGATCCAGGAACTGTCTATGCATGTCGAAGCAAGAAAACTTGCGACAGGCCTGAAGCCAATGAAACTCAAGAGCTCCCTTGCATGTGGGGCACGGGAACCTTCCATGCACACACCAGCCAACGAATAGCGCATACGCCGACAAGTCATGCGTCGAGTACATGTACCAGACACGCATTATGAAGTTCCGTTTGCTAAAGGCATCGTATGTCTTGAACCCATTATCCCAGGCTTCTTGCAATTCGTCCTTAAGCGGCTGCATGTACACATTCATATTTTTCCCCGGATAGTTGGGTCCTGGAATTATCAACGTCAGGAAAATGTTCTTTCTTTGCATAATCTGTCCGGGGGGGAGATTGAGTGGAAAGACAAATACGGGCAACAACTGTATTGGGCTGCCGTCATACCAAACACACTGAACCCATCCATGCTGATGCCGACTCGAGGATGCCTCGGATCTGCCGCTTTGTCAGCATGTAATTCATCAAACTTTTTCCACGCAACACCATCCGATGTGTGTACCATCATCAGATTCCCATTTGCATCTAGTTCGGTTCTTTTGCCTGTTTTGTGCCATCTCATCTGTCTGGCCGTCTCTTCGACCATGAAAAGACGTTGAAGTCTTGGTATGATTGGCATATACCGAAGAACACTAACGGAGATGTTGGTCTGTGTCTTCTCACCCATACCGTTGTCTACCACAATATACCTGGAAGACTTGCAAATGGGACAATAGTTCAAGTCTGCATAGTCAAGCCTAAATAAGGCACATCCTTTCTCACAGGCATGTATCTTCTCATAGGGCATCTTCAGTGCACGGAGGATTTTGTCCGACTGGTACAGGTTTGCAGGCATTACATGGCCTTTGGGTAGAAAGCGTCCAAATACTGTCATAATTGCGTCATGGCATTCTCTGCCCAAGTTGAACTGAGCCTTCAGAGCCATTACTTGTGAGATGGCATCCAACTGACAAAGCTCAGTGTGCTCGTGGAGCAGACGTTTTGAAGACTCCAACATTTCATTGAAGGCCTTTGCAGATTCCTCCATCTCCTCGTCCGAATCCCGAGCATCATCATAGTCTTGCACCATGTTTTCCATCCCGGTACCATGCTCGTCGGTGCGACGACGATCCACCTCAGCTCGGTCACGTTGGGCAGACTCACCATGAAATGTCCACACCGTATAATCGGGCGTAAAACCACTCTTCTGCAGGTGTTTGCCCATTTCAGCCTCTGTCTTCTTTTCCCAATTGCCGCACCAGAAACAGGTGTACCAGGTTTTCTTTTGGCCATTTGCAAATGCGGCTTGCACAAACCCCTTGGTTTTTGTGAACCATTCAGCGCTCCATTTGTTCTGACCAGTGTGACCGGTATACATCCACGCACGGTCACTCATCTTGACTTTTAGAGCTACTGGACACACAACAATTATATATGTAATTCACCATGTATATATTCATCAGTTGATCTACTTTGTCAATTTTATTACGTCCATGCAACCTACACTCTAATAGGTAATGATAGGTCCTAATCCCACCCGTGTATGTGTAGATTGGGTTCATTTTCCCATGCTATGCCCCGGATCCAACACAAAATTTCGGCAGCACCTCCTCGCTGTTCTCCTGATACACGTCTCTACAATAAACAGAGAGGATGTGTACCCAGAGAACAACAGGGGAGGCCCTGACGAAATTTATGCGTCGGATCTGGAGCAAAGCATATGGGAAAACGAACCCAATCTACACATACTCGGGCTGTCCATGGATAGCGTTGGACAATTCGAAAGAATCAAGGTTATAAATACGCAAATGCATGCATATTTATAACTATGACGCTTTCGAACGAGAGACACATATTGGTTACGCATACTGATGATTCAAGACACATATATAGCTAGCTATCAAGTTTCATCGAAATAGAGCAAATAATTAATGGGGGAGGAGGACATGTCATTTGTGCTCACCACCGAATGAAGGGGCAGAGCTCGTCAGACGCACGGCGAGGTCGTCAAACACCAAACCTCACAGCGATGAAACAACTGCACATTTAAAACTACCCGGTCAACACAATTATATATGATGTTTTTCATAACAAAATCTAAGAATATATGACCTAACTAATAATTCACAAATATATGACCCCGTCGGCCTCTGGAAGGCCAAAGAACACCTTTTCGGGAGGTGTCGGGGGTCGGGGTGCCGTGTCGGTGTCGGGGTGCCGTGTCGGGGTCGGGGTGTCGGGGTCAGGGGGTCGGTTGTCGGGGTGTGGTGTCGGGGTCAGGGTGTCGTGGTGTGGTGTCTGGGTTGGGGGTCAGGGGGTCGGTTGTCGGGGTGTGGTGTCGGGGTCAGGGTGTCGTGGTGTGGTGTCTGGGTTGGGGGGTCAGGGGGTCAGGTGTCGGGGGGTCGGGGTCGGGGTCGGGTGTCGGGGTGTCGTGTCGGGGTCGGGGTGTGGTGTCAGGGTGTTGGGGGTCGGGGTCGGGGTGTCGGGCCGGGTGTCGGGGTGGCGTGTCGGGTCGGGGGTGTCGGGGGTCGGGGTCGGGGTGTCGGGGGTCGGGGTCGGGGTGTCGGGGGTCGGGGTCGGGGTGTCAGGCCGGGGTGTCGGGGTGGCGTGTCGGGGTCGGGGTGTCGGGGGTCGGTGTCGGGGGTTGGGGGTCGGGGTCGGGGTTTCGGGCCCGGGTGTCGGGGGTGGAGTGTCGCGGTCGAGGTGTCGGGGGTTGGGGGTCGGGGTCGGACTGTTGTGCCGGGGTGTCAGGGTGGCGTGTCGGGGTCTTCTTCTTCTTCTTCTACTTCTTCTACTTCTTTTCTTCTTCTTCTTTTTTCGTCTTTTTCTACTTCTTTTCTTCCTTTCTTCTTCTTCTACTTCTTTTGTTTTCTTCTTCTTCTACTTCTTCTACTACTTCTACTTCTTCTAAGTCTTTTCTAACACTAACACTAACACAATCTAGCACTAACAATTAAATAGCAAAAAAATGAAAAAACAGAAAGAAAAAAAAAGTAGTCCCTCACCGGAGCAACGGGACGGTCGGCGGGGGAGGTGACAGGGGGGGCGCCGGGCGACGGGAGCAGTGGCGGGGGCGGCGCCAGGCGGCAGGAGCAATGGCGGGGGCGGCGCCAGGCGGCAGGAGCAGTGGCGGGGGCGGCGCTGGGCGGCGCCGGGCGGCGCCGGGCGGCGGGTGGCGGGGTGTCGGCGGGTGGGGTGGGGGCGGGGGCGGCGCCTGGCGGCGGGGCAGGGGCGGCGGCGGGGGGCGGGGGCGGCGCTGGGCGGCGGTGGGTGCGGGGCGTTGGGGAGGAGAGGAGAGAACAAAGAGTAACGGGCAGGGGGATGGGGCCGTTAGTTAGGTCCTTCTTTGCCGTCCGCCTATCTTTGCCGTCCGCCATTATCTCCCTTTGCCGTCCGCTAGCGGACGACAAAGAGGTGGGGCGTTAAGTTTTTTCTAAACGGGCGGGGGGTGGGGGCCACCTCTCTCTTTGCCGTCAGCCAGCGGACGGCAAAGTTTCTTTGCCGTCTGCTGGCTGATGGCAAAGGCCTGTTTTACCATCCGCCATTTCTTTGTCGTCTCTTTTCGGTAGCTGATTGCAAAGAGCTTCTTTGCCGTCTGCTAGCCGACGGCAAAGAGCTGGCAGATGGCAAAGTAGCTGATTCCAGTAGTGCTACGGGCTTAGCAAGAACCGTTCTTACCTACGCATCGAAAACCACAACGATAGTTTGTCAAGTTAGTGTTGTTTTAACCTTCTCAAGGACCGGGCGTAGCCACACTCGGTTCAACTAAAGTTGGAGAAACTGACACCCGCTAGTCACCTGTGTGCATAGCACGGCGGTAAAACCAGTCTCGCGTAAGCGTACGCGTAATGTCGGTCCGGGCCGCTTCATCCAACAATACCGCCGAACCAAAGTATGACATGCTGGTAAGCAGTATGACTTATATCGCCCACAACTCACTTGTGTTCTACTCGTACATATTACATCAACGCATAAAACCTAGGCTCGGATGCCACTGTTGGGGAACGTAGCAATTTCAAAAATTTCCTACACACATGCAAGATCATGGTGATGCATAGCAACGAGAGGGGAGAGTGTTGTCCATGTACCCTCGTAGACCGAAAGCGGAAGCGTTAGCACAACGTGGTTGATGTAGTCGTGCGTCTTCATGATCTGACCGATCAAATACCGAACGTACGACACCTCCGAGTTTAGTACACGTTCAGCCCGATGACGTCCCTCGAACTCCGATCCAGCCGAGTGTTGAGGGAGAGTTTCGTCAGCACGACGGCGTGGTGACGATGTTGATGTTCTACCGACGTAGGGCCTCGCCTAAGCACCGTTACAGTATTATCGAGGTGGACTATGGTGAAGGGGGGCACCGCACACAGCTAAGAGATCAAGAGATCAATTGTTGTGTCTATGGGGTGCCCCCTGGCCACGTACATAAAGGAGTGGAGGAGGGAGGAGAGGGCCGGCCCCTATGGCGCGCCCTGGAGGAGTCCTACTCCCACCGGGAGTAGGATTCCCCCCCTTCCAAGTAGTAGGAGTAGGAGTCAAGGCAAGGGAAGGGAGAAGAGAAGGAAGGAGGGGGCGCAGCCCCTCCCCCTAGTCCAATTCGGACTAGGACTTGGGGGAGCGCCCAACCTCTCCTCTCTCTTTCCCCTAAAGCCCAATAAGGCCCATATACTCCTCGGCAAATTCCCGTAACTCTCCAGTACTCCCAAAAATACCCGAATCACTCGAAACCTTTCAGATGTCCGAATATAGCCGTCCAATATATCAATCTTTACGTCTCGACCATTTCGAGACTCCTTATCATGTCCCCGATCTCATCCGGGACTCCGAACTCCTTCGGTACATCAAAACATATAAACTCATAATATAACTGTCATCGTAGCGTTAAGCGTGCGGACCCTACGGGTTCGAGAACTATGTAGACATGACCGAGACACGTCTCCGGTCAATAACCAATAGCGGAACCTGGATGCTCATATTGGCTCCTACATATTCTATGAAGATCTTTATCGGTCAGACCGCATAACAACATACGTTGTTCCCTTTGTCATCGGTATGTTACTTGCCCGAGATTCGATCGTCGGTATCTCAATACCTAGTTAAATCTCGTTACCGGCAAGTCTCTTTACTCGTTCTGTAATACATCATCTCGCAACTAACTCATTAGTTGCAATGCTTGCAAGGCTTAGGTGACGTGCATTACCGAGAGGGCCCAGAGATACCTCTCCGACAATCGGAGTGACAAATCCTAATCTCGAAATACGCCAACCCAACAAGTACCTTCGGAGACACCTGTAGAGCACCTTTATAATCACCCAGTTACGTTGTGACATTTGGTGGCACACAAAGTGTTCCTCCGGTAAACGGGAGTTGCATAATCTCATAGTCATAGGAACATGTATAAGTCATGAAGAAAGCAATAGCAACAAACTAAACGATCAAGTACTATGCTAACGGAATGGGTCAAGTCAATCACATCATTCTCCTAATGATGTGATCCCGATAATCAAATGAAAATTCATGTCTATGGTTAGGAAACATAACCCTCTTTGATCAACGAGCTAGTCAAGTAGAGGCATACTAGTGACACTCTGTTTGTCTATGTATTCACACATGTATTATGTTTCCGGTTAATACAATTCTAGCATGAATAATAAACATTTATCATGATATAAGGAAATAAATAATAACTTTATTATTGCCTCTAGGTCATATTTCCTTCAAATACATGTGTGAATACATAGACCACAACACGTCCCTAGTGAGCCTCTAGTTGACTAGCTCGTTGATCAAAAGATAGTCATGGTTTCCTGACTATGTACATTGGATGGCATTGATAACGGGATCACATCATTAGGAGAATGATGTGATGGACAAGACCCAATCCTAAGCATAGCTCTAAGATCGTGTAGTTCGTTTGCTATAGCTTTTCCGAATGTCAAGTATCATTTCCTTAGACCATGAGATTCTGCAACTCCCGGATACCGTAGGAGTGCTTTGGGTGTGCCAAACGTCACAACATAACTGGGTGACTATAAAGGTACACTACAGGTATCGCCAAAAGTGTCTGTTGGGTTGGCACAAATCGAGACTGGGATTTGTCACTCCGTCTGACGGAGAGGTATCTCTGGGCCCACTCGGTAATGCATCATCATAATGAGCTCAATGTGACCAAGTGGTTGATCACAGGATCATGCATTACGGTACGAGTAAAGTGACTTGCCGGTAACGAGATTGAACGAGGTATTGGGATACCGACGATCGAGTCTCGGGCAAGTAATGTACCGATTGACAAAGGGAATTGTATACGGATTGATTGAATCCTCGACATCGTGGTTCATCCGATGAGATCATCGAGGAGCATGTGGGAGCCAACATGGGTATCCAGATCCCACTATTGGTTATTGACCGGAGAATCGTCTCGGTCATGTCTGCGTGTCTCCCGAACCCGTAGGGTCTACACACTTAAGGTTCGGTGACGCTAGGGTTGTTGAGATATTAGTATACGGTAACACGAAAGTTGTTCGGAGTCCCGGATGAGATCCCGAACATCACGAGGAGTTCCGGAATGGTCCGGAGGTGAAGATTCATATATAGGAAGTCATGTTTCGGCCATCAGGAAAGTTTCGGGGGTAATCGGTTTTGTACCGGGACCACCGGAAAGGTCCCGAGGGTCCACCGGGTGGGGCCACCTATGCTGGAGGGCCCCATGGGCTGAAGTGGGAGGGGAACCAGCCCCTAGTGGGCTGGTGTGCCCCCCTTGGCCCCCCTGTGCCTACGGTTGGAAACCCTAGGGTTGGGGGGCACCCCACTTGGCTTGGGAGACAAGCCACCCCCTTGGCCGCCGCCCCCCCTTGGAGATTGGATCTCCTAGGGCCGACGCCCCCCTAGGGACCCTATATATAATGGGGGGAGGGAGGGCAGCCGCACCCTAGCCCCTGGCCTCTCCCTCTCCCTCCCGTGACACTCCTCCCTCTCCCTGTGCTTCGCGAAGCCCTGCCGAGATCACCGTTGCTTCCACCACCACGCCGTCGTGCTGCTGGATCTTCATCAACCTCTCCTTCCCCCTTGCTGGATCAAGTTGGAGGAGACGTCTTCCTAACCATACGTGTGTTGAACGCGGAGGTGCCGTCCGTTCGGCGCTAGGTCATCGGTGATTTGGATCACGACAAGTACGACTCCATCAACCCCGTTCTCTTGAATGCTTCCGCGCGTGATCTACAAGGGTATGTAGATGCACTCCTCTTCCCTTCGTTGCTAGATGACTCCATAGATTGATCTTGGTGATGCGTAGAAAATTTTAAAATTCTGCTACGTTCCCCAACATGTATATCCATTAGAGGCAGGAAAAGGTCCCATATAATCAAAGCCCCAAACATCAAATGGTTCAATAACAAGTGAATAATTCATAGGCATTTCTTGACGTCCACTAATATTACCAATTCTTTGACATTCATCACAAGATAGGACAAACTTACGGGCATCCTTGAAGAGAGTAGTCCAATAAAAACCGGATTGCAATAACTTATGTGCAGTTCTATCTCCCGCGTGGTGTCCTCCATAAGTTTCGGAGTGGCACTTGCGTAGAATCTGTTCCTGTTCATGCTCAGGTACACAACGTCTAATAACACCATCTACTCCTTCTTTATAAAGATGTGGTTCATCCCAAAAGTAATGTCTCAAATCATAGAAGAACTTTTTCTTTTGTTGGTATGTGAAGCTAGGTGGTATAAATTCAGCAACTATGTAATTAGCATAATCAGCATACCAAGGGGTATTACGAGAAGTACTTATGACATTTAATTGTTCATCAGGAAAGCTATCATCAATAGGTAGTGGGTCATCAAGAACATTCTCTAACCTAGATAAGTTGTCTGCAACGGGGTTCTCAGCTCCTTTTCTATCAACAATATGCAAATCAAATTCTTGTAGCAAGAGAACCCATCTAATAAGTCTAGGTTTAGCATCTTTCTTATCCATAAGATATTTAATAGCAGCATGATCAGTGTGGATAGTTACTTTAGAATCAACAATATAAGGTCTGAACTTATCACAAGCAAATACAACTGCTAAAAGTTCTTTTTCAGTAGTAGCATAATTTCTTTGAGCATTGTCTAGAGTCTTACTAGCATAATGGATAACATTTAATTTCTTATCAACTCTTTGCCCTAGAACAGCACCTACAGCATAATCGCTAGCATCACCCATAATTTCAAAGGGTAAATGACAATCAAGTGGCTGAACAATAGGTGCAGAGACTAATGCTTTCTTAAGTATTTCAAATGCTTCTACACAATCATCATTAAAGACAAATGGTATATCTTTTTGTAATAAATTAGTCAGAGGCCGAGAAATTTTTGAGAAGTCCTTAATGAACCTCCTATAAAATCCGGCGTGACCAAGGAAACTTCTTATACCTTTGATGTCCTTGGGACATGGCATCTTTTCAATAACATCAACCTTGGCTTTATCAACTTCAATACCTCTTTCAGAAACTTTATGCCCAAGACAATACCTTCATTAACCATAAAGTGGCACTTTTCCCAATTCAAGACAAGATTAGTTTCTTCACATCTCTGCAAAACTCGATCAAGATTGCTCAAGCAATCATCAAAAGAAGATCCATAGACGGAAAAATCGTCCATGAAAACCTCACAAATCTTTTCACAAAAGTTAGATAATATAGGCATCATGCATCTTTGAAAGGTAGCAGGTGCGTTACATAAACCAAAAGGCATACGTCTATAAGCAAAAGTACCAAAAGGGCATGTAAAAGTAGTCTTTGATTGATCTTTAGCCAACACAGGTATTTGAGAGAAACCAGAATAACCATCTATAAAGCAGTAATGTGTATGTTTGCATAATCTTTCTAGCATTTGATTGATAAAATGTAAGGGGTAATGATCTTTCTTAGTAGCCTTATTTAATTTGCGGAAATCAATTACCATCCTATAACATGTAATAATTCTTTGTAGAATCAATTCATCTTTATCATTAGGAACAATAGTAATACCTCCCTTCTTAGGGACACAATGAACAGGACTTACCCACTGACTATCAGCAACGGGGTAAAGTATACCTGCCTCTAGAAGCTTTAGTATTTCTTTTCTTACCACTTCTTTCATTTTAGGATTCAGACGTCGTTGAGGATCACGAACTGGTTTGGCATCTGCTTCCAAATTTATTTTATGTTGACATAGAATGGGGCTAATGCCCTTAAGATCATCAAGAGTATATCCAATAGCAGCACGATGCTTCTTCAGAGTTTTCAATAATCTTTCTTCTTCGTGCTCTGAAAGGTTAGCACTAATAATAACAGGATATATCTTCTTTTCATCAAGATAAGCATATTTAAGATTATCAGGCAACGGTTTAAGCTCAAACACGGGATCACCCTTAGGTGGAGGAGGATCCCCTAGGATTTCAACAGGCAAATTGTGTTTCAGCATAGGTTCCTGTTTAAAGAATACTTCATCTAGATCAACATAAGTAGCAAAAGATTCACAGAAAGAAGCTACTATTTCAGAATCAAGTCCATATTTAGTGCTAAACTTACGGAAAATATCGGTATCCATAAAAGATTTAACACAATCAAACTTAGGTGTCATACCTGACTCCTTACCTTTGTCGAGATCCCAATCTTCAGAGTTGCGTTTAATTCTATCCAATAAATCTCATCTAAATCCAATAGTCTTCATCATAAGAGAGCCAGCACAAGAAGTATCGAGCATGGTGCGATTATTTTCAGAAAGCCGAGCATAAAAATTTTGAATAATCATTTCTCTTGAGAGCTCATGATTGGGGCATGAATATAACATTGATTTAAGCCTCCCCCAAGCTTGAGCGATGCTTTCTCCTTCGCGAGGCCAAAAATTATATATATAATTGCGATCATGATGAACAAGATGCATAGGGTAATACTTTTGATGAAATTCTAATTTCAATCTTCTATAATTCCATGATCTCGTATCATCACATAGCCTATACCATACCAATGCGTCTCCCTTCAAAGATAAAGGGAAGACCTTCTTCTTAGCAACATCATCGGGTATACCTGCAAGCTTAAACAATCCACAAACTTCATCCACATATATTATGTGTTCATCAGGATGCTTTGTTCCATCCCCTGTAAAAGGATTAGCTAGTAGTTTTTCTATCATACCCGAAGGATACTCATAAGGAATTTCATCTTCAATAGGTTCAGTAGGTTGAGGAGCAACTCTTTGCTCTACTGGTCGGGGTGAAGATACCCCGAACAAGCCCCTCAGAGGATTACTTTCCATAGTAACAAGTGACAGTAAATTTCAGCACACTATATAAATTTTTCCTTACCAAATTCCACCTACCAAAGGCACTTCACTCCCCGGCAACGGCGCCAGAAAAGAGTGTTGATGACCCACAAGTATAGGGGATCTATCGCAGTCCTTTCGATAAGTAAGAGTGTCGAACCCAATGAGGAGCAGAAGGAAATGATAAGTGGTTTTCAGCAAGGTATTCTCTGCAAGTACTGAAATAAGTGGTAACAAATAGTTTTGTGATAAGATAATTTGTAACGAGCAATAAGTAACAAAAGTAAATAAAGTGCAGCAAGGTGGCCCAATCCTTTTTGTAGCAAAGGACAAGCCTGGACAAACTCGTATATCAGGAAAAGTGCTCCCGAGGACACATGGGAATATCGTCAAGCTAGTTTTCATCACGCTCATCTGATTCGCGTTCGGTACTTTGATAATTTGACATGTGGGTGGACCGGTGCTTGGGTGCTGTTCTTACTTGAACAAGCATCCCACTTATGATTAACCTCTATTGCAAGCATCCGCAACTACAACAAAAGTATTAAGGTAAACCTAACCATAGCATGAAACATATGGATCCAAATCAGCCCCTTACGAAGCAACGCATAAACTAGGGTTTAAGCTTCTGTCACTCTAGCAACCCATCATCTACTTATTACTTCCCAATGCCTTCCTCTAGGCCCAAATAATGGTGAAGTGTTATGTAGTCGACGTTCACATAACACCACTAGAGGCTAGACAACATGCATCTCATCAAAATATCGAACGAATACCAAATTCACATGACTACTAATAGCAAGACTTCTCCCTTGTCCTCAGGAACAAACGTAACTACTCACAAAGCATATTCATGTTCATAATCAGAGGGGTAATAATATGCATAAAGGATCTGAACATATGATCTTCCACCAATTAAACCAACTAGCATCAACTACAAGGAGTAATTAACACTACTAGCAACCTACTAGCACCAATCCCGGACTTGGAGACAAGAATTGGATACAAGAGATGAACTAGGGTTTTGAGATGAGATGGTGCTGATGAAGATGTTGATGGAGATTGCCCTCTCCCGATGAGGGGAGCGTTGATGATGATGATGGCGATGATTTCCCCCTCCGGGAGGGAAGTTTCCCTGGCAGAACAGCTCTGCCGGAGCTCTAGATTGGATCCGCCAAGGTTCCGCCTCGTGGCGGCGGAGTTTCGTCCCGAAAGGTTGCTTCCTATTTTTTTCTCGACAAAAGACTTCATATAGGAGAAGATGGTCATCGGAGAGCCACCAGGGGGCCCACAAGGTAGGGGGGCGCCTCGTGGCAAGGGTGTGGGCCCCTTGGTCTTCATCTTTGGCGAGCATTTTTCATTATTTATTATAAGGCATTCCGTGGAGTTTCAGGACTTTTGGAGTTGTGCAGAATAGGTCTCTAATATTTGCTCCTTTTCCAGCCCAGAATTCCAGCTGCCGGCATTCTCCCTCCTTATGGAAACCTTGTAAAATAAGAGAGAATAGCCATAAGCATTGTGACATAATGTGAAATAACAGCCCATAATGCAATAAATATCGATATAAAAGCATGATGCAAAATGGACGTATCACGAGACTCACAAACCTTAACACAAGTATTTCGCAAATTCACAATTACTCACTAGCATGACTCTAATATCACCACCTTCATATCTCAAAACAATCATAAGGAATCAAACTTCTCATAGTATTCAACGCACTTTATATGAAAGTTTTTATTATATCCCTCTTGGATGCCTATCATATTAGGACTAAATTCATAACCAAAGCAAATTACCATGGTGTTTAAGGACTCTCAAAATAATATAAGTGAAGCATGAGAGTTCATCAATTTCTTCAAAATAAAACTATGATTGTGCTCTAAAAAGATATAAGTGAAGCACTAGAGCAAATGACAAACTACTCCAAAAGATATAAGTGAAGATCAATGAGTAGTTGAATAATTATGTAACTATGTGAAGACTCTCTAACATTTAATAATTTCAGATTTTGGGATATTATTCACACAGAAACCAAAACAAAATAAAATTACATTGCAAGGATAGCACATATCGTGTGAAAAAGCAAAAACTTAGGCTCAACCAAAACTGACCGATAGTTGTTGAAGAAGAAAGGTGGGATGCCTACCAGGGCATCCCCAAGCTTAGATGCTTGAGACTTCTTGGAATATTAACTAGGGATGCCTTGGGCATCCCAAAGCTTGAGCTTTTGTGTCTCCTTATTTCCTTTCATATCATAGTTTCCCTAATTCTTAAAACTTCATCCACACAAAACTCAACAAGAACTCGTGAGATAGGTTAGTATAAATCCACGCATAACCTTATCATTCTCTACTGTAGAAAATCACTAAAATTATTATTTGACATTGCACACTAAATTCCTCTGCATATTTAAGACTCCTATCTTCAAATATAATCATTAAACAAGCAAACATATGCAAACAACGCAAACATAACAGCAATCTGTCTAAACAAAACAGTCTATAAAGAATGCAAGAGGAATCATACTTCCCTAACTCCAAAAATTCTGTAAAGTTTCCACACTGTAGATAATTTGTTGTTACTCATTGTGTAAAAATTTCAAGATTCTATCATGTTCTTGCTATTCACAGATATTCAAAACATAATAGCAAACTTTTTGTTTTTAAAACCACAACATATGGACTCAAAGAATAAGCATGGTAAAGTCTATACTTGACCTTTTTATTGAACTAAAAGATGCAAAACATTAATATAAATAACAACAAGCAAATACAAATAAAAGAAAATGATGCTCCAAGCAAAACACATATCATGTGGTGAATAAAAATATAGCCTCAAGTAAGGTTACCGATGAACGAAGACGAAAGAGGGGATGCCATCCGGGGCATCCCCAAGCTTAGTTGCTTGGGTATTCCTTGAATATTACCTTGGGGTGCCTTGGGAATCCCCAAGCTTAGGCTCTTGCCACTCCTTATTCCGTAGTCCATCGAATCTTTACCCAAAACTTGAAAACTTCACAACACAAAACTTAACAGAAAACTCGTAAGCTCCATTAGTATAAAAAAATAAATCACCACTTTTGGTACTGTCAAGACTAGATTCATAATTTTTTCTCACATGATTCCTACTGTACCCTATCATTTCTAAAATTTATATTAGGCAATATAAGCCATAGAAACTAGAAAACAAGCAAACGATGCATCGAAAACAGAATCTATCAAAAACAGAACAGTCTATAGTAATCTGGAGATTTCGAATACTTCTGTAACTCCAAAAATCCTGAAAAATTAGGAAGTCCTAGGCAATTTGTTTATTAATCCTCTGCAGAAAGAATCAGTATTTTATCACGCTTCTATTAAAAATGAAAACTAATCTCCTGGGCGCAAAAGTTTCTATTTTTCAGCAGGATCAAATCAACTATCACCATAGATTATCCCAAAGGTCTTACTTGGCACTTTATTGAAACAAAAGCTATAAAACAGCATAATCATGTGAACACACAAAAACAGTAGGGGTAAATATTGGGTTGTCTCCGAACAAGCGCTTTTCTTTATTGCATTTCTATCTATGCATGATGATTTCAATGATGCTCACATAAAAGGTAAGAATTGAAAGATAACGGGAGCATAATGAAGCATATGACTAGCACATTTAAGCCTAACCCACTTACTATGCATAGGGATTTTGTGAGCAAACAACTTATGGGAACAGGAATCAACTTGCATAGGAAGGTAAAACAAACATAACTTCAAGATTTTCAACACATAGAGAGGAAACTTGATATTATTGCAACTCCTACAAGCATATATTCCTCCCGCATAATAATTTTTAGTAGCATCCTTAATGAATTCAACAATATAACTATCACATAAAGCATTCTTTTCATGATCCATAAGCATAGAAATTTTATTACTCTCCACATAAGCAAATTTATTCTCATCAATAGTAGTGGGAGCAAACTCAACAAAGTAACTATCATGTGATGCATAATCCAATTGAAAATTAAAATCATGATGACAACTTTCATGGTTATCATTATTCTTTATAGCATACATGTCATCACAATAATCATCATAGATAGCAACTTTGTTCTCATAATCAATTGGAACCTCTTCTGAAATAGTGGATTCATCACTAAATAAAGTCATGACCTCTCCAAATCCACTTTCATAAATATAATCATAAGATTCAATGCCCTCCAAAATAGTGGGATCATTAGTACCTAGAGTTGACACTCTTCCAAACCCACTTTCATCAACATAATCATCATAAATAGGAGGCATGCTATCATCATAATAAATATTCTCATCAAAACTTGGGGGATCAAAAATATCATATTCATCAAACATAGCATCCACAAGCTTATGGCTTTGCATATCATTAGCATCATGGGTATTCAAAGAATTCATACTAACAACATTGCAATCATGCTCATCATTCAGAGATTTAGTGCCAAACATTTTAATGCATTCTTCATCTAACACTTTGGCACAATTATCGGAATCCTTATTTTCACGAAAGACATTAAAAAGATGAAGCATATGAGGCAACCTCAATTCCAATTTTTTTGTAGTTTTCTTTTATAGACTAAACTAGTGATAAAACAAGAAACTAAAAGATCTAAAGATATACCTTCAAGCACAAACCTCCCTGGCAACGGCGCCAGAAAAGAGCTTGATGTCTACCATGCAACTTTATCCTGGTAGACGTTATTGGGCCTCCAAGTGCAGAGTTTTGTAGGACAGTAGCAAATTTCCCTCAAGTGGATGACCCAAGGTTTATCAATCCGTGGGAGGCGTAGGATGAAGATGGTCTCCCTCAAACAACCCTGCAACCAAATAACAAAGAGTCTCTTGTGTCCCCAACACACCCAATACAATGGTAAATTGTATAGGTGCACTAGTTCGGCCAAGAGATGGTGATACAAGCATAATATGGATGGTAGATATAGGTTTTTGTAATTTGAAAATATAAAAATGGGAAGGTAGCAAGTGGTAAAAGTGAGCAAAAATGGTATTGCAATGCTTCGAAACAAGTCCTAGGGTTCATACTTTCACTAGTGCAAGTTCTCTCAACAATAATAACATAATTGGATCATATAACAATCCCTCAACGTGCAACAAAGAGTCACTCCAAAGTCACTAATAGCGGAGAACAAACGAAGAGATTATTGTAGGGTACGAAACCACCTCAAAGTTATTCTTTCTTATCGATCTAGTGAGCTATTCCTAAGTGTCACAAACAGCCCCAGAGTTCGTACTAAAATAACACCTTAAGACACACATCAACCAAAACCCTAATGTTACCTAAATACTCCAATGTCACCACAAGTATCCGCGGGTTTGATTATATGATGTGCATCACACAATCGCAGATTTATCTATTCAAACCAACACAAAGAATTTCAAAGACTGCCCCAAAGTTTCTACTGGAGAGTCAAGACGAAAATGTGTGCCAACCCCTATGCATAAGTTCACAAGGTCACAGAACCCGCAAGTTGATCACCAAAACATACATCAAGTAGATCATGTGAATATCACATTGTCACCACAGATAAGCACATGCAAGACATACATCAAGTGTTCTCAAATTCTTAAAGACTCAATCTGATAAGATAACTTCAAAGGGAAAACTCAATCCATTACAAGAAGGTGGAGGGGGAGAAACTGAAGCAAATATGCCCTAGAGGCAATAATAAAGTTATTATTTATTTCCTTATATCATGATAAATGTTTATTATTCATGCTAGAATTGTATTACCCGGAAACATAATACTTGTGTGAATACATAGACAAACTAAACGTCGCTAGTGTGCCTCTACTTGACTAGCTCGTTAATCAAAGATGGTTATGTTTCCTAACCATAGACATGTGTTGTCATTTGATTAACGGGATCACATCATTAGGAGAATGATGTGATTGACATGACCCATTCCATTAACTTAGCACCCGATCGTTTAGTATGTTGCTCTTGCTTTCTTCATGACTTATACATGTTCCTATGACTATGAGATTATGCAACTCCTGTTTGCCGGAGGAACACTCTGTGTGCTACCAAACGTCACAACGTAACTGGGTGATTATAAAGGAGCTCTACAGGTGTCTCCAAAGGTACATGTTGGGTTGGCGTATTTCGAGATTAGGATTTGTCACTCCGATTGTCGGAGAGGTATCGCTGGGCCCTCTCGGTAATGCACATCACATAAGCCTTGCAAGCATTGCAAAGAATGAGTTAGTTGCGAGATGATGTATTACGAAACGAGTAAAGAGACTTGCCGGTAACGATATTGAACTAGGTATTGAGATACCGACGATCGAATCTCGGGCAACTAACATAACAATGACAAAGGGAACAACATATGTTGTTATGCGGTCTGGCCGATAAAGATCTTCGTAGAATATGTAGGAGCCAATATGAGCATCCAGGTTCCGCTATTGGTTATTGACCGGAGACATGTCTCGGTCATGTCTACATTGTTCTCGAACCCGTAGGGTCCGCACGCTTAACGTTACGATGACAGTTTCATTATGAGTTTATATATTTTGATGTACCGAAGTTTGTTCGGAGTCCCGGATGTGATCACGGACATGACGAGGAGTCTCAAAATGGTCGAGACATAAAGATTGATATATTGGAAGCCTATGTTTGGACATCGGAAGTGTTCCGGGTGAAATCGGCATTTTACCGGAGTGTCGGGAGGTTACCGGATCCCCCCGGTAACCTAATGGGCCTTAATGGGCCTAGTAGAGGAAGAGGAGAGGAGGCCTAGGGGCTGCCGCGCACCCCTCCCTCCCCCCCAAGTCCGAATTGGACAAGGAAGGGGGGCGATGCCCCCCCCCTTTTCCTTTCTTCCCTCTCCTCCTTCCCCCCAAGTCCTAATCCAACTAGGGAAAGGGGGGAGTCCTACTCCCGGTAGGAGTAGGACTCCACCGGCGCGCCTCCTCCTAGGGCCGGCCGCACCCCCCCTTGCTCCTTTATATACGGGGGCAGGGGGGCACCTCTAGACACACAAGTTGATCTTCGTGATCGTTCTCTTAGCCGTGTGCGGTGCCCCCCTACACCATAATCCTCGATACTATTGTAGCGGTGCTTAGGCGAAGCCCTGTGATGGTAGAACATCAAGATCATCACTATGCCGTCTTGCTGACGGAACTCTTCCCTGACACTTTGCTGGATCGGAGTCTGGGGATCATCATCGAGCTGAACGTGTGCTAGAACTCGGAGGTGCCGTAGTTTCGGTGCTTGATCGGTCGGGCAGTGAAGATGTACGACTACATCAACTGCGTTGTGCTAACGCTTCCGCTATCGATCTACGAGGGTACGTAGACAACACTCTCCGCTCTCGTTGCTATGCATCACCATGATCTTGCGTGTGCGTAGGAATTTTTTTGAAATTACTACGTTCCCCAACAGTGGCATCCGAGCCTAGGTTTTATGCGTTGATGTAATATGCACGAGTAGAACACAAGTGAGTTGTGGGCGATATAAGTCATACTGCTTACCAGCATGTCACACTTTGGCTCGGCGGTATTGTTGGATGAAGCGGCCTGGACCGACATTACGCGTACGCTTACGCGAGGCTGGTTTTACCACCGTGCTATGCACACAGGTGACTAGCGGGTGTCAGTTTCTCCAACTTTAGTTGAACCAAGTGTGGCTACGCCCGGTCCTTGCGAAGGTTAAAACAGCACCTACTTGACAAACTATCGTTGTGGTTTTGATGCATAGGTAAGAACGGTTCTTGCTAAGCCCAGTAGCAGCCACGTAAAACTTGCAAGAACAAAGTAGAGGACGTCTAACTTGTTTTTGCAGGGCATGTTGTGATGTGATATGGTCAAGACGTGATGAGATATAAGTTGTTGTATGAGATGATCATGTTTTGTTGAGGTTATTGGCAATAGGCAAAAGCCTTATGGTTATCTCTCTATTGCATAAGATGCAAGCACCAAATAATCGCTTTACTTTATCGCTATGCGATAGCAATAGTTGCAAGAGCAATTGTTGGCGAGACAACCATGTGACGACACATTGATATAGATCAAGATGATGGAGATCATGGTGTCATGCCCGTGACGATGGAGATCATGACGATACTTTGGAGATGGAGATCAAAGTCACAAGATGATGATGGCCATATCATGTCACATATTTTGATTGCATATGATGTTTATCTTTTATACATCTTATTTTGCTTAGTTCGACGGTAGCTTTATAAGATGATCCCTCACTAAATTATCAAAGTATAAGTGTTCTCCCTGAGTATGCACCGTTGCAAAAGTTCTTCGTGCTGAGACACCACGTGATGATCGGGTGTGATAGGCTCTACGTTCAAATACAACGGGTGCAAAACAGTTGCACACGCGGAATACTCAGGTTTAACTTGACGAGCCTAGCATATAACAGATATGGCCTCGGAACATGGAGACCGAAAGGTCGAGCGTGAATCATATAGTAGATATGATAAACATATTGATGTTCACCATTGATACTACTCCATCTCACGTGATGATCGGACATGGTTTAGTTGATTTGGATCACGTGATCACTTAGAGGATTAAAGGGATATCTTTCTAAGTGGGAGTTCTTAAGTAATATGATTAATTGAACTTTAATTTATCATGAACTTAGTCCTGGTAGTATTAGCATATCTATGTTGTAGACCAATAGCTCGCGTTTAGCTCCCCTGTTTTATTTTTGATATGTTCCTAGAGAAAACTAAGTTGAAAGATGTTAGTAGCAATGATGCGGATTGGATCCATGATCTGAGGATTATTCTCATTGCTTCATAGAAGAATTACGTCCTGGAAGCACCGCTGGGTGCCAGGCCTGCTGCTGGAGCAACACCAGATGTTATGAACGTCTGGCAGAGCAAAGCTGATGACTACTCGATAGTTCAGTGTGCCATGCTTTACGGCTTAGAATCGGGACTTCAACGACGTTTTGAACGTCATGGAGCATATGAGATGTTCCAGGAGTTGAAGTTAATATTTCAAGCAAATGCCCGGATTGAGAGATATGAAGTCTCCAATAAGTTCTATAGCTGCAAGATGGAGGAGAACAGTTCTGTCAGTGAGCATATACTCAAAATGTCTGGGTATAATAATCACTTGATTCAATTGGGAGTTAATCTTCCAGATGATTGCGTCATTGACAGAATTCTCCAATCACTTCCACCTAGCTACAAGAGCTTCGTGATGAACTATAATATGCAAGGGATGAATAAGACAATTCCCGAGCTCTTCGCAATGCTGAAAGCTGCAGAGGTAAAAATCAAAAAGGAGCATCTAGTGTTGATGGTCAACAAGACCACTAGTTTCAAGAAAAAGGGCAAAGGGAAGAAGAAGTGGAACTTCAAAAAGAACAGCAAGCAAGTTGCTGCTCGGGAGAAGAAACCCAAATTTGGACCTAAGCCTGAAACTGAGTGCTTGTACTGCAAGCAGACTGGTCACTGGAAGCGGAACTGCCCCAAGTATTTGGCGGATACGAAGGATGGCAAAGTAAACAAAGGTATATTTGATATACATATTATTGATGTGTATTTTACTAGTGTTCGTAGCAACCCCTCGGTATTTGATACTGGTTCAGTTGCTAAGAGTAGTAACTCGAAACGGGAGTTGCAGAATGAACGGAGACTAGTTAAGGGTGAAGTGACGATGTGTGTTGGAAGTGGTTCCAAGATTGATATGATCATCATCACACACTCCCTACACTTTCGGGATTAGTGTTGAACCTAAATAAGTGTTATTTGGTGTTTGCATTGAGCATGAATATGATTTGATCATGTTTATTGCCATACGGTTATTCATTTAAGTAAGAGAATAAATTGTTGTTCTGTTTACATATATGGTTACACACCCAATGAAAATGGTTTGTTGGATCTCGATCGTAGTGATACACATATTCATAATATTGAAACCAAAAGATGCAAAGTTAATAATGATAGTGCAACTTATTTGTGGCACTGCCGTTTACGTCATATTGCTGTAAAGCGCATGAAGAAACTCCATGCTGATGGACTTTTGAAATCGCTTGATTATGAATCAGTTGATGCTTGCGAACCATGCCTCATGGGCAAGATGACTAAGACTCTGTTCTCCGGAACAATGTAGCAAGCAACAGATTTGTTGGAAATCATGCATACTGATGTATGTGGTCCAATGAATATTGAAGCTCGTGGCAGGTATCATTATTTTCTGATCTTCACAGATGAATTGAGCAGATATGAGTATATCTACTTGATGAAACACAAGTCTGAAACATTTGAAAAGTTCAAAGAATTTCAGAGTGAAGTGGAGAATCATCGTAACAAAATAGAAGTTTCGACGATATGATCGCAGAACCAAAATATTTGAGTTATGAGTTTGGCCTTCAGTTAAAACAATGTGAAATAGTTTCACTACTCACGCCGCCTGGAACACCACAGTGTAATGGTGTGTCCGAACGTCGTAACCATGCTTTATTAGATATGGTGCGATCTATGACATCTCTTACTGATTTACCGCTATCGTTTTGGGGTTATGCATTAGAGACAGCTACATTCACGTTAAATAGGGCACCATCTAAATCCATTGAGACGACACCGTATGAACTATGGTTTGGCAAGAAACCTAAGCTGTCGTTTCTTAAAGTTTGAGGTTGCAATGCATATGTGAAAAATTTTCAACCTGATAAGCTCAAACCCAAATCGGAGAAGTGCGTCTTCATAGGATACCCAAAAGAAAATGTTGGGTACACCTTCTATCACAGATCCGAAGGCAAGATATTCGTTGCTGAGAATGGATCCTTTCTAGAGAAGGAGTTTCTCTCGAAAGAAGTGAGTGGGAGGAAAGTAGAACTTGATGAGGTAAATGTACCTGCTCCCTTATTGGAAAGTAGTTCATCACAGCAATCTGTTCCTGTGACTACTACACCAATTAGTGAGGAAGCTAATGATGATGATCATGTAACTTCAGATCAAGTTACTACCGAACCTCGTAGGTAAACCAGAGTAAGATCCACACCAGAGTGGTACGGTAATCCTGTTCTGGAAGTCATGCTACTAGATCATGATGAACCTACGAACTATGAAGAAGCGATGGTGAGCCCAGATTCCGCAAAATGGCTAGAAGCCATGAAATATGAGATGGGATCCATGTATGAGAACAAAGTGTGGACTTTGGTTGACTTGCCCGTTGATCGGCAAGCAATTGAGAATAAATGGATCTTCAAGAAGAAGACTGACGCTGACGGTAAGGTTACTGTCTATAAAGCTCGACTTGTTGCAAAAGGTTTTCGACAAGTTCAAGGGATTGACTACGATGAGACCTTCTCACCCGTAGCGATGCTTAAGTCTGTCCGAATCATGTTAGCAATTGCCGCATTTTATGATTATGAAATTTGGCAGATGGATGTCAAAACTGCATTCCTGAATGGATTTCTGGAAGAAGAGTTGTATATGATGCAACCAGAAGGTTTTGTCGATCCAAAGGGAGCTAACAAAGTGTGCAAGATCCAGCGATCCATTTATGGACTGGTGCAAGCCTCTCGGAGTTTGAATAAACGCTTTGATAATGTGATCAAAGCATTTGGTTTTGTACAGACTTTTGGAGAAGCCTGTATTTACAAGAAAGTGAGTGGGAGCTCTGTAGCATTTATGATATTATATGTAGATGACATATTACTAATCAGAAATGATATAGAATTTTTGGATAGCATAAACGGATACTTGAATAAGAGTTTTTCAATGAAAGACCTCGGTGAAGCTGCTTACATATTGAGCATCAAGATCTATAGAGATAGATCAAGACGCTTGATAAGTTTTTTCAATGAGTACATACCTTGACAAGATTTTGAAGTAGTTCAAAATGGAACAGTCAAATAAAGAGTTCTTGCCTGTGTTACAAGGTGTGAAACTGAGTAAGACTCAAAGCCCGACCACGGCAGAAGATAAAAAGAGAATAAAACTCATTCCCTATGCCTTGGCCATAGGTTCAATAAAGTATGCCATGCTGTGTACCAGACCTATTGTATACCCTACACTGTTTTTGGCAAGGGGTACAATAGTGATCTAGGAGTAGATCACTGGACAGCAGTCAAAATTATCCTTAGTGGAATAAGGATATGTTTCTCGATTATGGAGGTGACAAAAAGGTTCGTCGTAAAGGGTTACGTCGATGCAAATTTTGACACTGATCCGGATGACTCTAAATCTCAATCTGGATACATATTGAAAGTGGGAGCAATTAGCTAGAGTAGCTCCGTGCAGAGCATTGTTGACATAGAAATTTGCAAAATACTTACGGATCTGAATGTGGCAGACCCGTTGACTAAACTTCTCTCACAAGCAAAACATGATCACACCTTAGTACTCTTTGGATGTTAATCACATAGCGATGTGAACTAGATTATTGACTCTAGTAAACCCTTTGGGTGTTGGTCACATGTCGATGTGAACTATGAGTGTTAATCACATGGTGATGTGAACTATTGGTATTAAATCACATGGCGATGTGAACTAGATTATTGACTCTAGTGCAAGTGGGAGACTAAAGGAAATATGCCCTAGAGGCAATAAAGTTATTATTTATTTCCTTATATCATTATGAATGTTTATTATTCATGCTAGAATTGTATTATCCGGAAACATAATACTTGTGTGAATACATAGACAAACTAAACATCACTAGTGTGCCTCTACTTGACTAGCTCGTTAATCAAAGATGGTTATGTTTCCTAACCATAGACATGTGTTGTCATTTTATTAACGGGATCACATCATTAGGAGAATGATGTGATTGACATGACCCATTCCATTAGCTTAGCACCCGATCGTTTAGTATGTTGCTATTGCTTTCTTCATGACTTATACATGTTCCTTTGACTATGAGATTATGCAACTCCCGTTTGCCGGAGGAACACTTTGTGTGCTACCAAACGTCACAAGTAACTGTGTGATTATAAAGGAGCTCTACAGGTGTCTCCAAAGGTACATGTTGGGTTGGTGTATTTCGAGATTAGGATTTGTCACTCCGATTGTCGAAGAGGTATCTCTGGGCCCTCTCGGTAATGCACATCACATAAGCCTTGCAAGCATTGCAACTAATGAGTTAGTTGCGAGATGATGTATTACGAAACGAGTAAAGAGACTTGTCGGTAACGAGATTGAACTAGGTATTGAGATACCGACGATCGAATCTCGGGCAAGTAACATACCGATGACAAAAGGAACAACGTATGTTGTTATGCGGTCTGACCGATAAAGATCTTCGTAGAATATGTAGGAGCCAATATGAGCATCCAGGTTCCGCTATTGGTTATTGACCAGAGACATGTCTCGGTCATGTCTACATTGTTCTCCAACCGTAGGGTCCGCACGCTTAACGTTACGATGACAGTTTCATTATGAGTTTATATATTTTGATGTACTGAAGTTTGTTCGGAGTCCCGGATGTGATCACGGACATGACGAGGAGTCTCGAAATGGTCGAGACATAAAGATTGATATATTGGAAGCCTATGTTTGGACATCGCAAGTGTTCCGGGTGAAATCGGCATTTTACCGGAGTGTCGGGAGGTTACCGGATCCCCCCGGTAACCTAATGGGCCTTAATGGGCCTAGTAGAGGAAGAGGAGAGGAGGCCTAGGGGCTACCGCGCGCCCCTCCCCCCCCCCCCCAAGTCCGAATTGGACAAGGAAGGGGGGCGGCGCTGAAGGAAATATGCCCTAGAGTGTCACGACCAGTTTCCCAATAAAAATGTTTATTGGGAAACCAATCTTTTGAGTCCAGTATGAGAAAAATCCTCCTTACCGGTAGAAAAATTCTTGATACAATAAGCCAGTAGCATAAAATATTACAGGGTCGAGCTACGGTTGCTCAACCAAATTATTACAAGCATGCCAATAATTATACATAATGGCGGACATGAGACAGTGGTGTGGAGGCATACTACTGACTCGAGGATAGGGTGGTGGTGGAAAATCACAGCGGGGAGTGAGATACATGACTCTAAAACTGGCATCTCATCGAGCGTCGAAGTGAGGCTCGATGAATTTATTTGGTAGCGGAAGCGGATATAATACAGCGGCCAAATCCAGGGTCGCACGAGACTGACTGGGATTCCTCTAGGCGTCAGACTCGCTATCAAATTCTTCATCCATGAGATCGCCTTCGTCAGCATCTGGCCAAATCAACAAGCCAGGTGCGTACTTTGAAAGTACTCGCAAGACAGTTCGGACGTAAGATATAACAAATGCATTCATGGATGCGTCATGATTAATTCACCAATGCGCATTCAAAATTTAGCAAGCAAGGTAAGTAAGAAGGGAATCGGCGGTAGTCCACCTGTAAACCCAACATAAAGAAAATATTAGGAAACCGATCGGGTGTCTGAAGCAACGCCACGAAGGGTGAACAAATAAATAAAGATCATGCCGCAGTCGGGCGTCTAAGCGACACCACGTAAAGGGCTTAAACTGGAAATAAAAGACATGCGTGCCTCAGTCGGACGTCGGGGCGACATCACAGAAAGGGCTTATATTGAAAGTAAATAATAACAGTGCCACAGTCGGACGTCTGAGCGACATCGCAGAAAGGGCTTTTATTGAAAGTAAATAATAACAATGCCACAGTCGGACGTCTGAGCGACATCGCAGAAAGGGCTTTTATTGAAAGTAAATAACAACAATGCCACAGTCGGACGTCTGAGCGACATCGCAGAAAGGGCTTTTATTCACAAGTAAATAATACTCATAATGAACATTCAATTCATGATAATAAACGGGTTAGTCCATCCTTAGGAATAAACATTTAACCGGACTTAGCACTCATGTGATTCACCGGAGTCTCTGTCATTGAAACTGACATTTGTCGGGATAAGATAATACCGAACTTGGAGATGGAATAGATGGTTCAAAGGAATATATGACTCTGCAGAGTTTGTACGAAAAATTTTCCCACAGCCAACGGATTTCCGTAGTCACGAAGGACTAGTTCCGTTTACGGTATTTCAGAAGAAAACACAGCTAACCAGTACACACCCATCCTACCTCTCGATGCCAGGAATCACCCTAGACATCGTCCAAGAAAAACTTTTGAGACGGGGAGATCACAATCTCGAATAGCATGGGATCAAATTTATATACGCGCGCTCTAAGGGGTGCCCCCCTCTCAGTCCCAACCGGAAACACCCATGCCCCCTGACCGGATGGCTGGCTTTAATCCAGGGCCATGGAACCATCATCACGGCCTCTCCTTTTGGTGTGTACCAAGAAAGCAGTTTGCAACTTACTAAGCCATATTCCTTGCGGAAAACATGTGGTAGTACAGGGAAGGAAAAGTGGAAGGAACTGGATCGATACGGGTTGACACTGAAGTCATATAGTCTGGCATAAGACTGGCATGCTGCAGCACCGCCATCTTACCTATCCTCATGCCAACACATGGCCATGCATACTCACATCCATCCACTTATGGGTTTTCGAAACTCACTTGCCTCATCATTGCATGTAACATGACACTCGTCGGTATGCTCATCAACATGCCATGAAACTACTTAATGCAAACATGCCAAAACAATCATCATATCAAAAGTTCAAACATGCTTGCCTGGTTCAGAGTAGTCAGAGCCTAGCTCGGTGAAGTTCGCGGTCCCGTCACCTCCTTCGGTATCTACGGTATAAAGAAACATACGCGCTAACGTAAATACCGTGAGGTGCACAAAATTATTCCAAATACTTTTCAAATAAATCTGATAAAAACTAGACAAAATTTTAAGGAGAACAGAAAAAGAATCAATCAAAAATACTTTTCTGTTAAAAAGTTATAAGGGTTTTAGTCCAGGGACTCATCTGTAATGAAACAGAAAGTTCCCAGGGGCTAACTTATAAAAACAAAAAACGATTCGATAAAGAATACGCCGGCCCAGCGGGAAAACGCATTTGGCAGAAGACGCCTTCAGAAAACGGTTCGTTTAAAAAGAACTGGGAGGCTGACGGGCGGGTCCCACCCGTCAGGTTTGAATTTTCAAACGGGGCGGCAGAGCTCGATGGTGCCCGAGAGCCGCGGTGGTCGCCGGCGGCGATCCACGGCGAGGCAGGGGGATCGGAGGGTACCTCCGTGTTCAGGGCGTCATTCTGCGTCGGTTGGTGGTAGTGGTGGTCGCCGGCGAGCACTACGTCGACGGCGGCCCTTGCTCCGGCAGACGGTGGTTCGGGCGTTGATGGAGCTCGCGGAGGACGGCTGCAAGGATCGAATTGAAGTGGGGGTTAGCTCTCTGGTTGCTCGAGGAGGGTACTGACGAAGTTTGGGCGCCGGGGACGGCCTCACCGGAGCGAATCGAGACGGAGGCCGAGGCGGAACGGGGCGGCCGGAGTCGGGGGAGGAGACCTCCTCGAGGTCCTCCTAGTGGCCTTTCGGGGCGTTGGTGAGGTGCAGTGGTGGTGCTTGCTCGAGGGTGAGCTCGGGGTCCCCTTTTATAGGCGATCCGAGGCGGTGGCCGTGAACGGGGTTCTTCGGCGATGGATTCCGGCGGCGCAGTGCTCGGTCGGGGAGTTTATGAGGTTGGGCATCAACGTGGAGGTCCACTGGTTCCATTTAGGTGCTAACCGCAGCGGGATTTGGTTGCTTAGGGGAGCTCGACGGAACGGGGCGGCGCGGGCCCGTCGGCGGCAGGGAGCGCGCTCTGTGCGTGCCGCGCCACGGCGACGGTGCTGCATGCATGCGCTGGCGAGGAAATGGCCACACGGAGCCACCAGGGGGTTTGGGCGGCGCCAAACGGCGTTGAGCCACCGTTCTGCTCCCTGTCAGCCGCTACGGTGGTTCGGCCGCCACAAGACATGCCGGCGCAGGCGGGCCAGGGTGCCACCGACGCCAGGAAGGCGCCAAGCGCGCGTGTGAGGCTCCGGACAAACAAGCTAGGCCGCGAGCAACGTGCCAAGGGCACTGTGGCCGCGTGACTGAATTCCTGACGAAGATCGACACTGAAACTCTGAACTTAACTGAAGATGAACAGAAACAGTGCATGCAAGGTGTTCGACAGAATGATCTAGGCATGTAGGGATTTTTCCTTGAGCTGAAACTTGGTGGGGTGGCCTCTCATTGCACCAGGAGGCTTCCTGAATTTTGGTAGAATTTTTGGAGAAGTGTAGATACGAATTTCACCAAATTTGGCAAATCTGGTCCAAACTTGCAGAGAGTGAAATTTGAAATTTTTGAAAAGAAGAAGAGTGGATCAAGATGGTTCTAGTTTGTGGATGCTAAGGACAATCCAGAGAAGTTGGTTTGAGGTCAAAAATCAATTGTATCTTGGTACTTGCTTTGAAAATCACCTAGGCTCAAAATAATTGGCAGAAATGATTTGAGAGATAAAATAATTGAAATAAAATCCAAAACTTGTTTGGACTTGTTGAGACAGAGAATTTAGATTGTTCAAAGGTGGAGGGAGGGATTTTGAGAAGATTTACTATAGGAGACATGGTAAAACCATGGGGGTTTTCAAGATAAGAAAAACCTCAAATTTCATAGAGTTCTTTTTATAAGAAAAAGAATAATTTCCAAAAATATACTTTGAGAAGGGAACCATCAGAGAAAGAATTTTAAATGATCAAACACCATAGTTTGAAGAAGATACAAAAATAAAAATCCTTGCCAAAGAAGTTTTTAAGAGGAAGGTTTTCTGAAAAAAATTTAAATGGCCTCTTTTCAAAAACCAACAAAGTTTTTGCTGAAAACCAAATAAAATTTTTTGAGTGTCACATAGAGGCAATAATAAAGTTATTATTTATTTCCTTATATCATGATAAATGTTTATTATTCATGCTAGAATTGTATTAACCGGAAACATAATACATGTGTGAATACATAGACAAACTTAGTGTCACTAGTATGCCTCTACTTGACTAGCTCGTTAATCAAAGATGGTTATGTTTCCTAACCATGAACAAAGTGTTGTTATTTGATTAACGAGGTCACATCATTAGTTGAATGATCTGATTGACATGACCCATTCCATTAGCTTAGCACCCGATCGTTTAGTATGTTGCTATTGCTTTCTTCATGACATATACATGTTCCTATGACTATGAGATTATGCAACTCCCGTTTGCCGGAGGAACACTTTGGGTGCTACCAAACGTCACAACGTAACTGGGTGATTATAAAGGAGCATTACAGGTGTCTCCAAAGGTAGATGTTGGGTTGGCGTATTTCGAGATTAGGATTTGTCACTCCGATTGTCGGAGAGGTATCTCTGGGCCCTCTCGGTAATGCACATCACTTAAGCCTTGCAAGCATTGCAACTAAAAGAGTTAGTTGCGGGATGATGTATTACAGAACGAGTAAAGGGACTAGCCAGTAATGAGATTGAACTAGGTATAGGAATACCGACGATCGAATCACGGGCAAGTAACATACCGATGACAAAGGGAACAACGTATGTTATGCGGTCTGACCGATAAAGATCTTCGTAGAATATGTAGGAGCCAATATGGGCATCCAGGTCCCGCTATTGGTTATTGAGCGGAGACGTGTCTCGGTCATGTCTACATTGTTCTCGAACCCGTAGGGTCCGCACGCTTAAGGTTACGATGACAGTTGTATTATGAGTTTATGCATTTTGATGTACCGAAGGTTGTTCGGAGTCCCGGATGTGATCACGGACATGATGAGGAGTCTCTAAATGGTCGAGACATAAAGACTGATATATTGGAAGCCTATGTTTGGATATCGGAAGTGTTCCGGGTGAAATCGGGATTTTACCGGAATACCGGGAAGGTTACCGGAACCCCCATGGAGCTAAATGGGCCATGATGGGCCTTAGTGGAAAAGAGAAGAGGCAGCCCTACATGGGTTGTGTGCCTCCCCTTTCCCCTAGTCCTATTAGGACTAGGAGAGGTGGCCGGCCCCCTTCTTCTTTTTCCCCCTTCGCGAATCCTATTCCAACTAGGATTGGGGGGGGGAATCCTACTCCCAGAGGGAGTAGGACTCTCCTGGCGCACCCCTTGTGGCCGGCCAGCCTTCCCCCCCTTTGGTCCTTTATATACTGAGGTAGAGGCACCCTAGAACACACAAGTTGATCCACGTGATCTATTCCTTAGCCGTGTGCGGTGCCCTAGCCACCATATTCCTCGATAATACTGTAACGGAGTTTAGGCGAAGCCCTGCTGCTGTAGTGCATCAAGATCGTCACCACGCTGTCGTGCTGACGGAACTCTTCCCCGACACTTTGCTGGATCGGAGTCCGGGGATCATCATCGAGCTGAACGTGTTCTCGAACTCGGAGGTGCCGTAGTTTCGGTACTTGATCGGTTGGATCGTGAAGACGTACGACTACTTCCTCTATGTTGCGTCAACGCTTCCGCAGTCGGTCTGCGTGGGTACGTAGACAACACTCTCCCCTCTCGTTGCTATGCATCACATGATCTTGCGAGTGCGTAGGAAATTTTTTGAAATTACTACAAAACCCTACAGTGGCATCAGAGCCTAGGTTATTTATGTTGATGTTATATGCACGAGTAGAACACAAGTGAGTTGTGGGCGATATAAGTCATACTGCCTACCAGCATGTCATACTTTGGTTCGGCGGCATTGTTGGACGAGACGACCCGGACCAACATTACGCGTACGCTTACGCGAGACCGGTTCCCCCGACGTGCTTTGCGCATAGGTGGCTTGCGGGCGACTGTCTCTCCAACTTTAGTTGAACCGAGTATGGCTACGCCCGGTCCTTGCGAAGGTTAAAACGGAGTCTATTTGACAAACTATCGTTGTGGTTTTGATGCGTAGGTGAGATTGGTTCTTGCTTAAGCTCGTAGCAGCCACGTAAAACTTGCAACAATAAAGTAGAGCACGTATAACTTGTTTTTGCAGGGCATGTTGTGATGTGATATGGTCAAGGCATGATGATGTATTTTATTGTATGAGATGATCATGTTTTGTAACCGAGTTATCGGCAACTGGCAGGAGCCTTATGGTTGTCGTTTTATTGTATGCAATGCAATCGCGATGTAATGCTTTACTTTATTACTAAATGGTAGTGATAGTCGTGGAAGCATAAGATTGGCGAGACGACAACGATGCTACGATGGAGATCAAGGTGTCACGCCGGTGATGATGGTGATCACGATGGTGCTTCGGAGATGGAGATCACAAGCACAAGATGATGATGGCCATATCATATCACTTATATTGATTGCATGTGATGTTTATCCTTTTATGCATCTTATCTTGCTTTGATTGACGGTAGCATTATAAGATGATATCTCACTAAATTATCAAGAAGTGTTCTCCCTGAGTATGCACCGTTGCGAAAGTTCTTCGTGCTGAGACACCACGTGATGATCGGGTGTGATAGGTTCTACGTTCAAATACAACGGGTGCAAAACAGTTGCACACGCGGAATACTTAGGTTATACTTGACGAGCCAAGCATATACAGATATGGCCTCAGAACACGGAGACCGAAAGGTCGAGCATGAATCATATAGTAGATATGATCAACATAACGATGTTCACCATTGAAAACTACTCCATCTCACGTGATGATCGGTTATGGTTTAGTTGATTTGGATCACGTAATCACTTAGAGGATTAGAGGGATGTCTATCTAAGTGGGAGTTCTTTAATTAATTTGATTAACTGAACTTAAATTTATCATGAAACTTAGTACCTGATTAGTATCTTGCTTGTTTATGTTTGGTTGTAGATAGATGGCTCGTGCTGTTGTTCCGTTGAATTTTAATGCGTTCCTTGAGAAAGCAAAGTTGAAAGATGATGGTAGCAATTACACGGACTGGGTTCGTAACTTGAGGATTATCCTCATTGCTGCACAGAAGAATTACGTCCTGGAAGCACCGCTGGGTGCCAGGCCTGCTGCAGGAGCAACGCCGGATGTTATGAACGTCTGGCAGAGCAAAGCTGATGACTACTCGATAGTTTAGCGTGCCATGCTTTACGGCTTAGAATCGGGACTTCAACGACGTTTTGAACGTCATGGAGCATATGAGATGTTCCAGGAGTTGAAGTTAATATTTCAAGCAAATGCCCGGATTGAGAGATATGAAGTCTCCAATAAGTTCTATAGCTGCAAGATGGAGGAGAAAAGTTCTGTCAGTGAGCATATACTCAAAATGTCTGGGTATAATAATCACTTGATTCAATTGGGAGTTAATCTTCCGGATGATTGCGTCATTGACAGAATTCTTCAATCACTGCCACCAAGCTACAAGAGCTTCGTGATGAACTATAATATGCAAGGGATGAACAAGACTATTCCCGAGCTCTTCGCGATGCTGAAAGCTGCAGAGGTAGAAATCAAGAAGGAGCATCAAGTGTTGATGGTCAACAAGACCACTAGTTTCAAGAAAAAGGGCAAAGGGAAGAAAAAGGGGAACTTCAAAAAGAACGGCAAGCAAGTTGCTACTCAAGAGAAGAAACCCAAACCTGGACCTAAGCCTGAAACTGAGTGCTTCTATTGCAAGCAGACTGGTCACTGGAAGCGGAACTGCCCCAAGTATTTGGCAGCTAAGAAGGATGGCAAGGTGAACAAAGGTATATGTGATATACATGTTATTGATGTGTACCTTACTAATGCTCGCAGTAGCACCTGGGTATTTGATACTGGTTCTGTTGCTAATATTTGCAACTCGAAACAGGGACTACGGATTAAGCGAAGATTGGTTAAGGACGAGGTGACGATGCGCGTGGGAAACGGTTCCAAAGTCGATGTGATCGCGGTCGGCACGCTACCTCTACATCTACCTTCGGGATTAGTATTAGACCTAAATAATTGTTATTTGGTGCCAGCGTTGAGCATGAACATTATATATGGATCTTGTTTAATGCGAGACGGTTATTCATTTAAATCAGAGAATAATGGTTGTTCTATTTATATGAGTAATATCTTTTATGGTCATGCACCCTTGAAGAGTGGTCTATTCTTATTGAATCTCGATAGTAGTAATACACATATTCATAATATTGAAGCCAAAAGATGCAGAGTTGATAATGATAGTGCAACTTATTTGTGGCACTACCGTTTAGGTCATATCGGTGTAAAGCGCATGAAGAAACTCCATACTGATGGACTTTTGGAACCACTTGAATATGAATCACTTGGTACTTGCGAACCGTGCCTCATGGGCAAGATGACCAAAACACCGTTCTCCGGTACTATGGAGAGAGCAACAGATTTGTTGGAAATCATACATACAGATGTATGTGGTCCGATGAATATTGAGGCTCGTGGCGGATATCGTTATTTTCTCACCTTCACAGATGATTTAAGCAGATATGGGTATATCTACTTAATGAAACATAAGTCTGAAACATTTGAAAAGTTCAAGGAGTTTCAAAGTGAAGTTGAAAATCATTGTAACAAGAAAATAAAATTTCTACGATCTGATCGTGGAGGAGAATATTTGAGTTACGAGTTTGGTGTACATTTGAAAAAATGTGGAATAGTTTCGCAACTCACGCCACCCGGAACACCACAGCGTAATGGTGTGTCCGAACGTCGTAATCATACTTTACTAGATATGGTGCGATCTATGATGTCTCTTACTGATTTACCGCTATCGTTTTGGGGATACGCTCTAGAGACGGCCGCATTCACGTTAAATAGGGCACCATCAAAATCCGTTCAGACGACGCCTTATGAACTGTGGTTTGGCAAGAAACCAAAGTTGTCGTTTCTAAAAGTTTGGGGCTACGATGCTTATGTGAAAAAGCTTCAACCTGATAAGCTCGAACCCAAATCGGAGAAATGTGTCTTCATAGGATATCCAAAGGAAACTATTGGATACACCTTCTATCACAAATCCGAAGGCAAGACTTTTGTTGCTAAATTCGGAAACTTTCTAGAGAAGGAGTGTCTCTCGAAAGAAGTGAGTGGGAGGAAAGTAGAACTTGACGAGGTAAATGTACCTGCTCCCTTATTGGAAAGTAGTACATCACAGAAAACTGTTTCTATGACACCTACACCAGTTAGTGATAAAGCTAATGATGATGATCATGAAACTTCAGAACAATATACTACTGAACCTCCTAGATCAACCAGAGTAAGATCCGCACCAGAGTGGTACGGTAATCCCGTTCTGGAAGTCATGATGCTAGATCATGATGAACCTACGAACTATGAAGAAGCGATGGTGATCCCAGATTCCGCAAAGTGGCTTGAAGCCATGAAATCTGAGATGGGATCCATGTATGAGAACAGGGTATGGACTTTGGTTGACTTGCCCGATGATCGGCAAGCAATTGAGAATAAATGGATCTTCAAGAAGAAGACTGACGTTGACGGTAATATTACTGTCTACAAAGCTCGACTTGTCGCGAAAGGTTTTCGGCAAGTTCAAGGGATTGACTACGATGAGACTTTCTCACCCGTAGGGATGCTTAAGTCTGTCCGAATCATGTTAGCAATTGCCGCATTTTATGATTATGAAATTTGGCAGATGGATGTCAAAACTGCATTCCTGAATGGATTTCTGGAAGAAGAGTTTTATATGATGCAACCAGAAGGTTTTGTCGATCCAAAGGAAGCTAACAAAGTGTGCAAGCTCCAGCGATCCATTTATGGACTGGTGCAAGCCTCTCGGAGTTGGAATAAACGTTTTGATAGTGTGATCAAAGCATTTGGTTTTATACAGACTTTTGGAGAAGCCTGTATTTAGAAGAAAGTGAGTGGGAGCTCTGTAGCATTTCTGATATTATATGTGGATGACATATTATTAATTGGAAATGGTATAGAATTTCTGGATAGCATAAAGGGATACTTGAATAAGAGTTTTTCAATGAAAGACCTCGGTGAAGCTGCTTACATATTAGGCATTAAGATCTATAGAGATAGATCAAGACGCTTAATTGGACTTTCACAAACAACATACCTTGAATTTTTTTGAAGAAGTTCAAAATGGATCAAGCAAAGAAAGGATTCTTGCCTGTGTTACAAGGTGAGAAGTTGAGTAAGACTCAATGCCTGACCACTGCAGAAGATAGAGAGAACATGAAAGATGTTCCCTATGCATCAGCGATAGGATCTATCATGTATGCAATGTTGTGTACCAGACCTGATGTGTGCCTTGCTATAAGTCTAGCAGGGAGGTACCAAAGTAATCCAGGAGTGGATCACTGGACAGCGGTCAAGAACATCCTGAAATACCTGAAAAGGACTAAGGATATGCTTCTCGTATATGGAGGTGACAAAGAGCTCGTCGTAAGTGGTTACGTTGATGCAAGCTTTGACACTGATCCGGACGATTCTAAATCGCAAACCGGATACGTGTTTACATTAAACGGTGGAGCTGTCAGATGGTGCAGTTCTAAACAAAGCGTCAAAGCGGGATCTACATGTGAAGCGGAGTACATAGATGCTTTGGAAGCGGCAAATGAAGGAGTCTGGATGAAGGAGTTCATATCCGATCTAGGTGTCATACCTAGTGCATCGGGTCCAATGAAAATCTTTTGTGACAATACTGGTGCAATTGCCTTGGCAAAGGAATCCAGATTTCACAAGAGAACCAAGCACTTCAAGAGACGCTTCAATTCCATCCGGGATCTAGTCCAGGTGGGAGACATAGAGATTTGCAAGATACATACGGATCTGAATGTTGCAGACCCATTGACTAAGCCTCTTCCACGAGCAAAACATGATCAGCACCAAGGCTCCATGGGTGTTAGAATCATTACTGTGTAATCTAGATTATTGACTCTAGTGCAAGTGGGAGACTCAAGGAAATATGCCCTAGAGGCAATAATAAAGTTATTATTTATTTCCTTATATCATGATAAATGTTTATTATTCATGCTAGAATTGTATTAACCGGAAACATAATACATGTGTGAATACATAGACAAACTTAGTGTCACTAGTATGCCTCTACTTGACTAGCTCGTTAATCAAAGATGGTTATGTTTCCTAACCATGAACAAAGTGTTGTTATTTGATTAACGAGGTCACATCATTAGTTGAATGATCTGATTGACATGACCCATTCCATTAGCTTAGCACCCGACCGTTTAGTATGTTGCTATTGCTTTCTTCATGACATATACATGTTCCTATGACTATGAGATTATGCAACTCCCGTTTGCCGGAGGAACACTTTGGGTGCTACCAAATGTCACAACGTAACTAGGTGATTATAAAGGAGCATTACATGTGTCTCCAAAGGTAGATGTTGGGTTGGCGTATTTCGAGATTAGGATTTGTCACTCCGATTGTCGGAGAGGTATCTCTGGGCCCTCTCTGTAATGCACATCACTTAAGCCTTGCAAGCATTGCAACTAAAAGAGTTAGTTGCGGGATGATGTATTACAGAACGAGTAAAGAGACTTGCCAGTAACGAGATTGAACTAGGTATAGGAATACTGACGATCGAATCTCGGGCAAGTAACATACCGATGACAAAGGGAACAACGTATTTTATGCGGTCTGACCAATAAAGATCTTCGTAGAATATGTAGGAGCCAATATGGGCATCCAGGTCCCGCTATTGGTTATTGACCGGAGACGTGTCTCGGTCATGTCTACATTGTTCTCGAACCCGTAGGGTCCGCACGCTTAAGGTTACGATGACAGTTATATTATGAGTTTATGCATTTTGATGTACCGAAGGTTGTTCGGAGTCCCGGATGTGATCACAGACATGACGAGGAGTCTCGAAATGGTCGAGACATAAAGATTGATATATTGGAAGCCTATGTTTGGATATCGGAAGTGTTCCGGGTGAAATCGGGATTTTACCGGAATACCGGGAAGGTTACCGGAACCCCCCGGGAGCTAAATGGGCCATGATGGGTCTTAGTGGAAAAGAGAAGAGGCAGCCCTACATGGGCTGTGCGCCTCCCCCTTCCCCTAGTCCTATTAGGACTAGGAGAGGTGGCCGGCCCCCTTCTTCTTTTTTCCCCCTCCGCGAATCCTATTCCAACTAGGATTGGGGGGGAATCCTACTCCCAGAGGGAGTAGGACTCTCCTGGCGCTCCCCTTGTGGCCGGCCAGCCTTCCCCCCCCTTTGGTCCTTTATATACTGAGGTAGAGGCACCCTAGAACACACAAGTTGATCCACGTGATCTATTCCTTAGTCGTGTGCGGTGCCCCAGCCACCATATTCCTCGATAATACTCTAGCGGAGTTTACGCGAAGCCCTGCTGCTGTATTGCATCAAGATCGTCACCACGCCGTCGTGCTGACGGAACTCTTCCCCGGCACTTTGTTGGATCGGAGTTCGGGGATCGTCATCGAGCTGAACGTGTGCTCGAACTCGGAGGTGCCGTAGTTTCGGTACTTGATCGGTTGGATCGTGAAGACATACGACTACTTCCTCTACGTTGCGTCAACGCTTCCGCAGTCGGTCTGCGTGGGTACGTAGACAACACTCTCCCCTCTCGTTGCTATGCATCACATGATCTTGCGTGTGCGTAGGAATTTTTTTGAAATTACTACGAAACCCTACAGGCGCCCCCCTTTCCTTTCTTCCCTCTCCTCCTCCCCCCCATGTCCTAATCCAACCAGGAAAAGGGGGAGTCCTACTCCCGATAGGAGTAGGACTCCTCCGGCGCGCCTCCTCCTAGGGCCGGCCGCACCCCCCCTTGCTCCTTTATATACGGGGGTAGGGGGGCACCTCTAGACACACAAGTTGATCTTCGTGATCGTTCTCTTAGCCGTGTGCGGTGCCCCCCTCCACCATAATCCTCGATAATATTGTAGCGGTGCTTAGGCGAAGCCCTGCGATGGTAGAACATCAAGATCGTCACCACGCCGTCGTGCTGACGAAACTCTTCCCCGACACTTTGCTGGATCGGAGTCCGGGGATCGTCATCGAGCTGAACATGTGCTAGAACTCGGAGGTGCCGTAGTTTCGGTGCTTGATTGGTCGGGCCGTGAAGACGTACGACTACATCAACCGTGTTGTGCTAACGCTTCCGCTACCGGTCTACGAGGGTACATAGACAACACTCTCCCCTCTCGTTGCTATGCATCACCATAATCTTGCGTGTGCGTCGGATTTTTTTTGAAATTACTACGTTCCCCAACAGAAACATCATAAGATCCAACTATAATAGCAAAGCTTGTGGTACATCAAGATCATGCCAAATCAAGAACATGAGAGAGAGAGAGAGATCAAACACATAGCTACTGGTACATATCCTCAGCCCCGAGGGTGAACTACTCCCTCCTCGTCATGGAGAGCGCCGGGATGATGAAGATGGCCACCGGTGATGCTTCCCCCCTCTGACAGGGTGCCAGAACAGGGCCTCGATTGGCTTTTGGTGGCTACAGAGGCTTGCGGCGGCGGAACTCCTGATCTAGATTTATTTCTGGGGGTTTCTATATTTATAGGAATTTTTGGCATTGAGAACATGTCAGGGGGGTCCACGAGTCAACCACAAGGTCGGAGGGCGTGCCCTCCACCCTTGTGGAGGCCTCGTGGCTCTTCTGGTCCAACTCTTTTGCTTCGGGGGCTTCTTCTGGTCCATAAAAAATCACTGTAAATTTTCAGGTCATTTAGACTCCTTTGATATTCCTTTTCTACGAAACTCAAAAACAAGAAAAAAACAAAAACTGGCACTGGGCTCTAGGTTAATAGGTCATTCCCAAAAATCACATAAAATAGCAGATTAATGCATATAAAACACCAAAGATAGATAATATAATAGCATGGAACAATAAAAAATTATAGATACGTTGGAGACATATCACTGCAGAGGACAATATTCAAATGGCATCAGGTTAAATTAACCGAGACCTTTTAAGTTGTGGTTAATCCCATGCGAATAATATCAATAAGTCTATTATTATCATATGCTTAATGAACATATTTTCTTTGTAATGACACCAGCAACATTCCAGAGTATAATTTAGTTATAATGGAATTAATTGATTTCATGATTTTGCTAATATAACTACAGCCGTTCCGACTTTACATGGTAGGATATTAACCCATTGTGATACTCAAAACCTGATAAAGAATATATATTATGATCAAACAATATATTTGAGGTATTACCACCATTCACTGGGCGAGAGAGCACTGAAATTATTCATTCCAATAGTCGTGCCAGAAGTGCCGAAGAAATGTTATATTTCCTATTCAATAGTATTGCATTGGCTGTGTTGTGACATATTATACCAGTAGTAGTAGGCTAAAACATTAAAATGGGACTATGTAATTGATGATGCATCCTATAGGTTCACTTCTGATAAGAGTACTAATAATATACTATTCATTTGGATGATGATCTATGAGCTCATGTATAAGCAACTTACCTAACATACCATGTTCATAGCCTTAAATCTTCCTATGAGTTCCCCTCTTCTGTTGTTAACAGTTAGTTGGATACAACATGTCTCATAGAAGAATCATGCATTTTGATAGCTCACAGTAGTTGTATACTATGAATGGGCTCATATTTTCCTTGTGATGCTTTGTTCGTTTGATGAAAACATTCTCATTTCTAAATAATCTACCCTTAAACCGTTGATTGCAAACTATTTTCCATTTTTTTCCTTTTAAAAAATTACACAGGAGCACTCCAATAAATTAAATTGTGCAAATATGCAAGTGAGAACAACTTCTTGTGCTCAACAATGTGCCATCTTTCTCAAGCTTCTTGAGCTCAACTATTCTCCAATATGTGACTTTATGAATCAGATTCTAATTGCAATAAAAGCACCTTATGGTATAGCTCCTAAAGTCCCAGGTCTTGGCGAGGCAAGTAGGAGTAACGATATCTTTGTTATGTCTAGGACTTAAGATGGATGCTACATTTTCTTAATGAAGCCTACTTACTTGCCCTCGCAGGTGAATGATTATCTTTTGAGATATAGGACTGCTCCAAGGAGCACTATGGGTCCGAGTGTCTGAAAGATGTGTAGTTTATAGGTAAGTTGTTCATATTTATGGCTTAGGTATAGAATACAAGTGATTCGTTATCTGATTCAAAATAGTACTCTTTGCTGCTGCTGTAATCAGACATAATGGTCTTTCTTTTAGATATTATTGAAGCTGCCTAAACAACATGTGTGGTTGCAAATACAAATCGATAGCTCCTGCTAATCGGCTGGTGGAAATGGCGACACATCAAGGTGCAATGCAGCGATGTCATGTTCATACTACGGGAAAGGAAGAGATCCTAATATTTTTTATGCTCCATGCCGTAGGTGAGATGCGACCTCTTCTCACATGTTCGTGCTAATTATCAAGTAACCTCCAGTATGAATTGCGATTGCGATTAGTACCTTTAGACATTGGTCATTGGCTATATTTGTTGGTACTATTATTCTACTCGCTTATGTAGCCACTGATGTGGTTCTTTGTTGCTTCTTTGCAGGCATTTGGTTAAGTTAAAGGCAACAGGAAGGCACGACGATGATCAAGGTCCTTATGTACGTTGAGTACTATCTTTTGTCTACCATACCGTATGAGAATAGATCACGATGAGGCAACTAAGTCATGTACTATGTATTTACTGGTGGTGTCTATAAGGAGAACATATCTGGCCTATATCTGACTTTATGAACTATTATATCGATGATGTCGAGTTATGTCTACATAGACTGCCTTCATAGGACGCGAATTTGGTGAACATGGTTCCACGCGCACCCCATATGAATAGTAAATTCAAAACAAATACTGGAAAAAAATAAAGAAAAAACTGAAATTTTTATGTAATATACATAGTCAATCAGTATACTCAGGTATGAAATTTCACGAAGAAATCGCATCCATAGTAATCTAGGCAAAAATGAAAAAAATCGAAGCTATATTAAGAAACATTGTTCGATGAATAGTATTGTCCTAATTGTATTTTCTTCACTAAAAATACTATGGGTGTCAATACATCACGGAACCTCACACGTGAGTAGAATGGTCGACTAAGTTTCATACCCTGAAATTTATAATTTTTTATAGTATTTTTTTTCAAATTTACTATTCACATGGCTGCGCGTGGAACCATGTTCACCCTTGTATTTCGGGCTTCGTATGCTTATATAAGCTCAATGTATCCTTTGTACTGTTCTTCTTCTTTGACTTAGCACATCTGCTCATTTTTGAATAAATTTTCATGTGACAGCCAATGATTATGTCTGAATTGTTCATCATCTTTGTCAATATATTCTATCCAATATGTTATCCACGTCTAAAACTCATCTTAAATTTCATATCTTATTCATAGAAAATAATTTGTTGTATGGCACTATACTGGACCAATATCATTGCTATTTTTTATATTTGCAATGGTCTTATGACTATATTATCGGATTGGATATGACTGTATCCGGAAGCACCACTATTGCCGGATGCGGCAAGGCGCACTTCCTACCTACTCCCTCCGTTCCAAAATTCTTGCCTTAGATTTGTCTAAATACAGATGTATCAAGTCACGTTTTAATATTAGATACATCCGTATCTAGACAAATCTAAGACAAAAAAATTTGGGACGGAGTGGGTTTAGAAGTATCGTGACCATTTTGGGAAGAATGGGCAAGATGACCATTGGAACATCAACGACAACAATATAACATATTTGCTTTAAAAAAACTAACACCTTTTCTTTTCTATCGCGGTCACGTTTAACATCTTAATAAAATGTGGATATTTAAACTAACGTGGCCTTTGAAGTTGGAGCAAGACTAGACTGCTCAATTATGTAATTGCCCCAAATCAACTTTCATGGGCTGAGGCTACCGACGACGCTTGTTATGGAAGAATGGCTTCGATGGAGTATTTGATGAAGAATCATGGGAGAGATGACAAGATATGTCATCATGCTCTAATTGAAGACAATCTCTAGTATTTTTCAGTTTGTTTCTTATTCCACGATGTAATATTTTTCTGCGATATTATGATAAATTTAGTTTTCCTTTGAGGCCTGCTGAGTTTGTAGGATGTGTAGACTGCTGTATATAAAAAAACATTGTATCATTGGTTTCGTATTTTATGAGAATGAAACTGAGGCCGCAATTGATAAAAAAAACTGTAGAGGTTTCGGAGAATGTTTTCATTGTACTCAACTGTAAAAGCATTTTCTCACCCAAATTTTCTCAATAAAACAGGCAGTGTACCATTTTTTTGGAATTAAGGAGCATAGTCTCCAATTTTAGTTACCAAATAAGGTTCACGCATCAATAGGGGTGCAAGCTCACAAAACATTCACCATCACACCCTCCAACAACAAAAGAAAGGCCAATCAATGGACCATGCCACGTTGGCGATTTTCACGGTGATGATTTTATTATGCCAATGGAGGAGAGAGATAAAATGCTTGCACGGTTGCACAACTCGCACCCAATGCTAGGGGGGGGGGGGCAGATCATGTGACGAGACGAGGATTGGAGGAGGGTGCGAGAGCTGGTGGATCGGGAGGGAGAGACATGCAAGGGAAAAGGGTGGCGGCGGGAGCAGTAGAAGGGAGAGAGAGGACTGGCGACTTAGGTTTCTTCTGGTTGGTTTTTACCAGACGCTGTGAGATAAACGGACGACTGAGATCGGCTCGGGGAGGAGACCAGATGGCCGAGAGTGCATTCGCTCTAATTAGGTAATAACGGAACAATTTAGAAGCATCTTGACCATTTTGGGAAGAACAGGCAAGAGTGCAAGAGGAGCATTGGAACACCAACGACAGAAATACAACATCTGTTCTTTTCGGTCGTGATCACGATTTAACATCTTAATAGAATGTCGGTATTTAAACTAGCATCGCCTTTGAAGTTGGAGCAAGACTAGACTGGTCAATTATGTAATTACCCCCAAATCAACTTTCTTGGGCCGAGGCTACCGACGACACTGGCCATGGAAGAATGGCTTCGATGGGAGTATATTTGATAAAGAATCATGAGAGAAATGACGAGATCTGTCATCATGCTCTAGCTGAAGACAATCTCTAGTACTTTGTAGTTTGTTTCTTATTCCATGATGTAATACTTTGTTTCGATATTCTGACACGCCTTGTTTGCTTTTGAGGTGGCTGAGTTTGTAGGATGTGTAGACCGCTGGCTATCAAAAATAATGTATCACTGGTTTCATCTTTTATGAGAATGAAACTAGGACGAGCTCCCCGTTGACAAAAAAACTGTAGATGTTTTGAAGAATGTTTTCATTGTACTAAACCGTAAAAATATTTTTTGCCCGCAAAATAGGCAGTGTACCATTTGTTGGAATTAAGGAGCATAGCCTCCAATTTTAGTTATCGAATAAGGTTCGCGCATCAACAGGGGTGCAAGCTCGCAAAACATTCACCATACATCTAACTAGATAACGACCAGGGGCAAAAGATTCCAAGCTTCTAAGGATACAACGGCAGCACATCACCGAGAACACAGAACAAACTCAAGGCAACATCGGGCAACATAACTCAAAACTTGTACCCATAGGCCATAAGAGAACAACTAGAGCCCAATTATAAAAAGGAAAAACTCGATATGTGCTACTACCCGGATCCGATATTCGATGGATGCCACTAGATTTTCATGAATTGTGGTTGTGCCATTAACGCTTGCGAAGAAATTGGCTACAAGCCCCTACGCGCCGTCTCCGCGAGTTGCCCTCAAGTGTTCACCTTGTCGTTGTCTGCATTGACTTGTTTCCTCCTCTGTGGAACGCACCACTTCGTCATGCCATCGTTAACGAGAGAAGACTTGGTTGAGCCTTCATCCGCTATGGGGCCCATCCTTTTTCCACGAAGCCCTCCAGCAGGACGCTTGATAGTGGCAATGATGGTGTCATGCACCGGGGAAGAACCCAAGGGAGCCCGGCATCATGCCTTCCTAGAAGCCCACGAGGCCTGAGGATCAAAGGGAACCCTAAAGTGGGCATCGCAGAACTTCTTGCCCACCAAGTCTAGGGCGGCGACGGCCAAGACTGTGTATATAAGAGCATGGTTAATAGTACAGTCAGCTGATGGCTATATGGTATTGCCATGTCATCTATAGCCAATCTTATAGTCTTCAAGTATAATAGTAAGATACAAAGATGTGCTACTTCATTAATATATGACCCACCTCTCACCCTCATATAGTGCTTAGGAGCACGTGCTGCAGCTAGCTCTTATTCTGTAGCCGGCTCATCTTCTCTCTCTTCTTCTCTTTCCTCCATGTCAGCAAAAAAAAAACAATATTTTAATCCTTATAGCCTGCTTACATAAGCTTATTATACTTGCTCTAAGTGAAGACAAGGGGGCTCTCATAGACATCTATTCTCATATAGAACTATCGGTAGCAATCTCATAGACCACGTAAACCCCTCGCACAAGGTATCCACTAGTAGGAAAGCCCCTTTTAGGATTTTGCCAGTAGTATCGTTCCGCTAAAACAAGACGCGACTGCTAATTTGACCAACTACCAACGGGGTCCAGGAAAGTAATGGGCGCTTGTAATAGTACTACAGAACTACTCCCTTCATTCTGAATTACTTATCATAGGTATGAATGTATCTAGATATATTTTAGTTCTAGATATATCAATTTATACTATGAGTAATTTGAAACGGAGGGAGTAGCTGCGTTGGACAGAACAAACGCTGCGTTGGACAGAACTAACTTGAATCACCACACCAGCCGAACGCATGTTTCGGTTCAAACAACCAGCAGCGATTTATACGAAGCTAATGCTGCTACTGGACGTACAATTAGCGGCGCTTTACCTTGTGGCACGAATCAAAAAGTAAGGAGCGACCTAGGCGCCGACGCACCAGCCCAACAGTTGGCCGGTCCAGCCCTAGCCGCCCGATGCAGCGATTAAACCGTCAGATCTGTCCCTCGCTTTCTCCTCCTCCCGAGTTAATTTTTCAAAAAAAATTGCAACGGCCCGAGCGTCACCGACACCACGCCATATCCTCGCGAGAAAACAGCCGAGCTTGAAGCACCACCGCGGCGTTCCTCGTCGCCGGTGGGCGCCCTTGCCGGCCGTCCTCGCTTGCCCCAGATCCGCGCTCGTCATGGATGCAGCTCTGCCGCCCGCGCTCATCAGAGATCTGCGCTCACCATGGATGCAGCTCCGCCGCCCGGCGCTTGCCATGGATGCAATTTCGTCGCCCACGCTCGCCATGGATGGATCCTGCCCTCGTCGCCCGCGCACGCCATGGATGCAGCTCCGCCTCGTTGGTGATTGTCTGGTTCCAACAAATAGAATTGGCCGTTGTAGCATTATTCTTTGTTTGTCGTAGCAAAATGGAGACACGGTTGTAGCAAAAAAGAAACGTCGCTGTTTTCACTGGTTGTAGCTCGCGGTTGGAGGTAGGAACATTTGCATAAATGAACAGATGTAACAAAACCCATTGCTGGACGTAGCAAATACCTACGACGGTTGCAACAAAAAAGTCGTCGTCGCCGTCGCGGGTCGCAACTCGGCTGTGCTGGATGCAGCAAAACATTATGCCGGTTGTAGCAAAAAGCAATGCTAGTTGTAGCAAAACCACGACGCCGGCTGTGTGTTGTAGCAAAACGTGACCCTAGTTGTAGCAAAATGATATGCCGGTTGTAGCAAAATCTATGACAGTTGAAGCATGTAGCAAAACTGCAGCGTTTTGTCATCTTCTTCCACCTCCAGTCGTCGCTGGTTGAAGCTTTTTCAAACTACAGTTGAAGCTTCCGTATGAACGATTGTAGCTTTTTTCTGTGCGTGGTATCCGATTGAAGCTTAATATACCACGTGTTGAAGCTTTTGAATCAAACGGTTATAGCTTTTCCGCTGCTGGTTGTAGCACGCGCCAATGGCTATAGTAGCACAGGCAGGGAGTTGGGGACCTAGGAGTGCGCCATTAGGACAAGGGGGTAGGTGGTGCATGGCCTTGGCATGGAGGGACGCTGTGAGGAAGAAGAATAAAGGCTGGCCATGACGAGAAGGATGTGCAGGCGGAGGCGCGCGAGCTCAAAGAAAAAAATATACGAGAGAAGGGGATAAAAGCGAGTAGCCTAGAAGAGAAGAAGGGATAACGCAGAAGGACTAGTCAACTCGGGTCCACCACGCCACGTAGTTGCTCATGAATAAGTCGCGCGCGTGCGCGTGGATTGGACCGGCCGAAGCTTCCACCGATCCGCCGGTGTGAAACGTTTCCCCAAAGTAAGTGCTAGCTTGCTAACAGAAGCAGTCGAGCCGTGGACATATCTCACGAGTGCAAATAACCAGACAGAACGAAGTAACGCAAACATCTATTAGAGATGTTTTAAAGACCCAAGCAGCCTACCATTGAAGTCAGTCGCTACAAAACAGGGCAACGGTGTGATGAGGCCCTCAATCATCAGCTCATGTCACCTGATTCTCTTGGTAGCCTAATCTGCAAAACTAATTCAGAAGCATATCTACCGTTTGGAACACCAGTGACTGAATAATCCAGCAGAACACCCCCGCTCGGGCAACTCGGGTGGGATCGCAACCCTAGCCGCCGGGGCTCCCCGTCCTTCCATCCCTCCCTCCGCCGCCGCCAAAGGATGTCGCCGGCCTATAGCCCGGGGGCTGACGGCGGTGGCGGGGGCCTTCCCTCTCTCCTGCGTCATGGGGGCGGTGCGGAGCCCCGCGGCGTGTGGTGGCACGGCCGATCTGGCCTTGGTGGCCTGGTGGGCCTGCCTTGACCGGCGGCGGCGCGGCGGCTGCCTCGGCGTAGGGCGGCGATGGTGGCGGATGCGGCGGTCGGCCCTGCTTCGGGCAGCGGCCTTGGCTGTGTTCCGCGGCGGTGGCCGGGTCTGCGGCAACGGACCATCTGACCTCGGATCGGCGGTGGCGGCATGGAGGGCCTGGTGGTTGGGTCGGCGCCATGCGTGGTTTTCCCTCCGGACAGATTTGATCTGGCCGGTGCGGCCTGCTCGATGTGCGGCGGCTCAGATCGGCAGCGACCCATGCACACGATGCTTGATGGAGGTTCTTCGAGCGGATCCGGGTGAAAACCTTGATCTCGGCTTGATGCCAAGACCGGCGTTGGCGGCATTCTTTTGTGTCATTACCTTCTTGAAGGCATCGCTGTGGAGAAGCTCCAGATCTCTATCTGCTACCTTCGGGGGAAACCCTATATCAGTAGATCGGACGACGGCGGCGCATTGGTGTCGTTTCCTCCTTGGGGTGTCATTTTTGGAGGCGTACACGGGATCGAGGGACCAATGGGCGGCTTTTTTGGTGGAGCAGTGCTTCATCCTACACATTGATGATGGCGGATCTCGGCAGCATGGTGCAGTGAAGACTCGGCGCCCGATGCACGGTGATGGACTCGCGCAGTAGGAGGTAGTTGTCTGGCATCGATGGCAGAGTGGCCTGACAAGGTAGAAGCCTCAATATCTGCTCTGAAGACAGACCTGTGGAAGATGGCGGCGACGACACATGTGAGTGCGTCAGACCAGTTTATGCCCCAGACCCGGTAAGTGGCTCGGCTGGGGCTTCTGACTTTTGATGATAGGCTTAGGTGAGTTGTTTGGGTATTTGGCCCAGCTAGCACCCCTTCATCATATGGATAGGAGTAGTGGCATATGTTGTCAAGATGGCGGATTCAGGCATATTGTTGTAATACTTTGTAAGGTCCTCGAAAATAATCAATAAAGTGGCCGCATCCATCTCCCAGATGCAGAGGCCGGGGGTCATCTTCCTTTTCTAAAAAAAATAAAAAAATCCAGCCGAACGTAATGACCTGAACACCAATGATATTCCAGCACAACAAGACATTTTGGAGAATGTTTTCACTATACTCAACCGCAAAAACTTTTTATCCCGCCATTTTCTCGGGACGACAACCACCCTCTGGTGACAGGGAAGCCCCTTAGCTCACTCTATGTGGAAAATATTATGGAGAATCAGATACCTGCAGAGGTGAAGATCTTTATCTGGCTCTGCCTACACGGACCAATTCCATGTTTCCGCATTCTCACGAATAGGCATATGATGAACTCTGTGCTATGTCATGTGTGCGGAAGGACGCCGAAGATATTTGACATGTACTTCTTACTTGTGAACGGGTAAAATCTGTTTGGAAGGAACTTGGCATCGAAAAGGTGATAAATGATGCCCTTGGGTCCACTGTACTTGAATTTCTACTCTATGACCCAAAATCACAGGAGCAGTAGCTGGGTACTGTAGCATTTCAGGATATTGTCGCTACAGCCTGTGCATATGGTGGATCTGGCAGAAAAGGAATGGCGAGCGCATGCAGAACGCCAGAACCCTTCCAGACCCTCGGTGGCGATCAACGCCTTGGTGACAAGCTATGTAAGTCCAACACCTTAGAGGCAATAGTGGTTGGAGCAAACCCCATGGTATGCTTTTACTAAATGTTTATGCTGGTTATACGCTTATGAAGACAGTTCAGGATCATGCGGGGCCAGGGCCATCATCCAAGAGGACGTACGTGATTTTGTTTCTGCTTATGATTAATTGCCTTCTGAATTAGGTCCTTGACACCAATACAGCTGAAGCTATCGCACTCCGTCAGGGCCCTGACTCTTGCAAGAAATCTGGGCGTTCATTATATAATCGTGCAATAAGACTGCCTTGTGGTGGTCCAGGAGATGACAATCATTGAAAAGCCATGCGACTACTGCGGCAACTATTCTCTATGAATGCAAGGAGCTGATTCGGGGCTCCGGGAAGGTCAAGATTGAGCATTGTGCTCCGGAAGCAAATTTCGCAGCGCATGAGCTAGCTAAGTTATTGTGGCCGGCGGATGCCCAGATTCTGTTTTACAACTTCTTGTGGATGATATACCTTGTGTTTAAGTAATAAACCTAACCATGATGGTCTTCCCAGGAAAAAAAATACACAGCTGCACTACAGGCAATATTTAGGGAAATGATGGTCTGATTTGTTGTCATTTTGTCATTTTTGATTGATTCTCTTGGTATCCCGGTTTCAGTTGGTGAAAAGGCCGAAGGTATTGAAGTTCTATTTTCTGAAAAATATCCAGAGTTTAGACCATTTATGGGAGCACTGGAACAAGGATTGCACTGACTCTGCTTCCAGCTTAACGTAATCATGCATGCATTAAGTAATCGACTGAATAGTACTCCCTAAGTTACTAAATATAAGTTCTTTTAGAGATTTCACTATGGACTACATACAGATGTATATAGACATATTTTAGAGTGTAGATTCACTCATTTTGCTCCGTATGTAGTCGCTTATTAAAATCTCTAAAAAGACTTATATTTAAGAACGGAGGGAGTAGTTAAACTAATACACAATGGATAAGCAAGGTGTGTAGATGTGCAGTCTAAATAATACTACTTTCTTTTATCTCGCAAGGAAAGAAATTAACATTTCTAGCCACTCATGTGACTCGATTGAATGTGATTGATAAATACAATAGCATTTTTGTTCTGAAACATAAATATGCAGCCATACATGAAGTAGAGTACTATAAATTTGGATGCCATATATATAAAAGTACCAAACGCATTACTACTAAATTTCCATGACCATATCCTTTGCCACGTCCCATTCAGCCGGGAGGATTCTAGCTATGAGCTCCTTGAGAACCGATGGGCAGCTAGACTTGAGATGCTCATAACCGCCGCTTGCCATCATAGCCTTGAAATTGGAAGGAGAGGCAAGGAACTGCAAACAAGCCTCTTTGAGACGATGGAAACCATGCTGCTCTGCTAAAGCCAAACTGGTGGCTACCATTTTGGAATCAATGTGATTACACAATTTCTCCTCGCATATCAGCTTCAGCCTGACGATGTTGTATCTGTCAGCCGCTACGAGCAGATGGCTGGCTATCACCACATCAAGCACAGAAGGAACCAAATCGGTGTATATAAAGTGGAGCAAGGACTTGAACACATCAGCTTCCATGTCATGAATTTCAATAGGACTAACGGCAGAACTCTCCTTCATAGCGCCAAGGAGCTCCGCCTTGAAGACGGATGAGCGAGCAGCGAGGACACACCTGTGAGCAGAGAGTGTCTGTCCGCCGACTTGAAAGGTCAGGTCTGCCGCATCCTTGCTGTTGAGGAGGTCGCCGAGATGTTGGTGCAAGTCGCTTGGAGGAACCCTTGTTTCTTCTTCGCCGTGGATCTCCTTTATGACAGTGACATCGCACGTGATGGTGAGACAGTCATCTTTCAGAAGCTGTGATCCTTCTAGATCAGCCTTCTTGATGAAGTTATGGTAACCCCAGCTATCACCTTCGCCTGAGAAGGTACCCATAGGGAACGTACGGCTGTATGAAGGCAGCGGTTGTCCATTCTTATTAAGTACACAGAGCATGAATTTCGCCTTGACATCTTTGGCATCGGCAGATTCGAGTAATACTAGAAAAAGAGATATGAAATCGGCAGAACCCTTGTTGCCGTTTGGGTAATATCTCAAGGCCCAGTCGTGTCCGCCAACACTGAAAGGAGTAGAGGTCACGGCCTCGCCGTTCTTCAGTAGTGCCTTGGCTCTTGAGTACTCACTTACCTTGAGCACAAACGACCTTTCCTCGGATGCCATGGCAACAGAGATCTTGCAATGCTCCGCCATTGTGGAGATGGGCTTGGAGTAAGATGGAAGACTGGCGAGAGAAAAGATTTATTTGCTGCGTCTATCTATCTATATTCCTTCGCGCCGCCGCCTGGTGGTGTCATCGGAAGCACGCCCGTCGCTGGCGCTAGCGCCTAGCAGGGTGGGGAGCCAGAAGCGCGAGGAGGTGGTGACGCTAGAGCAGAAGGAGGGAGTTGCAGCTCGACGGCGGGAGTTGCTGGCGCTGGAGCAGAGGTGGATGGGATCGGGGGCAAGAGACACGCGGGAAAAAGGGTGGCGGCGGGCGGAGCCGAGAGGAAACATGCATGCGCGTTAGGTTTTCCACCGGTTGGTTTTTACCAGACGCATTGGGAAAATTGGATGGCCAAGATCAGCTTGGGGATGAGATCAGACAGTTCACAGCCGAGGCTGCAATCGCCCTGAGAAGCTCCGGTATTACTATTTCCCCTGGGAGGATCATCATATCTTAAGAAGTTTTTTTTTTCATTTGTTTCACGTTCATATGAAAGCACCTCTCATTTTGGTTTTCTTTCTCGGGTCCATATGAAAACACCTCGATGTAGATGTTCGCGTCCGCGTGAATTTACTGCCATTTACCTTCGGGAGTAGACACCATTGCATTGCATTGCAACGCTCTGCCCTTTGTAGGAGGTGAATCATTGGCAGACACAGAAAAAAATTGTTTGTGCACCGAGAGGTTAAATTGTGCGATCGAGTCACATTGACCGACAGGAAAATCATCACTATATGTATATAGGGACACATTACAGCAACTCTAGCAGAGTCATTATATGGTCACATAATTCCATGTGCCGGTTGTGTGATCAGCAGGAGGAAACCGCGGAACACCTAACTCTGTCCTGCTGCTATGCAAAGGAGGTTTCATTCCAGTTCAGCAGAACAAGTAGCGCAATGTACAATGCTATTTCGTCGGCACCCTCAATTGGGGAATGGTGGTTCAAGTTGTATTCTGCTACAGGTGAAAAAGAGAAAGTATCTGAGGATATTACTTTGGCCGCGTATATCGCGTGCAATCTGTGGAAGGAGCGAAACCGGAGGGTTTTTGACCAGAAGGAGCGGACGGCCATCTCTCTGGCTGTTTTCATCAATGAGGAGGTTAATTTATTCTGGAAGGCAACTAAGAGGACCACTGTAGTATAGATGTGAGACTTCCCGTGATGTGGTGTTTTTTCATGTTGTTCTGAGTGCGTGAGTATGGTGTTTGAGCTAGGCTCTAGTGGTTTTGTAATGACTCCTCTTTCTTCTATAATGCAAAGGCAGAGCTCCAGCTGTTCGCGTCAAAAAATTATATCGCCGTGAGCAAGCAGCCTAGCATGGTGATGTTCACCGAAAATGCCACTCTAGCAAGTCACCATCCTGCCTCGGATCACCATAATTTATGGAGAGATTGTTCCATATCGAGCCTCCGAGCCTTCATATTTGGAGGATGTGGGTATTTGTTTAGAGCGCACTCCATCCATCAACCTTTCATACAGGACGGAAGTTTCACCTTTCTTCTTAGCCTCCCGCGCGGGGATGGAAGTTTCACCACACCCTCCTCAGCCTCGTACGGGGCTGAAGTTTCACCCCTCCCAGCATCCCATGCGGTCCATCTCCTATCTTTCCCCTTCTTTCTCCCTCCTGCCCAGAATCGATACTGTGCTGCTGGAATCGCTGCCCCGCCGATACCACTGGCTCAGCAGTGACGCGGCCGGGGGTGGGCCGCCCACTGCAGCTCTCTTACTGATTTTTCTATCTCTTGCCGGGGGTGGGCCGCCCACAACACACGGCAACAGTGATGAGGCCCGCCACCACCGGCTCATGTCATTTGGTCATTTTCGAGTGATTCTCTTGATAGCCTCATCTGCAATGGTTTTAGTTGGTGCAAAGGCATAATTGTGTAAAATCTGGTGGTTTTGGTCGAGTAGTATAATTCAGAAGCACATTTACCATTTGGAAGACCAATTATTGTATAATCCAGCCAAGCGTAACGACCTGGAAACCAATGATTATCGACTGCCACAAGAGATTTTGTTGAATGTTTTCATTGCACTCAAACGCAACAACTTTTTATCCCACCATGTTCTCAAGACAACAACCACGCTATGGCACACTTAAACATCATTTTTTTCCACCAGAGTATATACAGTACAACAGTTGCTTAATAGAAACTACAATACAAAAAAACATATAAAAAACTAACCTGTTTCCCCTACAATCTCTGTGAAACCGATTTTCCTAAACCGATTTTCCCTCGCAAAAAAAAAAGAAACCGATTTTCCTAAACTGAATCCAAAATTCTGAACAACACTCAACAGCATAACGAGTGGGACTCAACAGCATGGTGAAAAGTTGCAGCACAAAATGGACAGAGAAGCTCCTTGGCGCTGCCTACACGGAATAATTCCATGCTTCTGCATTCTGGCCAATAGCCATATGATGAACTCTGCACTACGCCCTGTCTGCAGAAAGGATGCTGAATATATTCTCTCTCTTTTTTTGAACTGGAAACTTTCATTCCATTACTCAACTTGCCGAGCAAGATCACCGGCCACAAATACCTGGGCAAAGGTAGGGACAACACCAGGCCATACGGCTGGGGCTACCTGCCCCATCTTCGACCCAAACAGCGCAAGAGCGTCTGCGACATTATTACAGGCCCGAGGGCAGTGTTCAATTTGGAGGCAGCTTTAATCTCCCTAAAGAGCACTCCATTTGGAGACAAGTCATACGTTGCCGTTTTGATAGCTTGGACCAGTTGCACTTGCATCGCATCTGATTCCATCATGATCTTACCCATCCCAAGCTCTTGGGCCTTGTATAAACCCTGCACAAAGGCTTCAGCTTCTGAATGTAAGGATGGTGAATATACTCGACATGTACTTCTTACTCCCTCTGTTTCAAAATAGATGACCCAACTTTTTACTAAAGTTAGTACAAAGTTGAGTCATCTATTTTGGAACGGAGGGAGTACGTGTAAACCACACAGGCAAAATCTGTTTGGAAGGAGCTTGTCATCGGAAAGGTGATAAATGAAAAACACGATGCAGGTGATTTGGAAGATGGAGGGCAGCCATCTTCCAAACACGATGCAGGTGATTTGTTGCTGCTTCTAATTGCCTCCTGATCAGGTTCTTATTGCCAGTACAGCTGACGCTATCGCCCTCCGTCAGACTTCCTTGAAGTGGTTGAGGAGATGACAATCAATGAAAAGCCGTGCAACCACTGCAGCATCTATTCTCTATGAATGCAAGGGGCTGATGCGGGGCGTTCGGAAGGTCAAGATTGAGCATTGTGCTAGGGAAGCAAAACTACGAAAAACCGGTTTTCCAAGAACATCCTTTTAAAACCGATTTTCTGATGCTGGATCTAAACAGCCCTCGTCAGCATAACAAATAGTAGTAAGCAGCTGCACTACCAGCAACATCCAGAGGGAAATAATAGCCAACGCCCCTTCAGGGCATGTACAATGGTTCTATCTTAAGAGTGCCACGTAGGATAAATGATGAGGTGGAGGAGAGAGAAATCATAAGAGAAGGCTTGTCTTATCTTATTTAAGAGAAGACAAGAGATGATCTCTTAGCACAATTTGTCTCACCATATTTTTAGGAACAACTAATTATTGAAGATAAGGCTAAGAGATGACCCATTATAGACATGTTTTCTTGTCATCTCTAATTTACATGCAAAACTTAAGATAAGACTATCTTATCAACCATTGTACATGCCCTGAACTACTACTCGGGGCATTAATAATCAGTGCTTGAGGATTAAATGCAGATTTTTTTTGCTTAGTGTTTAAAACTGAACTGTATATATTAGGAAAGAACACCTAGATGCCTGGGCACTTTGCCTAAAAACCGTTGGATGACACTAAGATGTGTGCACTGTAATTAGTACTAGTGGTTGGGGCGCCATCATGTGACGCCGCTTGAGAGGAAGTTGTGCGTCTGTTTCCATTAAAAAAAAATACATAAAGTCCTCACCTCCGTGCGCTACTTTGCATAACACTCCATTTAAAAAATACCAGAGGTCCTCACCTCCATCAAAAGAAAAAAAATACATTTAAAAAATAATCCACACCTTCATCTAATTTTTTTCAAAAAGATGTCTCACCACAGCCAACCAGCTTACGCCACATGGCATGGCTAGTTAGCCGCCCTTCACGCGTAGCTTAATGGGTTTAATTAGCTTTAATTGATAAATTAATTAGTTTTGTATTAGGAATTTTTTTTGCTAATTATTGCTTAATATGGACACTTAATACCCACCAAATTAAGCCCATGCATGTCTCATACGTCACGTAGCGGGGTATTCTTTTGCGTATAATGGATATTTTTTTTTATTTGCTCGCCTTTATTTTTCACCGAGTATCTAATACCTTGAATAAATCACTAGGTATATACATACATATAACCCAAAATATCTTAAGTATGTTTTTGTACTCGAAATATGTTGGGTATATATTAGATAGACGTATATCATGTAGCCATATTTTTTTAGGTATATACGTCGACTGATTATGTACAATAATTTTTTATGTTTTTTTCGTACAGCCGGGTATACAAGTGTGCCACTTGAAGTATATTATTGGATGTATAATATTTTCCTACACTTATTCACATAGTTGGGTATATACGTCGACCGGGTATATACAATATTTTTATACCCTTTTTCATATAGCCGGTTATATACGTCAACCGGGTATTACAATATTTTTGTCTGTAGGTATTATATAACCGTATTGGATAGTTGGGAAACAAAAATAAAATGCAATTAATCAACAAATAAATTATTATGTATATACATACCCGCGTACGTACATACATTCGTTAGTAAGTATATGATACCCATTTTAGATAATTAGAAAACAAAAAATTTAATAGTTGAAAAAAGAAAATTATTCAATACATACATACATGCGTATGCATATAATTTCATCGGTAGGTATTAGATACACGTATTAGATAGTTAGGAACAAAAATACGCACATTATATACCTGCAGCAATTCAAAAAAAGTCAACATTAATAGTTTGATTTTATGACAAGTCTTGCATGTCCAATTGTTAGAACCAAAAATAAAATATAAGCATGAAAAGTCTTGCACGAAGAATAGTTAGGAAACGAATTAAATATATAGTGTTACTATTCATCACCCAGGGTGTAGAATAAGTTATTCTTCATCCGAGGTAATATTACAATCATTTCATAATGAAATTATGTTTGGAATTCAAATAGTTATATTTCTATTGATTCACTACGTAAAATTTTACATAAGAAAATAAAAATATAGATGATAAGACAAGAAAATTTGCAGTTTATATGTATTTTAGACTATGTTTTTACATTTGTAATTTTACATAACATAAAATATTTTTTACGGCGATTATATATTTTCTTACGGTCTTTTTTTACATCAGAAATAAGACAAAACTTACGGAACATGAAATTACGGTGCATTGATGGTAAAATAGAGTGGGGTGAAGAATAACTATTCCTCACCCAGGATGACGAATATCGTGACCCTATATATATATATATATATATATATATATATATATATATATATATATATATATATGATAGGTCTATTCTAATAACACCCTTAAGACCTTATTCTGCACACCAAAACTTCTTATTCTGATAACACCACACCCGAACGCCACCGCCCCTCCCCTCCCCACCTTCTACCGCGGGAGCGGCCTGGAGTGTCGCCGGCCCTTCCCTCCCTGCCTTCTACCGCGGGAGCGGCCTAGAACGCCGCCGCCCCTCCCCTTCCCACCCACCCTCCCCCCAGCCCCGCCGACCACCACCACCACTGCGGCGGCCTACTCCACCACCACCTGCCTCCCCACCTTCTTTCTTCCTCACCCTGCCTTCCCCCACCCCAATGGCCGGATCCCGCCTTGGTGGTCGCCGAATTCGCGCCAGATCCGTCGCTCCTCCTCAGTCCAACCCACACACGCGGGCTCCAGGAGGGCCGGTCCCAGTGCAGGGCTTCCGATTTGACGCCAGCGAGGTTCCTCCGTGTGCTCCTCACGACCTCCTCCTGCCAGCGCGCCGCCGCACCACCTACCTCCCGCTCCGTGCCGCCTCGCCGCCTCCCTCCTCCCGCTCCACGCCGCCTCCCTTTCCCGCCGCCGCACCGCATTCCTCCCCACACCGCTTCCCTCCCCGCACCGCGCCCCACCCCACAGGTTTGCGCCGCCTTCCTCCCCGTGCTGCTTCCCTCCCCTGCACCGCTCGCCCCACCGCGCAGGTTTGCGGCATCGGCGGCGGCTGTGCAGCTCCTCGGTCGTCGGGCGTACCACGTGTGACTGCAGTCCATTGAAGGGGCGCCTGCAGCTCTCTCTCCGCCTCGAGGAAGTACATCGCCAACAAAGGCAGTTGGAGGTGAGCTCGCCATCGACCAGTGCAAGGACTGCTCTCCTCTCCAGCAACACCCCCCCACCACCACCCCACCCACGCGGTCCATGCCCACTCTGCTGCAGTACACTCTTGCTGTAAAAATCCGGCCGTCTCCAACGACATGGGAGTCAACACCTTGGGTGCCCGTGTGCAGTTTTGATAACCTCTTTTTGCTCCCCTTTTTTTGTAGATTTTGGATTGTGCACTTCACATCATGCGGATTCAGTGTTGCACTGCGGTGGTGCACGACTTGCGGCTCTTCTTCGTTTTATACACCTTTTTGCTAACATCATATATGAGTGTGCAGTCTGCCCACAACGGAGTGCGGCACGACCAAACGGGGGCGTGCAGTTCGGCGACCTTCTCTTTTCCATGGTTTCTGCTCCCCAGTTTCTCCTCTGTATCCCACTGGTAGCCAAAAAACCTTCTGAATGTGATTAGGCAGCGGAGACAACAACACATTACCACTGGATCTGGAAAAGTGAAGCCCTCCTTGTGCCATTCGCACAGAGCACGGTGAATACCCCCCTTGCAGTGCACAACCGCTGCGTTGCAGCCCACCTCCCATGTGCTTGGGTCTCCCGGCGAGGGCCTCGGTCGGCAGTGGTCGTAGTAGCTACGGGAGCACAGTTGTAGCTGCCGGTGTGGCATCATTGCTTCTGCTACTAACTGCAGCTTTGCCTCCTGCCCGTGACCAAGTGTTAGTTTTTTCCTCTGAACCGATTCCTCTCTGCTGCAGACCACTTCGTTGCAGCTTGTAGCCCACATCAGGGGAGTGAGCAGGTCCCATGAGGGAGTTCAGGGTCGGCAGTGCACTCTGGTCATGGTGCAGTGCACCCCGTTTCAGTATGCCATATCAACACATATTTGGCGTTGGGATTTCTATCAGCTAGTGAAAATAGCTTGCTTGTGGACAGCTGGTGTGTGCTTGAAGCAGTCGTGTGTGTGTGTGGATGTGCAGTGCAGTCAAGCGATGTGTGCAGGTTGGGCGGGAGGGTGTTGCAGTTCGGCAACCTGAAACGATGTAGTTTCAGAACGTGCATGCATGTCCGTGTGGTCTCTGTTGTTCACCGAGTCCAACCTTTTTTTTATTTTGTTTGATGCTTGCTATGTAAAATTTCCAAGCTCTCTTTTTTGTAATTATTGAAAAAGTAATGCTGTTCGTTGTGCCATACTCAGTGGTTTTAGTCTACAGAAGTGCACTCCACCTCGTTTGGGAAAATTTACGTCCCACAAAAAAGAAATCATGCAGTGCATTTGTCTGTCCAATGAAGTGCGTTTTTTAGTCTAAATAAGTGCGGTTTTCTGTTTGATACAATACAGCTTGTTTACGGTAGTCTCGAGGTTCACTTTTCATAGTATTGTGGTTCACCAACATTCGACATGAAGTGCACTCCACCTCCTTTAGGAAAATTTACGTCCCACAAAAAAGAAACCATACAGTGCACTTGTTCGTCTGATGAAGTGCGGTGTCGTGACCCGTTTACGGTAGTCTCGAGGTTCACTTTTCATAGTATTGTGGTTCACCAACACTCGATATGAAGTGCACTCCACCTTGTTTAGGAAAATTTACGTCCCACAAAAAAAACCATGCAGTGCACTTTGTTCGTCTGATGAAATGTGGTTTTTAGTCTGAAGCAGTGCGCTTTTCTGTCTGATGCAGTACCCACGTCGAAGTTGCGTCTAATCCATAACTTTTCAACGCTATATTACACGCCTCATTCCGATAAACGGTTAAAAAATTAGAGCAAAAACAGTACCAAAAAAATAACGCGTGCAGCTTTTTTCGACGAGAAGTTCACTCGTGTGAGTACTGCACACTTGATTCAAAGTATGACGTGCACTTGCGTTCAGCGTGCAGTGCGGAAGTGGTGTGCAGAATAATTATTCTGCTAATATTAGCAGAATAGACCGTATATATATATATATATATATATATATATATATATATATATATATATATATATATATATATATACCCATGGTGACGAATAGCGCGACCCAATAAACCCGGACGGAGGGAGTATTAGGTTGGTCAAATTGACGATCTAGGGGTACGCGCACGTCCTGTAAACTGAGAGAGAAGTAGTAGATGTTTGTGTCAGAGTAAATTTGATGCATGCCATTACCAAAAAAGGGTTTCCCCCGCTTTGTATTCCAAAGCGATCATCATTGTACACATCGCAATGCTGGGGCGAGCAGCACATCAAGCCCAAAGAAAAAGAAAAAGAAATAAATGCCAACAGCGCCAGCTCGACAAAGTGTGGCAGACCCGCGACCGCTGCGTCCTCCGGATACAAACCACCACAGCCCTAGGCTCCGATCTACCGTGAACTAAGCAGCACCTTCAAAAAGGGATGCGACGTCGACGACGCTGCTGCCCGGACCAGACCTAGGGTTTCCCCCAGTACGCGGAGGGAGGTGGGGGATAGCTACTCCCGACACCCTCCAAGAAGGGATAGTGGCACCCGCCGGTGTCACCGCGTCGGAGACGGACGAACCGGCAAGGATTTCTCCCGCACGCCAAACCCCACCAGCCAACTGGAGCCGACCCGCCAAACCACCGCCCAACCATGCGCCATCACGGTTGCGCCGCCACCAACGCCGTCTCGCTGCGAGCACCACCACGAGGCCAAGAAGACTGGAGAGAGGATCCAAGCGACGGGAGCAGCAGCACCGAGGTCGAGCGGGAGGGAACCACCTCCACCGCCGTCGTGCTTGAGGCTCGCGCCTCCGGCACCATCGCGGTAGCCGTCCGGACACGGCAGCGGGGCATACCAGGCCACCCCTGGCCCGACCAGACCCAAAATAGGCCGGCTAAGCCCCGCCGGCCACGCTGCAGCAGGCTGGCATTGACGCCACCAGCCCCCGCCGATCAACGGCGCTCACCACTGCCTCCTGATGGCCACGCCAATGCCACGCCTGTCGCCGGCCTGCCCAGGCCCAGATCTGGGCCGGGCGGGCGCCGCCAGCCCGCGCAGCCCCGCCGCCAACGGCGTCGCCGCCGCCCAGAACTCTCCCCCCGCCTCCGCACAGGACCGCCGCCGCCTGAAGACACCGCCCGGAGCGCTCCGTCCCACGCCGGAGAAACCCTAGACGGGTAAGGGCCAGGGACCGCCGCCGCCAACGTCGCCCGGGCCAGGCCCGCGGCGGGCGCCGGCGCCGGCGGCAGGGAGAAGGAGGAGAGAGGGGGAGGGCTTGCGGGGGAAAAGGGGAGGCGCGGCCGGCCGCCCGCGGGGCGGCGCGGTCGCGGTCGAGAGGGAGGGTTCCGAATGCACTTCCGATGCATGCCATTTACTACTCGTTTGCCTTGATGAGGAGACGCCATTGTGGTGCAGCGCTCTGCCATTGGTGGGAGGCGAAAGGGGGCCACGGTGGAGCATCGGCAGAAGAGAAGTTTTGTTTGTGCCGAGGGTTGAATTGTTGATTCACGTCACGCTAACGGAAGAGGAAAATCAACACTCCGTACTGTACATGCATTGCATCGGGCATCGGCAGATGAAAAGGTCCTACTGTCTCCGTGTTTCTTTTCTGAAAATGAGGAGACAACGATAATACTCGTCAGGTTGGTGTTGGCACGACCAGAAAATACTGCCTCCTTTCCAAATTACTCGAAAAGATAGCACAGATATCGCTTGGCAAATTTCATGGTTTGCTACGACCTGCGGTGTTAGGGAAAAGGCCATATAATTCAGAAGCATCTTGACACTTTGGGCGGGCAGAACAGCAGGCATGGGGAGCGTTTGGAACACCAATGACAGTACTACAGTCCAGCTGAACTTGAAGACCCGAACTAATCATCATCCACACCACATTTTGGAGAATGTTTTCACTGTACTCGACCCCAACAACCTTTTCATCCTCCCAACGCATCATATATTTTCAAGACAACTACAAAAGCCTTCCCTCAAAAAAAAAAAAAACTACAAGGCCTGTTTCCCTCTACAATCCCTTTGAAGTCGATTTTTCTGAAACTGAAACCGGACAAACCCTCAACAGCATAACAAGGAATAAGGACATAGCTACTAGGCTGCACTTCCAGCATAACAAGGAACCTTCTATTAGCAAAATTTGTGACGTGACATTCGTTATTATTTCCCTCTGAACATTCTCTCCACAAGAAACTGTGTATCCTAAGCTCACGTCCGGCGATCGCCGCCACGGCAACGGGTTGTTACAAAGATATTGATTGTCAATGCTTGATGACTACACGCAGATTTTATTTTTATTTAGCTTAGTGTTTTAAACTGAACTACAACACAAGGTCCAAAGGTCGACATGATTTACATTCAGTTTTTAGTTGGTGCTGGCCGAAGGTAACGAAGCTTCTATTATCTAAAGAAAGTTCAGAATTGGGATGTTAGAGTACGTAATGGGCTTAATGGCCTGGGCTGGCGGTATAGCCCCTTAATCTCAGGGTTAATTAGATATAAGGGTTGCTTGTTTAGGGGTCAAGTACAAGTAAGCCTTACTTGGGAGTCAAGTAAACCTCTCTATATAAAGAGATGAGATGTATCAATCTAATCAAATAAGAATTAAGAAGGAAATCCTTTTCATCTTGCCCGGTCGTGGGCAAAAAGCCCCCGGCTGGCCCTCTCGCGCCCTCCTTATAGCAGCGCCATAACAATTTGGTATCAGCTAACTTCGGTTCGATCATGTCTTCCTCAGTCGCGCCCGCCCCCGCCGACCTCACCCCGGAGGAGGTGTCCGGGGCGCTGCGGGACCTAACCCAGGCGGTCCAGGAGATCCGTCTGTTCTTGGTCGGGTCCTACGGGCCGCACCCGGCTGTGCCGCCCATCGCCGCCACCGCACCACCGTGGCAGCCGCTGCACCAGGCGCAAGCGGCCTCCGCCGCGCTCGCCGGGTCACACCCGGCTGAGCCGCCCATTGCCACCACCGCGCCGCCATGGCTGCCGTGGCTTCCGCAGCACCAGGCGGCCTCTGCCGCGCTCGTCGGGCCGCTACAGCTGCCATCCATCGCCACCACCGCCCCGCCCTGGCTGCAGTGGCAGCTGCCGCCCCTGGCGGCCTCCGCTGCGCCTGGCGCTTCGCCGCAGCAGCCGCTGCAGCTGCAGCAGCCACCGCCGGTCAGTTTCGGCCCCACATCGACGGCACCGGCGGGAGTCCCAATCCACCAGATCAAGTTTTCGCCGTCGCCATCACCGCTTCCCCAGGGCGTCCCCATCCAGCATATCATGTTCCCGTCGTCGCCGTCACCGTTTCCGGCTTGGATCAGTACCTGTCACATGTCGGAGGTGGTGAGGCTGCAGGCTGCTGCGCGCAGCCTCCTAGCGCGTCGGCGTATGCGGGAGATGTGTGGTCTGCAGCTGCCGCTCCTCCCATTTGCACTTCGCCGCGCAAAGGACCTCAATCTCGTCCGCTGCACAGGGGATCTTGGGCATGCTGTTTTCCCCATGGACATCGACCTCAAAGTCTGCGACATCGGCGGTTGGGGGGGGGGACCCCTCCTTGCCATTCTCCATCGACAACCCTCCACTCTTCTCTGTGCGGCGCAGACCAACAGCCGTCCGGCGGGGAGAAGGCATGGTGTCACCGACAGGAGAGCACCACATAGCACCACTACATTCCACCGCCGGCCGCTACTAGGGCGCCTCTGCTGGTTGCTCTTGCGACCCCTTCCAGATGGCCATACACATGCACTCCTTTTATCTAGATGGTGTCCATGGGATCCAGGTGGCTGTACATGTGCACGTCCGACGTGCGGATGGTGTCCACTTTATGTTCAGGGGTCCAAAATAAAGCGTCCCAGTCCATTTCAGGTTGAGAGTAATAAAACAAGCCGAGATGTAAAAGGCTTGTTTTTAGGTGTTAGGTTTGTGTTGCGTCGAGTCATGGTTATAAGTTGGTTAGGCTGCAGTTCGAGGACAAGCTGCATGTCCAGGTGGGGTGTAGTGTTAGAGTACGTAATGGGCCTAATGGCCTAGGCTGGCTGTATAGCCCGTTAATCTTAGGGTTAATTAGAGATAAGGGTCGTTTGCTTAGGGGTCATGTAAGTCTTGCTTGGGAGTCAAGTAAACCTCTCTATATAAAAAGAGAAGATGTATCAATCTAATCAAGCAATAATTAAGAAGAAAATCCCCTCCATCTTGCCCGACCGTGGGCAAAAGGCCCCCGGCCGGTCCTCTCGCGTCCTCCTCCTAGCAGTGCCATAACATGAGACCATTTATGCCAGCATTGGAACCAACGATGAAACTAACTTCACATCCAGCCTAATGTAACCATGCAAGCATGAAGTGATTGACTTAATAATTAAACTAATATGCAATGGCTAAGCAAAGGTACATACGTAGACATGCAATCTCAATAATAATAATTTCCTTCGTCTCGCAAGAAAGAAAATAACCATTCCACTCAAGTCTCAAGAGTAATTGATAAATAGCATACATCGAGAGAAGTAGCATAGCCATAAGTATTAAATCTGGATATGGCATATATGATAACAATTATGTAGGCATTACTACTAAAATTTGGATGACATATATGATAATAGTACCATATGCATTACTTCCACATTGCCATGATAATATCCTTTGTCACTTTCAGTTCAGCGGGCAAGATTGTAGATATCACCTCCTTGAGAAGAGATGGGCAGCTGGATTTCAGATGCTCATACCCATCACTCTTTGCCACCATCGCCTCCAAATTGGAGGGGGTAGCAAGGAATTTCAAACAAGCTTCTTTCAGATGATGAAAACCATGTTGTTCGGCTAAAACCAAACTGGTTGCCACCATGCTGGAATCAATGTGATTGCATAATTTCTCCTCGCATATTAGCTTTAGCCTGCCAATGTTGTACCTGTCAGCTGCTACGAGCAGATGGCCGGCCATCACCACATCAAGCACTGCTGGAAGTGAGTCAGTGTATATGAAATGGAGCAAAGACTCGAACACATCAGGTTCCATGTCACAGATTTCAATAGGGCTAGCGGCAGAACTCTCCTGCATGGCCCCGAGGAGCTCCGCCTTGAAGACGGATGACCGGGCAGCAAGGACACACCTATGAGCGGAGAATATCTCTCCGCCAACTTGAAAGGTTAGGTCTGCGGCGTCTTTGTTATACAGGAGGTCCCTGAGATGCCGGTGCAGGTCGCTCGGAGGAACCCTTGATTGTTTGTCGGTGTGGGTCTCCTTCATGATTGTGACATCTCACCTGATGGTGAGGCAATCGTCTCTCAGGTGCGCCGATCCCTCTAGATCAACCTTCTTGACGAAGTCCTGGTAGCCCCTGGATGAAACTGCCCTTGAGAAGGTATTTGCATGGCCACGGCTATATGAAGGCACCGGTTCTCCATTCAGGTCAAGCACACTGAACGTGTATTTCGCCTTCACATCTTGGGCACCAACAGGTTCGAGAAATAGATAAACAGATATGAAATCGGGGTAGCTCTTACGGCTACCGTTTGGGTAATACCTCACGACCCAGTCGTGGCCGCCAACACCAAACCGGGTAGAAGTCATGCACTCGCCATTCTTGAGTAGCGCCTTGGCTCTCGAGTATCCATCTACCTTGAGCACAGACGACACTTCATCAGATTCAGCTACAATGGCAGCAGAGTTCGTGAAATGGAGGATCCATCTGTGACCTTTCTGGTATCTCGTATTAATAGAACGATAAATGTATTGAAAGAATCCCAATTAGAATCCGTACCATAATGGCCCTCCCTGATTGCATAAGAAAGTATGGAAAGGAATAACGGAATATCTTTTCTTTCCTTTGAAGATACTGGTATTTCTTTTGGGAAATGTTAACTGGCTGATGTCAGTTTTTTCACATTTTCTGGGTGAACCTTGTTATTGCCGTCCGATCAAGCCGCACAGATCGATCTCGTCGCAGCAGGTTGCCTGCCACGTCATGTACATATATATAGTCGTTCGTTGTGCGGCCGAACACAAGAAACGAAGCATGCTGCACACAGCAGTCATCACCCATTCACCCTCTCCCTCTAGTGTCTCTCACCCCCACCCCACACATTTTCTTCTTCCCCGTCCCTCCTTGGCCGTTGACCACTCTCTCCCTCACCGGGAGTTCGGGACCTGCAGATCAAGGCGGGACGAGGTTTTCGCATCTGATGCGGGAACTTCAGTCAAGTCAGTGACTGAACCGCACAGGTCAGGTACGGTGGCTGGCACTACTCTGAGGCACGCGACCTTGCTGTCTTGAGAGCCCTGCCTCCCCCCCTTTTTTTTTTGAAAAGAAGGTAGATAGCTTTCTACCTTATATTTCAAAACAGGCCAGGCCTGGGGACCAAAGGTCGATTACATGAAGCTTAAATTTGACACACAAGGTGCCCTGGCCATAAGCTGCCAGTTAAAGGAAAAGGGGGAGAAGCTAAGCTAGAAAAAGACACCAAGCGTCAATAGCCATCTGATCATCCTGATTGCGGCATCTATGCTTCCATAACCGGAGTAACTGCGCAACATACTGTTTTATGTATGATGATGACCATTGCTGGTGGTTGAAAATCCTGTCATTCCGAGCGTGCCAAGCGGTAACAGCAGCGGCAGCGAAGAGGATGTTGAACTTGCTGGATGCTGGCCATCGTTGCTGGGCCTGCTGCACGAAGCTGATGTCTGAAGAGCTGGAAGCAAGGTTATCGAGAGCAAACAGATGCCAAATGACCGTAGCTGGAGAGCAGCGCAGCGCCAAGTGCATAGCATATTCAGCCGCGGGGCAGATATCGCAGTCTTGGTGAGCAACGATGGATGTCCAGTGCTTCCTCATCATGTTGTCCCGGGTATTGAGCCGCCCCCAGAACAAAAGCCAAAGGAAGACGCGATGCTTGAGGGGAATGATCCGGTCTATGGGCGTCCTAGCTGTCGTCGCCGTCTTCGTTGCAAAGCCTGTGCGGTGGCCCGTGAGAAGAGGTCGCCGAGAGTAGTAGAAAACTTGATGTGCAGTGCCGCCGCGTCGCCGGGCAACCTTCCTCCCGCGCGCGACTCCCTCGCCGCATCTGCCATTCGCGCGCCGCTGTGCTCCGTCCCACGGGAGGCCTCGGACGGCGCGGCGGCCTCGTGTCCGGAGACTGCCAGCTCGGTTGTAGGGATATCTCGCAGAATTTGGCCATGTTCGATATTTAGCAGACAACAGAACTACAACATTGTGCTTAACAGAAAACTACAAAATGTTTTTCCCCTTTAAAACCAAGTTTTCGGAAACTGAATCCGAACAACCCGCATCAGCATAACAAGTGCACAGCAGCACTAATGTTCCGAGGGAAGAAATAACCAATTCCCCGTCACAACTATTAGTAGCTGACAGAGGATCTCAATAGTCAAATGCTTGAGGATTACATGCAGTTTTTTTGGCTTAGTGCTTTAAACTGAATTATACACAACATCCATAATTTACAGTCAGTTTTTTAGTGCGAAAGTAGGCATGAGTTGAGTGTTAATAAAATCGAACACAACGAAGTAACACAAGCATCTGGGTGATGTATCAAAAAGACGCACACAACTCACCGTTGTAGTCGGTCACAACAAAACAGGGCAACGGTGACGAGCAGTAGCATAATCAATCTACTCGCCTGAACATATATTTAGATTGAATGATTAGTACTAGTAGCATTTTTGTTCAGATAATAGTGCCAAACACAAACAGATAAATTGTCATGATAATATCCTTTGCCGATTTAAATTCTGCCAGGATTATTCTAGCTATCAGCTCCCTGAGAACAGATGGGCAGCTAGATTTCAGATGCTCATACCCATCACTTGCTGTCATCGCCTCAAAATTGGACGGAGAAGTAAGGAACTGGAAACAAGCGTCTTTGAGACAACGGAAACCATGCTGCTCGGCTAATGCCAAACTAGTTGCCACCATGTCGGAATCAATGTGACTGCACAATTTCTCCTCGCATATCAGCTTCAACCTCCCGATATTGTACCTGTCAGCCGCCACAAGAAGATGGCCAGCCATCACCACATCAAACTCAGGAGGAACCGAGTCGTGTATATGAAATGGAGCAATGACTTGAACACATCTGCTTCCATGTCACAGATTTCAATAGGACTAGCAGCAGAACTCTCCTGCATGGCTCCAAAAAGCTCCGCCTTGAAGACAGAAGACCGAGCAGCAAGGACACACCTGTGAGCAGACATGAGACAATGGCTGCCCGCCGACTTGAAAGGTTACGTCTGCTGCATCCTTGTTCTTGAGCAGGTCACCGAGATGCCGATGCAGATTACTTGGAGGAACACTTGTTTCTTGGGCATGGATGACGGTGATATCGCACCTTAGGGTGAGACAGTCGTCTCTTAGATGCGCCAATGCCTCCAGGTCAGCCTTCTTGATGAACTCATGGTAGCCCCAGCTTGTAATTTCCCTTGAGAATGTGCGTATAAGCCGACGGCTAAGCCGTCGGCATAGACCTGCCACGTGGCAGCCACTGGGAGCTCACGGCAGCTCTGTGCCGACGGCCTAGCCGTCGGCATAGTTTCTGTCTGTTTTTCTTTTTCTTTTTTCTATTTTGTTTCAGCTCAATTCATTTGAATATATACAGCACACAACAAATATATGCATCACATAACAGCTGGCCCAGCAGCATCACAGAACAAATTCATCATCACACATCATAAGAAGCATCACAAAGCATAAACATATAAGTATCATCACCACCAAGCATAAGAATCTCACAAACAACAATAAGAAACATCACAAGCATATAAGTATCATCACCACCAAGACCGCCACAATGTGACCCAAAGGCTTAAGCGCCAGGACGTCGAGCACCACGGAGGTCGTCACCGCCAAGACCGCCGAAGCCCAGGTCGTCACTGCTAGCGGCAGCGCTACCGCCAAGACCGCCTCCTCCTCCGCCTTCGCCTCCGTGGATCGGAGTGGTCGGGCTCCGTGTCTCCGGAGTGTTGCGAAGACCACCGCCAACGGTAGATCCACCTGTTCCCTGGATGTTGAAAAGACATATGCACGAGATATATGACTGTGTTGAAAGGCATGACATGCTTTGGGTGAATAGATTGGGAATGAACTAACCGGCGAGGGGCCAGCGTTCTGTGCCACAAACTCCTCAAAGCTCATCAGCATTGGTTGTGCTGGAGGGAACTGAGGACACCTGCCGGCCGCCATATCCTGAAAAGCATGCTGCATCTGGCTATCCCTCTGCACTTGGTGTTCATAAAGCCTCTGATGCCACGCCATGGTCTCCTGGCGTGTGTACTCCATGTAGGCCTACGGTATGACATGATGGAACTCATAAAACTACTAAATGCGGAAAATGAAGTGAGAAATGAAGATAAGAGGGAAAATACTTACAGATTGTTGCTCCTGAAAGAGGTATTGTGTACTAGTCACTGGCTGGCTCGTGCGCTGGCTCAGGCTCGGGTCGATCCGACGAAGCTGTGTGTAGGACATACTAGGAGTGATCACAGCATCGAGAACCGCCTCCCGACCGTGCTCCTTGGGCCCCATCCTCACCACCGCCATGTCGTCCAGAGGCGCCGCAATGGGGTCAGGTGTGTCAGGATGTAACTCCAGATACGCTTCGGAGTAGGCCTTCTTCCTCCCTGCGGTCTTCTTGCCGTAGTACTTGGGCTCGCCGGGGTCCTTCCGCGTATGGGCGATCTCCCACGCCTGCATGTGTGAGAGCGGCCGCTTCAGTTTCTCCTCCTGCACCACCAAACAGAGGTTAGCATACATAAGAAAGTGATGGTAAATAGAAGAAGAAGAATGTTTAATGGGGTTAGTCATACATTAACTGCCTTGTGGAGATAGTGGTTTCGGTTTCCCTGAGCATGTACTCCCTCCGTCCCTCGGTTAGCCTTATTTTTGGTTCTCATAGCCGCCCAGGCTTCAGCCTCATCACACCAAAGATCCACCAATGCCGCCCAGGACTCGTCTTTTCCATAACACCAATTTGGACACACCTACATAATAAAAGCATAATGGCATGTAGGTGTGTCCAAATTGGTGTTATGGAAGCATAAAGCATAAAGCATAATGTACCACAAGGTAATGAAAGCATAATGAAAGCATAATATATGAAAGCATAATGAAAAATCTTTTATACTTACCGCCAAGAACTCGGGCCTCTCCAAGGTAATGCCCATCCTCCGCGCTTCTTCCTTGGTCATCTTCACACCAAGATAGTCGTGGTAGTATGTGGAGATGGCCACATAGCGCACCTCGTACTGCATCTGGCGGGCTTCTTCTTGCATTGGCGCAGCACAATCTGGTCCGCTCTAGCCCTGTGCCCCGGAAGAACTCGATAGAATTTCTACAATCATGCATGAAACAAGAATGGGAGAAGCCATGAGTTAAATCATTCATGAAACTAGAATGGACTTGTGCTTCTGAAGAGAACTCACCCAGAAAGTAGTGATCACGGCCTTGGCATGGGTCTCATGGTCCGCGTGGCGGGCCGCTTCCCAGTGGTCCCAGCTCATGGCCAAAACCCGACGGTCCGGCTGCCTGACTGGATCAGGACAGTACAACCCCGGCCAATATAACTTCAGCAAGACGGTGATGAGGCCGTTGGAAATACGGACCCCTTTAGAATATATCCAGTTGCTGCAAAAGAATGAAATATTAGCATGTGACAAGAAAAATAAATAACAACCGGAATAAGCATGTGACAAGCAACATAATGAACCACTTACTCTTTTCCCGTGGGCTCAATGAGCCACTTCTGCTCCTTAGTAGCAGGAACCTGCTTTGGTAGCTTTGCGTTGCCACGCAGCCACCCCTTCGTGTCAACCCCCTTCCCGTCACCACCATCATCCCCGCCACCACCCTCCTTCTCGCCTGCCTCCCCCTCCCCAACCTCCTCCCCAACCTTCTCCTCCTCCTCCTCCTCGCCTGCCTCCTCCCCCACCTCCTCCTCCTCCTCCTCCACCACCACCTCCCCCTCCTCCTCCTTCCTAGAGTGTACCTCACTAGAGGAGGGTACCTCACTAGAGGAGGGCCTCGAAGACAACACCCCTAAGTCGGTGAGGGTGCGCTCTTTCTGGCCGCGACCCTCTGTAGTGGCTCTCCCCCCAGCACCTCGTCCTCTAGAGGCTCTCCCCCGCCCCCTCCTCCTCTAGGGGCACCTCTCCCTCGACCTCCCTGTGAGGAGTCATCGTCAAGTAGCCGAGGGGGAGGATTACGTGCTCGACCACTCCGACTAGGCAGGCCGACGACCTTGCATAGGAAACCCACGCCGTCGGCCTTCCCCTTGCCCATGTTCCACGAACCTGCATTGAAAAGAGAAAAGGCAATTAGTAAATTAATGAAATGAAGGAAAAGGCATGATAATAAACACATTAATAAAAATGCATATTCCTAAACTATAGAAAAAAATACTTGAAACGTACATCTGCTAGAACCCATATGAATCATCACTGTTGTAACCTCTTTCTCGGTCCGTCTCATCATCACTATCAATCATATCATCTTCGTTGTTCGACGGAGGTGGAGGCTCTTCCTCGTCGTCAGCGTCTTCGTTTAACTTTTCTAGCATAAGTATGTCATTTTCATTGACAATGGTCTCACCATCATTCCGTGCATCGTCGACGTTTGGGTCCACATCATCATCACCCAATGGTCTAGCGTCATCGTTTCTAACCACATCATCATCATCATCATCAGGTTGCTCTTGATAGAACACTCCCTCGTATGTCATGGGGTTAATGTTGTAGTAATCGTCTTCATTCGGGTCTGGTAGCTTACCATGTGGCGACACCTTGAACACAACTTCCCAACCCTTTAGATACACTTTCTGGCATGGGTAAGGCAGATAATATACTTGTGTAGCTTGGGTAGCCGCAATGAAGAGATCGGCTCCGGCATAGACGGTTGATGGTTTAACTTCGACCAAACCAATGGAAGGCGTATGTTTTACCCCCTCCCGCGGATCGAACCATCAGCATTTGAACATAGGCAGGCTTAGGGTCTCACGCCCCTGGCGGAATTTAACCTCGTATATATTTTGTACCCTTCCGTAGTAGTCTACTAAATTTTGACCGGGGGTCTACACTCCAGTATTTATAGTTTTGGGATCGGGGCGGCTGTTTTGGTGCTTCTCTGTATGGAAGCGATACCCATTCACATCATACTTTTTGCATGTCATGACGGCAGGGTCAAAACCCATGGAAATCCATCTCAATTCATCATCCATAGATATGTTCAGATCTTTTCCCTACAAGTATAATGGAAATTGTTGCATGCATTAGTTCGGTTAACTAATAAATGTTGAAGTAGGTATTTAATAGGGGAGTGTGGAAAATTACTTTCTCCATGAACCAAGCAACAAAATTTTTACGTCCAGGGTTTCCATGACGGAGAAGAGTAAGTGCCTCCGCCTCAGTAGGAGGATTCACTCCCGTCCATTCCTCTTGAACGAAATCACTAAAAAAAGATAAGCGGTATTAGACCGGGACTAAGTGAACATGAAACATGATAATGTGGAAGACATAAAGGAATGGTGTAGTGGTATTACCTCATCCACACTTCCTCAACTTCCTTGATGTTGTGCAAGATATAGAACATGAGGTCCTCCCACTCTTGTCGTGGCATGTTATAAGATTTCGAGGCCCCAGCCCTCCCACCTTGCGCGTTGAATAGATCGAGTCTGGGTTGATACTTGGGCTCTTCTATATTCTATCGAGGCACCTTGTTATGCAGATGGGGAACGTGGTCTGGATAGTATGATGTCCTGAGGTCTGACACCTCCTCTAGGATAACTGCCTCAGCTATGGAAGCTTCAATCTTAGCTTTGTTTCCACATTTTCGTCGGAGATGCTTGTTCTGCCTCTCAGGGCCGTACTGCCAGCGATTTTGCACAGGGCCCCCAACAATACCTCGTTCGCGAGGTGTAGAATGAGATGTGTCATCGGAGTAAAGAAGCCTGGCGGAAAGATCTTCTCTAGCTTGACTATCAACTCCGGTGCCTTCTTACGCAATTTTTCAATCACCTCTTTACTTACTTCTTTAGCACAGAGCGTGCGGAAGAAATGGCTAAGCTCGGCAAGCACTCGCCAGACATGCTCGGGGACATAGCCTCGAACCATCACCGGCATTATCCGCTCAATCCATACATGGTACTCATGACTCTTCAGGCCGGTCACTTTGCCCGTTGAAAGATTGACTCCCTTACTTATATTCGATGCATAACCATCGGTGAACTTCAAAATTTGTTTCAGCCAGATAAGTACTTCTTTTTTTTGGTGGTTTAAGGACAAAGTCAGCATCTGGCTTGAACCAGTTTTTTCACCCGCCTGTGGGAGGCTTCATGTTCAGGCGTGGTCTATCACAAATTCTCTGTTGATCGGCTCTAGCTTTTACGTTATCCTTCGTCTTATCAGGAATGTTGAGGATCGTGTGGAAAAGGGACTCTGCCACATTCTTTTCGGTGTGCATCACATCAATATTGTAAGGAAGTTTGAGGTCCTTGAAATAGGGAAGCTGCGAGAAGGGGGTAATGTGCGTCCAGTTGTGCGTCTCACCATATCCCTCGAAGCCTTTGGCTTTGGCTTTGCCTTTGCCTTTGACTTTAGGCTTGAGAGCTTTTAGCTGAGCAAGAACATCTGCCCCTGAAAATGTTGGAATCTCAGTTACTTCATGAACAACCCGGCCTTTCGTGAAGTTCTTCTTGTCTTCCCTGTCTGGATGGTCTGGAGGGAGGAACTGTCGATGCAGGTCAAAGGCTACATACTTGCCACCCTTACTCAGCCAAATCATTCGCAGAGCCTGCATGCACACTAGGCATGGCATCTTACCACTTGTACACCATCCGCAGAATAGAGCATAGCCGGGAAAGTCATGCATGCAATAGTGCAACCAAACTTTCATCAAGAAATTTCTCTGCAGATCCCGGTCGTATGTCAACCTCGGAAAGTACCAAGAATGGTGAAAAGCATCCACAAGCGGCTGCATAAACACACCCAATTGCTTCCCCGGGTAGTCAGGCCCCGGAATGATGAGCGACAAGAACATGGTCTTCCGTTGCATTAGGGCACCGGGAGGAAGATTGAGCGGAATTACAAACACAGGCCAGCAGCTGTATGGATTGGACGACATACCATATGGATTCAACCCATCACCTGATATGGCTATTCTGACATTCCCAGGCTCGGCTGCTTCCTTGGGGTATTCTTCATCGAATGACTTCCATGCTTCCCCTCCCGATGGATGTATGATTTTTTTTGGATTGTACCTTATACCTTCCTTGTGCCACTTCATCATTTGGGCAGACTCCTTCGTGATGAAAAGGCGCTGCAGTCTTTTTATAAAATCAAGATATCGAAGAATCTTAACGGGGATGGTTAGCTGCTTTTTCTCACCATCCTCACTGACCACCTCAATGTACCGAGACGAACCTCACTTCCTACAATACTTGTCATCTGCATACTCGTGCCTAAACAAAAGGCAATTCTTCGGGCAAACATCTATTTTCTCATAATCCATAGAGAGTGCCTTCATGATTTTCTTTGTATCGTACATGCTTTTCGGCAGTTCATGACCCTCAGGGAGGCTGTTAGCCCATACTCCCAGGAATGCTTCGAAGCATTTCTGGCTATAGCCGTACTCAGCCTTCACTGCAATCAGTTGCGAGATGGCATCCAGCTGAGATATTTTCGCACCCGCATAAAGAGGTTTCTTCGACGAGGCCAAGACCTCCAAGAAGGCCTTTGCGGTTGCCTCCGGCTCCTCCGGTTCATTCTCTGAAGGTGTCGCATTTGCTGTTTCTGCAACAATGACATCATCCAGCATGTCCCTGACCCCGTCGTCCTCATATCCATCGATGCGTTGTCGCATCACCTCCTCTCTACCACGGTCCTGCTCGGCTATGTTTATCGGCGGCATGTCAAAGTTTGGCATATATCCGTGTGTGCGAAGGTGCTCACTCATGTCCGTCTGATTTCTACGGTGACGTCTGGCACATCTCGAACAGGGGCATGGTGGGATAATTCTCATTGGACGACGGTATATCTCCTTCAAATACACATCGGTTTTCGCAATCCACTCTGATGTTACTCGATTCCGACGGATAAAACCACTATACATCCACTGATTATCTGCCATCCTCTGCTTTTTTGCAAGCCACACAACATAATTAAGGATTCACTTAAATTAATCACATCAAATTTTCAGTTTCTACCGCGTTGAATCCACCTACATCTCTAATAGGTAAAGATGGGTCCTAATCCCACCTGAGGATGTGTAGATTGAGTACGCTCTCCATTCTATCCCGTTTTGAGACAAAATTTCGGCAGCACCTCCCCGCTGTTCTCCAGATACATGTCTCAGCAAATAGCCGAGAGAATGTGCTCCGGAGAACAATGGGGAGGCGCCGCCGAAATCCTGTCTCAGAACGGGGTAGAACATGGAGAACATACCCAATCTACACATCCTCGGGCTGTCCATGGAAAACGCTGGACAATCCGAAAGAGCTGCGGTGATAAATATGCAATTGAATGCATATTTATCAATGCAACCCTTTCGAACGGGAGACGCCTAGGTTACGCCACTTGACTTGAGAATGAAATCTAGTGATATGAAAAATTGGAGGAGATGGACTTGTAGCTCACCCTCGGCTGTAGAGGAAGTAGTCGAACAGCAGAGGGATGCTCAGGGGGACCAACGCGCCGGACAACGGTCACTCCAATGAAATGCTAAACCACAAAGCCTGCAAATTCCATCGCGACAAAAAATTAGAACATCACAACTCATAGAGCATATTTAAAACATTTAAACATGCATTCATTTATTTTTGCATCATGTAGGCAAAAAAACTAACAACATTAACAATATATTCATCATCGTCATCACATATTCATCATCATCATTATCACCTATTCGTCTAACCAAATTTTTTTACTACCTATATTCATCATCGTCATCACATATTCATCATCGTCATCACATATTCATCATCGCCATCACATATTCATCATCGTCACCAATTTTTTTCAAGGTATGCAACATATAGCATCTCATCTAACCAAAAATTTTTACTACCTATCTCACTATCTATCTAACTATCTACCTATCTAACTATCTATCTAACTATCTAAGTACCTATCTAACTATCTATATCTAACTAGCTACAAAATTACTAAAAAACACTAAAAACTTAAAAAAAAATCACCTTCGAGAGGGCCGGCCGGAGTTGGGGCGGGGAGGCGCGGGGTAGGGGCGGGGCGGCCGGCGCGAGGTCGGGGCAGGGAGCCGCGGGGGCGGGGCGGGGCGGCCGGAGTGGGGGCGGGGAGGCACGGGGTCGGGGCGAGGCGGCCGGAGTTGGGGCGGGGAGGCGCGGGGTCGGGGCGGCCGGAGTCGGGGTGGGGCGGCATGGGGTCGGTGCCGCCGACCGGCGCGGGGTCGGGGAGGGGCGGCGCGGAGTCGGGGCGAGGCAGCACGGGCGGCGGCGGGCTCGAGGCGGGGCGGCGCGGGGTCGGGGCGGTGAGGCGCGGGCGACGGCGGGCTCGGGGCTGGGGGTGGCGTGCTCAGGGCGGGCGGCGGAGGTGGTGGGCGGCGGCGTGGGTGTGGGTCAGGGAGGAAGAGGGAGATGGCGAATGGGTGGTGCGGGGGTGAACTGCAAGGGGATAAGGCCGGCCCTATGCCGACGGCCTGGCCGTCGGCATAGGCCCGCCACTTTTCCACGTCATCGATCCGTGGACATGTGCGTTTCTATGCCGACGGCAAGGCCGTGGGCATAGATAGGAGGCCTATGCCGACGGCTATGCCGTAGGCATAGATGGCAACTGCTTTTTTTTAAAAAATAGTCCCACTTCGCCGAGGGAAAAGCAATTTGACCTGTTTAAATAGTTCACTAATCCATACGTTATAAGCTCCGGTATTCATTAGACTTACATGAAGAAAATGGACAATTGCTGTGAACTTTTCACTGCTCCGTATTAGACGTTCTGCGGTAATGATGCCATCGCCGTCCGTGAGGGGGGGCCACGCCCCAGAGACGCGTCCCACCTCTTCGGACATGCCACCACACCACCCCTGTAGCGTTTGACCACGGGATCTACCCCTTTGACTTTGCACGGACAGGCTTTGACCAGTGGACCTCCCCACCCGGTTGTGTTAGGTCAGCCCATAGGAACACTTTGGAGCAACATCCGGGCCAGACCCACAGCAAGATCCCCTCTGTGTAGACCCCACGCGTCCGTTTCCCCCCTCCAGGTGCCGGCGGCAGCGCCGTCCGTGAGGGGGGGCACACCCCGGACACGCGTGCCGGGCGTTTGCAACCGCCACAACACTTTCAGACTTGTGAGAGGCCGCCGGCGCAAGATTTGGCGGCATGCTAGCCCCCGGAGGCCGCCGGCCACAGCCGTAGACGCGCGAAGGGCAATCCGCGTAGAGGGAATTTTTCGGATACTTCTCCATCACCAAAAATTATGAAAAAATACCATCGTTCCTATAGCACATGTGCCCACGTCGTGCAAAAAAACTCATGATTTTATCGCGCTCCGAGTATTTAGTAATATTGACGCCGCATCGTTACCGCAGAACGTCTACTACCGTGTCATCGCCGTCTGTGAGGGGGGGCCACGCACCGGAGATGCGTCCCGCCTCTTCGGACATGCCACCACACCACCCCGCATGTATGAGGGCCCGGTGCGACGCTCCGGTGGCATTGCTACCCCCCAGTGCCCCCGTCCCGCCTAACCCTGTAGCGTTTGACCACGGGATCTAGCCCTTTGACTTTGCACGGACGGGCTTTGACCAGTGGACCTCCCACCCGGTTGTGTTAGGTCAGCCCATAGGAACACTTTGGAGCAACATCCGGGCCAGACCCACAGCAAGATCCCCTCCGTGTAGACCCCACGCGTCCGTTTCCCCCCTCCAGGTGCCGGCGGCGGCGCCGTCCGTGAGGGGGGGCACACCCCGGACACGCGTGCCGGGCGTTTGCAACCGCCACAACACTTCCAGACTTGTGAGAGGCCGCCTACGCAAGATTTGGCGGCGTGCTAGTCCCCGGAGGCCGCCGGCCACAGAGGGAATTTTTTGGATACTTATCCATCACCAAAAATTATGAAAAAATACCATCGTTCCTATAGCACATGTGCCCACGTCGTGCAAAAAAACTCATGATTTTATCGCGCTCTGAGTATTTAGTAATATTGACGCCGCATCGTTACCGCACAACATCTACTACCATGTCATCGCCGTCCGTGAGGGGGGCCACGCACCGGAGACGCGTCCCGCCTCTTCGGACATGCCACCACACCACCCCGCATGTATGAGGGCCCGGTGCGACGCTCCGGTGGCATTGCTACCCCCCCCAGTGCCCCCGTCCCGCCTAACCCTGTAGCGTTTGACCACGGGATCTAGCCCTTTGACTTTGCACGGACGGGCTTTGACCAGTGGACCTCCCCATCCGGTTGTGTTAGGTCAGTCCATAGGAACACTTTGGAGCAACATCCGGGCCAGATGTTGCCGTGGGCCTCTGGGCTAACCTTACACAACCGGGTGGATACGTCTACTGCTCAAAGCCCGTCCGTGCAAAGTCAAAGGGGTAGATCCCGTGGTCAAACGCTACAGGGTTAGGCGGGACGGGGGCCCTAGGAGGGTAACAATGCCACCGGAGCGTCGCACCGGGACCTCATACAAGCCGCGTGCCGGGTGCCTACGCCTGCCACCATGCTTATATAACCGTAGGAGGGCCACCGCAATACCTGGCGGCATTGCTACCCCCCAGGTACCCCGTCCCGTCTAACCCTGACACAGACGACCGCCGGGTCTATCCCTTTGACTTTCGCTGGACGTAGTTTGACTGGTGGACCTTTTCACCTTGTTGTTATAGCCCAGCCATAGCTACACCCCCCAACACAGTCCCGGCACAACCACCCCAAGATTCCCTCTGCGTCGGCCCGACGTGGCCGTTTCCCTCCTCCGGGGCACGGTGGCATCGACGCCCGTGAGGGGGGAGGGGGCACACCCCGGAGCCGCGTGCCTGCGCCTGCCACCACGTTTCCACAACCGTAGGAGGGCCCACCGCAACACCTGGCGGCATTGCTACCCCCCACAGGTACCCGGCCCGTCCCGTCTAACCTCTCCGTGACACGACGGAAGAAGGCCCGTGTGGGGGGCAATCGATATATGTTTTCTGTACATTTAAGTTAATGAAATTAGTATTGGAAAAAAAATAAAAAAATAAGAGAAAATACAAAAAATATAAAAATATTATTAGAAATCTATGCCTACGGCAAAGCCGTCGGCATAGCTACGGCTACGGAACGGTAGAGCCCTGGATCGATGACGTGGCGTAGGGCGGGGATCAATGACGTGGCAAAAACCATGGGCCAGGCCTATGCCGACGGCCTAGCCGTCGGCATAGAAATGCCACCCCACGGGACCGGCGAACGACGCGGATCGATGACGTGGCGGCGCGGCGAATCGATGACGTCGGCATAGCTATGCCGACGGCTCGGCCGTCGGCGTAGCTATGCCGACGGCCACCGTTAGCCCGTCGGCGTAGCCTAACGCTGTCAAACTGCCGTCGCCGCCCGGGTAGACGGGCCCACACGATATGCCGATGGCCTGCTCTATGCCGACGGCCCCCGTCGGTATATTCGGAAAAACGCCGACGGCTTATCTATGCCGACGGCCCCCGTCAGCATAGATGGTTATACGCCGACGGCCTTTCTACGCCGACAACTTTAGTTGTGCCATCGGGGTATGCCCATATATGCCGACGGGGGCCGTCGGCATAGATATGGCCGTCGGCAAAACAAGTTTTTCTGGTAGTGCATCTTCCGCACCGGCAGATTGAAGAGCCAGATAAAGAGATATGAAGTCGGTGCAATCCTTAGGGTAACCGTTTGGGTAGTATTCTATGGTCCAGTCATGGCCTCCAACACTGAAAGGGGCAGAAGTCAGGCCCTCGCCATTCTTGAGTAGCGCCTTGGCTCTTGAGTATCCATCTATCTTGAGCACACATGACTTCTCCTCAACAACAATGGCAGCAGAGATCTTGCAATGCTCTGCCAGTATGGTCGTGGTCTGCAGTAAGATCGATGCCTGGAGGGTGCAAAGATTACCTTGCTGCGTCTATCTATGTATATTCCTTCTCGCCGCCACCCGGTCGTCTCATCGGAAGCACGGCCGCCGTTGCCCGCTGGCGCTAAGGGGATGGGGAGTCAGATCGCGGGGCGGGGATTGGTGGAGGTGGAGCTCGATGGCGGGTGCTGGTGTGTTAGGAGTTAGGACCCAGACTATAATATGGAATCTATCTATGAATTTGTAAAGGAAAATTGGACGGATCTCGTGTGAGTAAGAGGAACGCTAGGGTTGCAGTGTATTAGCCAAGACGGCGATAGGAGAATTCATCAGAAAAAGCATATTCGATCCAGCCACAACCCGGCTAGTTATAGGGAGGGGTTTTAACCCGAATGTAAAGAACAGTGACTCTCTGTTACTACTGTTACAATGGTAATAACGCTCAACCGTCTAGATGATCCTATCATCACAGATTTGATCCTAGCCGTTGGATAACTGAATCGTCCTGGTGACTTACTGAACTATGACATGTACATATCAGGGCCTAACATTGCTCCCTCCTTGAGACACAACGTGTCCTCACGTTGTTCGCTCTGCGGCACGCCAAGTTTGAGTGGTCTCCTTGAAGAACTCCGAAAATGCATATTTGATGAAATCTGCATCTTCCCATGTTGCTTCTGCTGGAGATAAGTTTTGCCACTGAATTAATCATTGAACCACTGGAATGTTGTGTCTAGGCACTTGTCTAACTTGCAAAACTTCAGCTGGCCCAGTTTTTATAGTGCCATCTTCATTGACCATTGGGAGATAAGGGCTGGGAATTGATTTTGGTCCAATATGCTTCTTAAGTTGGCTCACATGGAAAACTGGATGTATTTTTACTTCCTCAGAAAACTGCAACTTGTAAGCATATTTGCCAATTTTCTGACTGATCATGAACGACCCATAGAACTTCTTTTGTAGTTTGAGAGCTCCTCTGAACCCAAATGCAGCTAACCTGTATGGTGCCATTTTTAGATAGACCAGGTCTCCCACTTCAAATGTTCTTTCCACTCTTTTCATATCAGCATAGTGCTTCATTCTATGTTGTGCCTTGTGCAAGTTTTCCTTGATTTGTTCCAACATGTGTTGCTTAGAGGAGAGGAATTCTTGAGCTTCTGTGTCCTCTGGACCAGGAATTGCTAGCTCACTAATTAAAGGAGGAGGAAATCCATAGAGAGCTTGAAAGGGGGACATTTTCAAAGCAGTGTGATATGTGGAATTGTACCAGTACTCTGCTAGGGGCACCCAAACATCCATTTCTTTGGTTCATTTGTAGTCATGCACCTCAGATATGTTTCTAAGCACTGGTTTGCTCTTTTTGTCTGCCCATCAGTTTGTAGGTGATAGGCTGTGCTATACCTTAGCTCCACTTTCAAAGCCCGGAAGATATCTCTCCATAGTTTACTTGTGAATATTCTGTCTCTGTCTGAGATGATCAACTTAGGAGGCCAATGCAATCTAATGATCTGGTCCTCAAATGCCTGAGCAACAGTTAAGACAGAATAGGGGTGTGCGAATGGAATGAAATGAACATATTTAGTAAACCTATCCACAACCACCATTGTGACCTCCTTTCCCTGGGAATTGGGCAAAGACTCAATGAAATCCATTGTGACATGCTGCCAGGCCATATCAGCCACAGGTAGGGGATCCAAGAGACCAAGTTGCAAGCAGTGTTCTCTGACAGATAGGGCATGCAGCAGTGAACTTTTCTACCTCTTGCTTGAGACCAAGCCAATGAAAAATATTCTTGATCCTCTGGTATGTGGCTCTCACTCCTGAGTGTCCTCCCACAGATGAACTATGTAATGCTTGAATTAACTTAGTTCTTAAGGCCGCATTATTGCCAACCAGTATTTTTCCCTTGTACCTGATAATTCCAGCATGGATGGTATACTCAGAATCAGCAGATGGTTGTTTGAGAAGCAATTGTTCCATTAATTGTTGTGACACTGGATCATTTTGGTAACTGGAAATGAGATCTTCTGCCCAGACAGGTGTGACAGCAGACATAGCAAAACAGCTTGGAAGTACTCTTGAAAGAGCATCTGCAACTCTATTTTCACTTCATTTCTTGTACTGAATTTTGAAATTAAATTCCAGAAGCTTCATCATTAGTTTGTGTTGTACTCCTTCTGTAATCTTTTGATCAGTAATGAACTTTAATGATTGCTGATCTGTTTTAATGATTAACTCATTTCCAAGTAGATAGTGCCTCCACTTCTTCAGTGCTTCCAAGATAGCAAGAGCTTCTTTTTCATAAGTTGACAATGCTTCATTTCTATGGAAAAGAGAAGAGTTGTAGTATGCAATTGGTCTGCCTTGCTGCATTAAAACTGCTCCTATTCCTTTCCCTGAAGCATCTATCTCCAATACAAATGGAAGAGAGAAGTTTGGTAGAGCCAGTACAAGAGTTATTGTTAGTGCTTTTTGCAGTTGTGCAAATGCTTGATCATGTTCCTGTTTCCAGGAGAACTGCCCTTTCTTGAGAAGATCATGTAGTGGTCTGCAAATCATGCCATACCCTTTGATAAATCTTCTATAGTAGCCTGCTAGGCCCAAGAAACTTCTCAATTTAGTAACATAATCTGGTGTTGGCCACTCAGCAATAGCTAGTATTTTCTTATGATCAGTTGCTACTCCTTTCTCAGAAATGATGTGTCCCAGATACTCCACTTGTTGCACAGCAAAAACACATTTGGACATTTTAGCAAATAATTGGTGCTCTTTCAGTAATTGCAACACTATTTGCAGATGTTCTTTGTGTTCTTGTAGGCTTTTGCTGTAAATTAATATATCATCAAAGAAGACAAGCACAAATTTCCTGAGATATGGGCCAAATATACTGTTCATCAGTGCTTGGAATGTTCCAGGAGCATTTGACAACCCAAAAGGCATCACTAAATATTCAAAGTGCCCCCAATAAGTCCTGAATGCAGTTTTCTGTATATCTTCAGGATGCATTCTTATTTGGTGGTAACCTGATCTCAGATCAATTTTTGAAAAATATGTTACTCCATGCAATTCATCCAACATGTCTTCAATAACTGGTATTGGAAACTTGTTCTACTGTGATAGAATTTAGTTTCCTAAAATCAGTGCACATCCTCATGGAGCTGTCTTTCTTCTTGACTAGCAGAACTGGGGGTGCATATGGGCTTTGACTGTGCCTTATGAGGTGTGCAGCTAACAGTTTTCTGATTTGCTCTTCCATTTCTTGCTTCTGATATTGGGGAACTCTATATGGTCTCACATGAGGAGGAGTGGCACCAGGGACTAATGGAATAGTATGGTCTAGAGCTCTTTTGGGTGGTAATTCTTTGGGTTCCTCAAACAGATCAGCATACTGCAAGAGTAATTTCTGTATTTGAGGAGGTGTTGGTGTTCCTTCAGGTGCTTCCATCAATATATTATGCACTTGTAACAAAAACCCTTCTACTCCTTTATCCAACAACTTGTGCATTTCCTCAGCTGACACTTCTTTTATATTGTCAGAATTGTTGAAAACTGCAGTAGTTACAGTATGTTTTCCTTCCATAGTAAAACTGAATTGTTTCTCGGGTATGTTTAATGAAACAGGACTGACTACAGTCATCCAATCATAGCCCAGGATGACATCATGACTTGGCAGTGATAACACTCTGAAGTTGTGAGTCAACTTCAATTTTGCCATTTGGAATTCACAGTTTGGAACCACTGCTGTAGATAGTAATCTTCCTCCCCCTGCCACTGCTATTGTTCTGCCCTTGACAGGTAACAATTGGCAGTTTGCCTTAACAGCAAAATTCTGGTTAATGAAAGAGGATGTACTACCAGAATCAAGTAAAGCTACTGATCTTTTGCCATTTATGTATATTATAGCAGTAGGAGTTGGAACTGCTAATTGATGTCCAATTGCATGAGAAGAAATGAACATTGCTTGCTCTCCTTCCTTTGTATTCTCTTGCTGTTCTTCTTGTTGTATTTCTTCTTGATCTATTACAATTTGTTCTGGATTGTCCTGTTGCAGCAAGTGAATGTTGGGGATTAACTTGCATTTGTGTCTATGCACCCATTTATCTCCACACCTCCAACACTCTCCCACTTTCCTGATTTTTTGTGTAGTGTTAGCTGTTGTTTCAGCTTGTGTGACAGGAATTTGTTGTTGTGTTTCCACTGCACTGTACTTGGTATGCACTGTTCCATTGGATTTCTGGTAGAAATTGTTATAGGAGGTGCCTTGTTTCTTAACAACAGCTGCTACATGTGGGTGGTTTGGTTCTATATCCTTGGCCATGCAATAAGCATCTGTTAATGTTTGTGGCCTGAGTGGTCTAATCTGGAACTTAATTCCTTCTCTTAGTCCATTGACATAACATCTGACAAACCAGAGCTCTCCTAGCTCAGGGTTTTCCTCTTGCACATCAGCCATCAAATCCTCAAAGATTTTTGTATATTCAGTGACAGTATGATGTAACTGTTTGACTGAATTAAATTTTTCTATCAAGTCATAAGAGCCCTTATCAGAAAATCTTTTAATCACTTTAGCTCCAAACTGTTTCCAATTAAGTTGCTTCTTCAGTAGACCAGATCTCCTGAGCCACACATCTGCTTCATCTACTATATACATTTGAGCTAGTGAGACTTTGTACTCTTCTGGAGCTCCAGCCATTTGAAAATACTTATTACATTGTCTTATCCATCCTACTGGGTCTGTTCCAGCAAATCTAGGAAAATCTAGCCTGGGGCCTTTAGTCGTTGATTTCATAAACTGGGCTTGCATATCCTACTCATAGGTTCTGTAATAACCCTGCCATAATTGCCTATCTTTGTTCTGGTGAAAATACTGATTAAATGTAGGTGTGTTTGCCCTATCTCTAGCAGTAACTAGAGTTCCAATTGCACTGGCGTTATCAGCTCTCCCTTGTTGACCATAACCATGAGGCACAGTAGCTGTGTTTGTTCTGATAGGAGGTAGGTTCTGCAACTAAATCTCTTCCAACTGCTTAGTCTTTTCCTTTTCTGTCGCTAAATGTTGTTTCAGTTGCTCTATCCGAGCTGTTTGTTCCTGTGTTTGTTCTCTATGCAGAGTAGGAGATTTGGCCACTTGTGCTGAACTGGATGGCATATCTTGCTGGGCTGCAGGTTGAGTCGTTTTCACCAAAGTTGTCAGAACAGTGCTGATCGTCGCCAATTGCTTGCTCAAATCACGCACAACTTGCTCAACTGTGCCCACTATTTCAGAGATCTGCCCCTACTTGGCTCCAATAAATTGTACTTCCTCTTGCAGTTTGGACACCTGGTTCTGCATCTGGATGTTATCTTGCTGCAGAACTCCGAAATCCTCACGCAAAGAGAGAACCTCCTGAAGATCCGCCTCATCGATTGTCTTCGCGCGCCCCATCTCCTGATCTGAAGTGAGAGAGAGGAATTTTACCACTGGATGGACCAGCAACCCGAATCTCACCTCAGATCCTGCCGCCGCCGCGATCCACGCCTCCTTGACACACGGATCGAAGCTGGAACACGGGATTTTACCGATCGAGCGATGTGCTCAACCAACCGCTCCCGCTCGGCCGACATGTGCCCGAATGATCGCCACCTCCAACGCCGCCCCGGTACCGATCGCCGCCGCCAACGCCGCCTATGCTCAATTCTATCCCGATCGACACTTAGGGAGGGAATTGGGTGGGATTACTCTTTCTCTAGAAAAAATTGTGTGGCCGAGGAAGAAACCTATGCTTTGAATACCAATTTGTTAGGACCCAGACTGTAATATGGAATCTATCTATGAATTTGTAAAGGAAAATTGGATGGATCTCGTGTGAGTAAGAGGAACGCTAGGGTTCCAGTGTATTAGCCATGACGGTGATAGGAGAATTCATCAGAAAAAGCATATTCAATCCAGCCACAACCCGGCTAGTTATAGGGAGGGGTTTTAACCCGAACGGAAAGAACAATAACTCTCTGTTACTACTGTTACAATGGTAATAACGCTCAACGGTCTAGATGATCCTATCGTCACGGATTTGATCCTAGCCGTTGGATAACTGAATCGTCCTGGTGACTTACTGAACTATGACGGGTACATATCAGGGCCTGACATGGTGGCGCCGAGGGAGAAGCGGAGTGCGGCAGCGGGAGCGGAGAACAAGGGGCGGCGGCGGAGCCGAGAGGGGATTGTCGCGTGTTTTATGCCGGTTGTGAGAAAACCGAACAGCCAAGATCGGCTAGGGCAGGAGATCGGACGGCTGAGACTACAACGCCCTGAGAAAGTGAAGGCCCCGGTCAAATGTAAACACCTCAATCTAGATGTTGCAAGATGAGCACCCTATAGCATCTCCAATAATGGCTGTAAAATAGGGCATCAAAATGTGTGTGAATTAAAATTAAGGCACCAAAAAATAGTTGTTGGCACCGGAAAAATGTGTCTCCAACTGCTGCCATAAAATAGGGCACCCAAAAACAGCAATCTTGACCCGTGAAGGCCATCCCTCGCTATTGTTCTTGCGCTTGGACTTCTTGAGATCCCTCTTCTGGTAGTACTCCATCTCGTACTAGACCAACATGCACTTTGGGTGTTCCTTTGCAAACCTCACCATCGCCTCCTCATCACTCTCCTAGATGTTGTCCCGCTCCTCGACAACAATGCAGGTCTCCAGCTTCATCGAGTGGGGACTCTATGGTCACCCGCGGACCGACGAGCTCGGCCGCATGCCGGCTCTTGATCTCTGGGAAGTTGCGCCTCTCAGATGGCAAGCCGGGCCTCCACGCCTTGATGGCGTAGCCACGGGCAGCAACGTCTACCGTCGTGAAGGTGTCGAGCTAGTACCGCCGGGCGTCATGGTGGAACTCGACGCCGAGTCGACCAGACGACCACAACTGCATCCCTTGAATCCGGTCTTGCCCTTGCCCTTTGGAATGGTCATTGCGGAGGGTCGGTCGGGGATTGATGTCATGAGGATGCGGCGGGTCCGATAGTGGAGGGATAGTCGGGGATGGAGGCGACGACTATGCGATGGTGGCACAGCGAATTTGACGGTGGCGGTGCGGCGGGATGCTGATTCGGTTGGTCCGACGGACGGCGGCAAAGGGGGGGTGGGTGGATCCGATGGTGGTGGGTGTGGCGGTGCGGCGGGATGCTGATTTGGTTGGTCCGACGGATGGTGGCAAAGGGGATGGTTGGATCCGGTGGTGGTGGGTGTGGCAGAGGTGCGGCGGTCATGGATTTGAGGGGGGCAGTGGCTCGAGGGAGGGGTTGCGGTCGCAGTCGCGCGTGGCTGTGGTTGGAGGCTACGAGCGATTTTATTTTGCGACAGCCGCCCGAGATGCTGTATATTTGCAACACCGGCTGTTGTATTCTTGCAGGCTCACGAGTGATATTTTTATGCCCTTCACGTTGTTGTTTAGACCGGATTATCATAAAATATTTGAGAAAAACACTCTGATATTGCCACTGATGACTAATGAATGCGAGAGATCATGAAATTATTTCTTTATTTTGTTTCTGCAGCAAAAAGGCCATACTTAGATAAAAAATCATTATATATATGAAAAACAATCAAAATGGGGAAGGAAAGAAGGAAATTGGAGACGCAACTCATGATCCAGACAGGGTCTGATACGAACGCGTCTGCTCATACTAGGTGCTGGAGGCTCCATGGCATCCACCCCCAACAACTTCTGTAAAGGGGGCAACACCAAAATCCCGAGGGAGCAATGTTGAAAAACACCATCCGCTAACCAAAAGCCATTCACCAAACCAAACCGTTGTCATTTCCCATCTCATCTCTATAACCAACACCATCAACAACACCTCAGCAAACTACCTCCAAGTTAGTCATACTTGTAATTGTAAATCGCATCCAACAACCATTATAAAACATATTATCAATAAAGCATTCATCTTTATGTTTTGTCCAATGATTTTTCTCTTGTGATCCGATCACCATGTGTGAATAATTCGGTAAGTCAATGAGTTGAGGCATAGACTTGCAACCCTATGTATTTGTATGAGGGGCCGATGGAATTGATGTTGAATTAAAGTCTTGTATGTGTTAGAATTTCTACATAGTCGTCTCTTGTCTCTTTCTCGTTCTTCGACCTTGCATGTACCCAGGATCTCGGAGATTGATCAAGGAGGATGTTAGTGTTAAACATGTAATATTGGCTGCTGTTGCCGCATATAGTTAGGAGATAGATATTGTTCTGTTTGTTTAACTTTGTACGTTATGTCTATCTATCTCTCCCTTGTAAATCTCCTCATGGTTGATCTCTATAACAACCGAGGTATCCTTGTAACACAAGCAATGATCAATACAAATATGTGGGCTCCCATGTATGGGACTTTGAGACGCTTCATCAAGTTTAACATGGTATTCAGAACACACCTCTTCCCCAGCATCTAGATCCTCCATCCTTCTCACCGCAAACATCCTCAACCTTCGACCACCACCTTCCTCATCCACCACCATGTCCACATCCAACCAGCTCGTCTCCTCCGGTTTCAACTACACCATGTCTGAACCTCTTACCAGGAACAACTACATCCTTTGGCAAGCCCAAGCTCGTTCCCAAATCATGGGGGCGGGGTTATATGGGTATGTCCACAAAACAATCCCCGAGCCATCAAAGACCATCACCACCAAAACTTCCGACGGGAAAGACCAGATCGGTCCCAACCCTGCCCACAACCCTTGGTTAATCCAAGATCAATAGATAGTCACCTACTTGCTCCGAAATCTCTCCAAGGAGGTCTTGGTTCAGGTTCCTTCCTTAGAAACCTCCTCTGCCATATGGTCGGCTCTCGCAAACATGTTTGCAGCACAATCACGGTCTCGTGAAAACAACTGCCGCATTGCCCTCTCAACCGCCCAGAAGGGCACCCAATCTGCAGCCACCTTCTTCGGTCATATGTGATCTCTCTCCGACGAACTAGCAGCAGCCGGCAAACCCATCACTGAGCAAGAGCTCATCTCCTTCATCATAGCCGGGCTCGATATGGATTATCAGCCCCTCATCTCTACTCTCGATGTTCGAACCGATCCCGTCTCTGTTGACGATCTGTTTGGTATGGTGGCCAACTTCGATCAGTGCGTGGAGATGTTCCAGGGCACCGGTGCAGGCGCCTTCAAATCCTCTGCAAACGCTACCACTCGGGGGCGTGGCGGCTTCTCCAAGGGCTCCCGCTACCCCCCCAAGAATGGCGGCGGTGGATCTCGTGCTGGCGGCAATCAGGGTGGCGGCGGCGGCTACCACAATGGTGGTGGCGGCGGCGACCAATACCACAACAGCGATGGTGGTGGTGGTGGCGGCCACTACCATAACACCGGCGGTGGCGGTGGCCACTACGACAACTCTGGTGGGGGCAACAATCCTCGGCAGCGTCCCTTCTCCAACAACAACAGGGGGCGCTTTTTTCAGGGGTATGATGGTTATGAAAATAAGTGTCAGATTTGTAAAAAAAAAAACCACATTGCTAAGGATTGTGACTGGCGCTATGCCAACGACAACTCCCAACGCAAGAAAGTTGCAGCTGCTGTGGACAACTCCTATGGTGTTGACACAAATTGGTATGCGGACTCCGGCGCCACAAACCACATCACCCATGAACTCGAGAAGGTGACGATGCACGAAAAATACAATGGTCATGATCAGATCCACAATGCAAATGGAGAAGGTATGGATATAGATCATGTTGGTCATTCAATTATCAAAACCCCTCATCGTGATCTTCATCTTAGAAATATCTTGCATGTTCCTGACACTTCTAAGAATCTTCTTTCTGTTCATCGCATTGCTCTTGACAATCATGTGTTCTTAGAATTTCACCCCTATTTCTTTTTGATTATGGATCAGGTCACGAGGAGGGTTCTCTACTGAGGTAGATGTGTGCATGGGCTATATTTGTTGATCCCACAGTTTAGAAGCTTCAATAAACAAGTGTGCGGTGTCATCAAACTATCATCAGAACGATGGCATGCATGCTTAGGACATCCTTCGTTTTCTATTGTTCAACAAGTGCTTAGAAATAATCAGCTCCCGTGTGTTGGTGAGCGTAGTCCTGAAACTATTTGTGATTCTTGTCAGCAAGCAAAATCTCATCAATTACCCTACCCTGTTTCCACTAGTGTTTCTACCAAAGCTTTGCAACTCATTTTTTCCGATGTTTGGGGTCCGGCCCTCTCTTCTGTTGGTAGACACACCTACTACGTTAGTTTCATTGATGATTTCAGCAAATTCACTTGGATCTATCTCCTTAAAAAATGATGCGACGTTTTCCAAGTTTTTAAGAATTTTCAAGCACTTGTTGAACGACAATTCGATAGCAAAATCCTTGCCGTCCAGTCAGACTGGGCAGCGAATATGAGAGACTCAATACGTTTTTTCAGACCCTTGGTATTTCTCATCATGTCTCATGCCCGCACGCACACCAACAAAACGGTTCCGCAGAATGCAAGCATCGCCACATTGTTGATGTCGGGCTTGCCCTTCTTGCGGGCGCCTCCATGCCTCTCAAGTTTTGGGATGAGGCGTTCCTCACCGCCGTTCATCTCATCAACATGCTACCTAGCCGTTTTATTAACAATGAGACACCCATGCAATGTCTTCTTCATACTCGTCCTAATTATCATTCCCTCCATGTGTTCGGTTGTGCCTGTTGGCCTAATCTTCGTCCTTATAACACTTGGAAACTCATGTTTCAATCTAAACAATGTGTTTTTCTGGGCTACAGTGCACAACACAAGGGTGTCAAGTGTCTTGACGTATCCTCTGGTAGAGTCTATATATCTCGTGATGTTGTTTTTGATGAGACCGTTTTTCCTTTTGCACACCTTCATCCTAATGCTGGTGCTCTCTTGCGCAAGGAAATTCTTCTTCTTCCTTCTCATCTCTCCAGTATAGATAGTGGGGATGATAATTTGAATGATCATATGACTAATCCTTCTAACCATGCATCTGAGAATCATGTTACAGGGCAAGACAATGCAGCAACAGAAAAAAATCTGGCAACAAATCATCAAGAAAACGTCACACATGGGCCATATTTTATGTGTCCCCTGGGTGGTGGCAGCTCTACTGCCGAATCCCCCTCGGGATCGGTACCACCAGACCTGGCGCGATCATCCTCGGATCCGTCGCCCTGCCAGGCAGGCCAGGGTAGTGGATCGGTGTCTGGGTCCGCGCCTGTCGCGCCGCATCAACCCATGACCGACACGCGGCAGCGGTCCGCCCCGCCTCCCCCCGGTGCGCCTATCACGGGCCAATCATTGCACGGGGACGCGCCCATGCTGTTTTCCACCGAGCCGCGGGTCTTTGTCAGGCGGGGCCCGCGTCCATCGGTGGCTGGGGACACGGGTGTCCATCCTGATCCGTCTGGCCCGCTTGGACCGCTCGGATATTCTGCGCCGAGCCCATCGCCTTCAGCTGCACCCTTGGCCACACCTGATCCGGTCGACCCTGCATGCGACAGGATCTCCTCGGGATCGCCGGGATCTTCTGTCCCGGAGCAGCAGCCTGGATCCTCTGCGGCTGGGTCTTCTGCAGCGGCTCAGCAGCCCGTTTCTCCTCCTCATACACGTCATCGAGCAGGGGTAATCCAGCCTGTTAATTATAAAGTTAAATTTGGTTTAGCTTGCTCAACAGGAGAACCAACCACCTTTCGTGAAGCATGCACCGATTCAAGGTGGAAACAGGCTATGGAAGAAGAGTTTCAGGCTCTTAAGAGAAATAAAACATGGCACTTGGTCCCTGCCCATTACGGTAAAAATTTGATTGATTGCAAATGGGTGTTCAGGATAAAGAAAAAGGCAGATGGTACGATCGATCGCTACAAAGCCAGACTTGTTGCAAAAGGATTTAAGCAAAGGTATGGCATTGATTATGAGGACACCTTCAGTCCTGTTGTGAAAGCTGCTACTATTCGTCTCATTTTATCTATTGCTGTCTCTAGAGGATGGAGTCTCAGGCAACTAGATGTTCAGAACGCGTTTCTTCATGGTGTTCTGGAAAAGGAGGTATATATGAAACAACCTCCTGGTTTTGAGGACAAAAATAAACCTTTTCATGTGTGCAGACTTGACAAACCCTTGTATGGACTGAAGCAGGCTCCACGGGCTTAAAGCTTCAAGCCCTTGGTTTCACTCCATCTAAGTCTGATACATCGTTGTTCATCTATAATAAATCAAATACGTCCATATTTGTACTTATATATGTTGATGATATTATTGTCACCAGTTCCTCAAATAATGCAATCACAGCCTTGTTAAAAGATTTGAATTCAGAGTTTGCCCTCAAAGATTTAGGGGATTTGCATTTCTTTCTTGGTATCGAGGTCAAGAAATTGAGGGAGGGCAGTATTCATCTTTCTTAGGAAAAATATGCCACTGATCTTTTGAACAGAGTTGGATTGAAGGGTTGTAAATCGTCACCAACACCATTGTCTAGTACAGAAAAATTATCTCTTGCAGAAGGTGAAGTCTTGAGTCAAGAAGATGGCACTAAATACAGGAGTTTGGTAGGTGCTCTACAGTACTTGACACTCACCAGGCCTGATATTTCCTTTGCTGTAAACAAAGTATGTCAGTTCCTTCATGCACCTACCTCATCACACTGGACAGCGGCAAAACGTATACTCAGATATATCCATGGTACCTTGAGTGTTGGTCTAACTTTTAATAAGTCTGCCTCCACTCTTGTTAGTGCTTTCTCTGACTTTGACTGGGCAGGATGTTTGGATGATCGATGATCGACGGGTGGCTTTGCGGTATTTTTTGGACCAAACTTGATATCTTGGTGTGCACGGAAACATGCCACAGTTTCAAAATCCAGTACTGAGGCAGAGTACAAGGCTTTAGCAAATGCTACAGCCGAGGTTATTTGGGTAAAGACTATGCTTAAGGAACTTGGAATAAAACATATCCAAACTCCGTGTCTATGGTGTGATAATCTTGGTGCCACCTATCTGTCAGCGAATCCTGTTTTTCATGCATGAACTAAGCACATTGAGATTGATTATCACTTTGTCAGAGAAAGAGTTGCCAACAAAGAATTGGATATACGGTGTGTGCATTCCAAAGATCAAGTTGCAGATGGCTACACAAAAGCATTGGCTACAAGACCATTTGAGGAGTTCAAGCGTAATCTTAACTTAGTGAAGTTATGATTATGGGAGGGTGTTAAACATGTGATATTGGCTGCTGTTGCCGCATCTAGTTAGGAGATAGATATTGTTCTGTTTGTTTAACTTTGTACCTTATCTCTATCTATCTCTCCCTTGTAAATCTCCTCACGGCTGATCTCTATAACAACCGAGGTATCCTTGTAACACAAGCAATGATCAATACAAATACGCGGGCTCCCATGTATGGGAGTTTGAGACGCTTCATCAAGTTTAACAGTTAGGGGCAAGGATAACGTGGAATGCTATTGCGAACAACAGTGATATAAAGGATTAGTACGGTAGCTGAAAGCCAACTCTTGGTGATTCATCAGGTTTAGTCATTAAAAGCATTCTCATCGAACTCATTAACTTCAGGAGCATTATCATGAGACTGTGTCTGGGAGACATTTTTTTCAGTACTTTGAGAGGCGTTCGTCGAAGTTTGGAGGACAAAGGCGGCACTGTGGTTTCGGGAGAGAGAGGAGGCGCACGAGTTGCGAAGAGTCGGGAACCGCTCAAGAAGGACGATGGTTGTATATATAGCCAGGAAAAATAGCCTAACGTCATGAGAGAAATTGAACGGTTCACATCCATAGCCCCTTCAGATTGGGTTGTTGTTTTTGTCCAGGCAGTGTCTAGGCTGTCCGCCCGAGTGTATAGGGGAGAGTGGGGTCCAGTTGGAGATGCTCCCAAGCCCCATCTTTTTTCCTCAACACATGGTATATTTAGCAAGATAATACAGAACCACAACAATGCTGGGACAACTACAAAAAGCCTGTTTTCCTCTACAATTCCTCTAAAACCGACCTTTTCTATAACTTAATCCGAACAAATTCTGACCAGCATAACAACTATGTAGAAGGATTGGTGTATAGTTTTCGGGTCAAGAAGTAGCATGATAAGTACACGGATGCATTACCGGCAATAATCAGAGCGAAGCGAAATAATAACCAAATGCTCTTTCAAGAAACTATAGCTAATGTAAGATATTTAATAGTTAATGCTTGAGGATTGCTTTAAGATTATTTTCTGGCTTGGTGCTTTAAACGGAATTACAACACAAGATCCGAATTCCAGATACACAACATCCATACTTTACATTCAATTTTCAGTTTTGAGTGCAAAGTAGACATCAGTACTAATGACCGAACAGAATGAAGTAACACAAACATCTAGTAGAGATGTTTTAAGGACTCAAGTAACCTACCATTGTAGTCAGTCGCTACAAAACAGGGCAATGGTGATGATGCCCACCACCATCGGCTCATGTCATTTGGTCATTTTCGACTTTTCTCTTTGTAGCCTCATCCACACCGTTTTAGCTGGTGCAGAGGCATATTTTTGAAAAATCTGGTGCGTTAAGGTGGAGTAGTGCAAGTCAGAAGCATATTTACCATTTGGAACACCAATGACTTTATAATCCAGCTGAACGTAATGACCTGAACACCAATGATATTTGACCACAACAAGAGATTTTGAAGAATGTTTTCACCATACTCAACCGCAACAACTTTTTATCCTGCCATTTTCTCGAGACAACAACCGCTCTATGGCACACCTAAAGGCCATTTTTTCCACCACACAGTATATACTACAACTGTTGTGCTTAACAGAAACTACAATACAAACGCATCCCAAAAAAACTACTAAACCGGTTTCCCCTATAATCTCTTTAAAACCAGTTTTTCTAAAACTGCATCCGAAATTCTGAACAACCCTTAACAGCATAATGAGTGGGACTCAACAGGATGGTGAAAAGTTGCGGCGCAAAATGGACAGGGAAGTTCCTTCGCTCACCCTATTTGGAAAATATTATGGACACTCGGATACCTGCAAAGGTGAAGATCTTTATCTGCCTCTGCCTACACGGAACAATTCCATGTTTCTACATTCTCACGAATAGTCATATGATGGACTCTGCACTATCTCATGTCTGCGGAAATTAAGGATGCCAAAGATATTCAACATGTACTTCTTATGTGTGAACTGAAAAAATCTGTTTGGAAGGAACTTGGCATCGAAAAGGTGGTAAATGATGCCCTTGGGTACACTGTACTTGAATTTTTACTCTATGACCCCAAATCACAGGAGCGGTACCTGGGCACTGTAGCATTTCAGGATGTTGTCGGCTTGTCGCTACAGCCTGTTGGTACATACGGTGGCAGAGGAGGCAGAAAAGGAATGGCGAGTGTTGCAGAACCCTTCCAAATCAGTGGTGCCGACCAAGTGTTGGTGACAAGCCATGTAAGATCTGCCAGAACAAACCAACACCTCCAAGGCGTAGTGGTTAGAGGAAACCACCCCATGGTATGTTTTTACTGAATGTTTGTGCTGGCTACTCCTATGAGGCCGGATGAGGATGCAGGTGATTTTGTTGCTGCTTCTAATTGCCTCCTGAATCAAGTCCTTGACGCGAATACAGCTGAAGATATCGCAGTCCGTTAGGGCCTGACTCTTGCAAGAAATCTGAACATTCAGAGGGTGTTTGTTTCCAGGGACTTATTGGTTTAGGGACTTAAAAAAGTCCCTATAGGTCCCATCTAAACCAAACAAGAGGGACTTATAGGGACTTAAAGTGGGCATTTGGGACTTATGAAATAAGACTCTCAAGGAGGGACTTATAGGGACTTATAGTTGTAATATAGTCTTTTAGTCCATGTTAAGTCTCAGGAACCAAACAGGTAGGGACTTTTTAGGGACTTGAGACTTATAAGTTGGGACTTAAAAAAGTCCTAAGACTTTTGAAACAAACAGAGCCTCATTCTATAATCGTGCAATCAGACTGCCTTGTAGTTGTAGTGGTTCAGGAGATGATAATCTGCACCTATCCTCTATTTTTCGAAAACGATGCAAGTAGCTGATTCGGGGCTCTGGGAAGGTCAAGGAATGTCAAGATTGAGCACTGTGCTCAGGAAGCAAATTTCGTAGAGCATGAGCTAAGTTATTGTGGCTGGAGGATGCCCCAGATTCTATTCTGCAACTTCTTGTGGATGATATATCTTGTGTTTAGGTAATAAAGCTGCGATATACACAGCTGCATGCATTACAGCTAGTATTTAGAGGGAAATAACAACAAATGCTGGTTAGAACTATAGCTAAGAGAAAATATAATGGTGAATGCTTGAGGATTACATGTAGTTTTCCTTTTTCTTTTTTTGCTTAGTTCTTTGATGCAAAATTGGATGGTCTAGATAAAAGGTGAGGGTGCATGGTAGTAGAATTACAACTTTCCCAAGGTCCCAAAGTCTACATACACGGCATCCATACTTTACATTCAGTTCTTCAGTGCAGAAATACAGATGCGTGGTAATAACCGGATAGAACGAAGCAACATAAGCAGCTAGTAGTGATGTATTAAGGACACATGCAAACTACCATTCTAGTCACCGGTCGCTACAAAACAGGGCAGCTATGACCAACGGCGCCATCACCAGCTCTTGTCATTTGGTCATCAACTCAATAATTAAACTAATACACAATGGATAAGCAAGGTGTGTGGATGTGCAGTCTAAATACTACTACTTTCTTTTTTCTCGCAAGGAAAGAAATTAACCGTTCTAGCTACTCACATGAGTAGACTGAATGTGATTGATAAGTAGCATTTTTGTTCTGGAACATAAATATGCAGCCATACATAGATAAGTAGCATAACCATTAGTACGTACTACAAGTTTGGATGCCATATATGATAAAAGTACCAAATGCATTACTACTAAATCTCCATAACCATATCCTTTGCCACGTCCCATTCAGCCGGGAGAATTCTAGCTATCAGCTCCTTGAGAACCGATGGGCAGCTGGACTTGAGATGCTCATAACCGTCGGTTACCATCATAGCCTTGAAATTGGAAGGAGAAGCAAGGAATTGCAAACAAGCTTCTTTGAGACGATGGAAACCATGCTGCTCGGCCAGAGCCAAACTGGTGGCCACCATGCCGGAATCAATTTGATTGCACAGTTTCTGCTCACATATCTGCTTCAGCCTCTCAATATTGTACCTGTCAGCCGCCACTAGCAGATGGCTAGCCATCACCACATCAAGCACTGGAGAGACTGAATCGGTGTATATGAAGTTGAGCAAGGACTTGAACACATCAGCTTCCATGTCACAAATTTCAATAGGACTAGCTGCAGAACTCTCCTTCATGGCGCCGAGGAGCTCCGCCTTGAAGACAGATGACCGAGCAGCAAGGACGCACCTGTGGGTAGAGAATGTCTCTCCGCCGACCTGAATGGTGAGGTCTGCGGCATCCTTATTCTTGAGGAGGTCTCCGAGATGCTGGTGCAGGTCGCTTGGAGGAACCCTTGTTTCTTCGTCGTGGATGATGGTGAGATCGCACCTGATGCTGAGACAGTCGTCCATGAGATGCGCCGACCCCTCCAGATCAGCCTTCTTGATGAACTCATTGTAGCCCCAGTTTGTAACTTTCCTTGAGAAGGTGCGTATAGCGCTGGAGGTACGGCTGTATGAAGGCACAGGTTGTCCATTCTTGTCAAGTAGACTGAGCGTGTATTTCACCTTCACATCTTCGGCATTGGCAGATTGAAGATATAGAAAAAGAGATATTGAATCGGCATAATCCTTATTGCAACCGTTTGGGCAATATCTCACGGCCCAGTTATAGCCCCCTGTAGAAATTGTAGGATGGATGAATATTGTTATGTTGTTGTTTTGATCCGACCCAAGTGTGGGGTATATATAAAGTACAATATGAGGGAGAGAGACTTGGAGTAGAGGGCAAGTCGTACATGGTTAAAGCTATTCTATCTCTATCTCCTTATCTCTATCTTAAACATATTTATATTCTAACATTCCCCCTCAGTCGTAGCGGGAGTGAAGCGGACGATTGCGACTGAATTTGAAGTCTTGCGCTTCTGCCGTCCTCTCTGCTGCACCATCATTAACTGCGTCTCTGATAGCTGATGGGTCGGCACCTAGGGCGGTGACTGCGTCCCCTTCTGGTGCCTTCCCCGTCTTCTCCTCTATTTCCTCCCGCAGTCACAACAGGAGTGTCGTCGACGCAAGTGACGAGGCGGACGCTGTTGACTGGAGTTGTTGCCGATGAGTTGCTGTAGACGTAGCCATTAATGTCAAGGTAGCCGATCATGGTGATGTAGCAGTGGTCGATGGTGTGGTCGTCGTGGATGATGAAGCCGCACAAAGCCGGAGGCGCAAAACAAATGCGCTATGACGGAGCTGCAGACATGGACGGTGCACCTTGCGAATGTCAGAGGGTGCCATCGGCGATGAATCCACCGGTTTTGCCAAGACCGGAGGAAGGCCATCGAGCACACATCACTAGTAGAAAACAGGGCTTTGGTCCAGGCCGGGTCAGCCCATTAGTCCCGGTTCAGTCCAGAACCGGGACCAATGTGGGCATTGGTCCCGGTTCATGAGCCCAGGGGGCCGGCCGGGCCACGTGGGCCATTGGTCCCGGTTCATCTGGACCTTTTGGTCCCGGTTGGTGGGATGAACCGGGACCAATGGGCACCGCTCCTGGCCCACCACCATTGGTCCCGGTTGGTGGCTTGAACCAGGACCAAAGGCTCCTGAGGGAGTCCTGGATTAAGGGGTGTTCGGGTAACCGGACTATACCTTCAACCGGACTCCTGGACTATGAAGATACAAGATTGAAGACTTCGTCCCGTGTCCGGATGGGACTTTCCTTGGCGTGGAAGGCAAGCTTGGCGATGCGGATATTCAAGATCTCCTACCATTGTAACCGACTCTATGTAACCCTAACCCTATCCGGTGTCTATATAAACTGGAGGGTTGTAGTCCGTAGGCAATCAACTCCATATACAACAATCATACCATAGGCTAGCTTCTAGGGTTTAGCCTCCTTGATCTCGTGGTAGATCTACTCTTGTACTACCCATATCATCAATATTAATCAAGCAGGACGTAGGGTTTTACCTCCATCAAGAGGGCCCGAACCTGGGTAAAACATCGTGTTCCCTGCCTCCTGTTACCATCCGGCCTAGACGCACAGTTCGGGACCCACTACCCGAGATCCGCCGGTTTTGACACCGACATTGGTGCTTTCATTGAGAGTTCCTCTGTGTCGTCGCCTTTAGGCCCGATGTCTCCTTCGATCTTCAACAACGATGCAGTCCGGGGTGAGACTTTCCTTCCCGGACAGATCTTCGTCTTCGGCGGCTTCGCACTGCGGGACAATTCGCTTGGCCACCTTGAGCAGATCGAAGCTACGCCCCTGGCCATCAGTCAGGTTTGGAAGCCTAAACTACACGGCTGACATCCGCGGAGACTTGATCTTCGACGGATTCGAGCCACAGCCAAGCGTGCCGCACTATCTCGATGGGCACGATATAGCTCTGCCGCCAAACAGCACCTTGGAGGCCGCACACGCATCGGTTTCGACCATTGATTCGGAACCTACTGCGCCGATCGAGGATCAGCGGTTGGACGCTGCCTCAGGGGCTGCGATCTCAGAGGCGATCGAGCCGAACTCCAGCCCCGCACTCCGCATGGCCCGTGACTCCGAGGAGCGAATCCCTCTCCGAACTCCGAGCCCCCCGCGCCCCTGCCAATCGAATCCGAGTGGGACGCCAGTAATGGAGTTCACCGCCGCAGACATCTTTCAGCATTCGCCTTTTGGCGACATCCTGAATTCTCTTAAGTCTCTCTCTTTATCAGGAGAGCCCTGGCCGGACTACGGTCAGCGAGGGTGAGATACGGACGATGAGGAAATTCAAAGCCCACCCACCACCCACTTTGTAGCCACTGTCGACGATCTAACCGACATGCTTGACTTCGGCTCCGAAGACATCGATGGCATGGACGACGATGTAGGAGACGAACAGGAACCAGCACCTGTAGGGCACTGGAAGGCCACCTCGTCATATGACATATATATGGTGGATACTCCAAAAGATGGAGATGGCGATGGAACAGTGGGGGATGACGCCCCCAAGAAACAGCCAAAGCGCCGGCGTCAGCGGCGCCACTCTAAATCCCGCCAAAGCAAAAACGGTGATTCCGGCACGAGAAATAATACTACCCCGGATAGCGCCGAAGAACACCCACCTCAGCAAGATTCGGCACAGGAAGATGGAGAAGCCAGCCCTCATGAGAGAGCGGCAGACCAAGAGGTCGAGGATGATAACTATACGCCTCCCTCCGAAGACGAGGCAAGCCTCGATGACGACGAATTCGTCATACCATCAGACCCCGCCGAACAAGAGCGTTTTAAACGCAGGCTTTTAGCCACGGCAAGCAGCCTCAAGAAAAGCAGCAACAGCTTAGAGCTGCCCAAGATTTGCTAGCTGACAGATGGACTGAAGTCCTTGCGGCCGAAGAGTATGAACTCGAACGCCCCTCCAAGAGTTACCCGAAGCGCAGGCCGCTACCCCGATCAGAGGAGGAAGCACCTACATCACCAGCGCATGACATGGCAGACCGGCCACCTCGCGGCCGCGACAGAGAGGCCTCTCGGCCCTCCACCCAAGCCATGCCCCGACGCCGCTCAACTAAGGCACGGGAAAATGTGCCAGACCTGCGAGACATACTGGAGGATAAGGCAAGACAAACAAGATCGATCTACGGATCGCGCAGGCGCCCTACGGCATGTGACAATGATCTTCACTCCGGATACAACAAATCCGGCCGGGCCGAACACAACAGACATAGCTCTTCCGAGCTGCGTCGTGATATAGCCCAGTATAGAGGCGCCGCACACCCGCTATGCTTCACGAATGAAGTAATGGATCATAAAATCCCAGAGGGTTTCAAACCCGTAAACATCGAATCATACGATGGCACAACAGATCCGGCGGTATGGATCGAGGATTATCTCCTTCACATCCACATGGCACGCGGCGATGATCTACATGCCATCAAATACCTCCCACTCAAACTTAAGGGACCGGCCCGGCATTGGCTTAACAGCTTGCCAGCAGACTCAATTGGTTCTTGGGAGGACCTGGAAGCCGCATTCCTCGACAACTTCCAGGGCACTTACGTGCGACCACCGGATGACGACGACTTAAGCCACATAATTCAACAGCCAGAGGAATCGGCCAGACAATTCTGGACACGGTTCCTAACAAAGAAAAACCAGATAGTCGACTGTCCGGACGCAGAGGCCCTAGCAGCCTTCAAGCATAACATCCGCGACGAATGGCTTGCCCGGCACCTGGGACATGAAAAGCCGAAATCCATGGCAGCCCTCACGACACTCATGACCCGCTTTTGCACGGGAGAAGACAGCTGGCTAGCTCGCAGTAACAACTTATCAAAGAACCCTGGTAATTCTGATACCAAGGACAAAAGTGGCAAGACATGTTGGAATAAGCAAAAACGCCGCGCTAGCAGCGACAACAATGAAGACACGGCAGTCAATGCCGGATTCAAAGGCTATAAATCCGGTCAGCGGAAAAAGGCATTCAAAAAGAATACTCAGGGCCCGTCCAGTTTGGACCGAATACTCGATCGCTTGTGCCAGATACATGGCACCCCCGAAAGGCCAGCCAATCACACTAACAGGGATTGTTGGGTGTTCAGTAGGCAGGCAAGTTAAGGGCCAAAAACAGAGACAAGGGGCTGCACAGCGACGATGAGGAGCCTAAGCAGCCGAACAACAATGGACAGAAGGGCTTTCCCACACAAGTGCGGACGGTGAACATGATATACGCAACCCACATTCCCAAGCGGGAGCGAAAGCGTGCGCTACGGGACGTATACGCGATGGAGCCAGTCGCCCCAAAGTTCAACCCATGGTCCTCCTGCCCGATCACTTTTGATCGAAGGGACCATCCCACTAGCATCCGTCATGGTGGCTTCGCCGCATTGGTTCTCGACCCAATTATCGACGGATTTCATCTCACAAGAGTCCTCATGGACGGCGGCAGTAGCCTGAACCTGCTTTATCAGGATACAGTGCGGAAAATGGGCATAGATCCCTCAAGGATTAAGCCCACAAGAACATCCTTTAAAGGCTAATACCAGGTGTACAGGCCAACTGTACAGGCTTAGTAACACTTGACGTGGTCTTCGGATCCCCGGACAATTTCTGAAGCGAAGAGTTAATCTTCGATATAGTCCCGTTTCGCAGTGGCTATCACGCCCTGCTCGGACGAACCGCATTCGCAAAGTTCAATGCGGTGCCGCACTACGCATATCTCAAGCTCAAGATGCCAGGCCTCGAGGAGTAATCACGGTCAACAGAAACACCGAACGCTCCCTCCGTACGGAGGAGCACACGGCGGCTCTCGCAGCGGAGGTACAAAGTAGCCTTCTTAGGCAATTCTCCAGTCCGGCCATTAAAAGGCCAGACACTGCCAACCGCGCCCGGAGTAACCCACAGCAGGACCGCCTGGCACACTCTGAGCAAGCATAGCAATGCGGCCCCAACCCCAGCTCTCGCGACATAGCAAAACCAGTACCTCGCGTACATAACTACGCCCTTGAAATACCATGGGCACATGGGAAGGGGCACAATAACGGCATGCCCAAAATACGGCTTAAAACGTACTAGGGGCTGCCGGATTCTTTTTTAAATTTTTTTGTTACTTTCAGGACTCCATACTTCGGACGACCTGTTCGGCAATTCGACTGCCGCACAAACGATGCAAGCTCCAGGGAGGCAGACAAGCCATGCCGCATTATGGAACTCCCAGGTGGTCTCTGTTACGAGCGGTATACCTATTTTAAATACAATTCCGCGGCCTGCCCCTGGTCAGGACATACTAAATAGTCCAATATCTTTTGCTTACCGCACTATTTGTATCGTTCGGCTTTGATAAATAGCCTCTCTATAAACAATGCTTAGCTTCTTGTCTATTTTTTGCATTATCTTCTTTTCACATTTATGTTTATTAAATGACATGATTGCACCCGTACACCATGGTACGGCAAACACGCCAGGGGCTTCAGTACCCCTCATAATGGTGTGAGAAGTCCGTACACTTTCACAAGTGCGGCACCCCGAACTTATAGCACTATATGCATCGGCTCCGAATCATGATTTGGGTCAATAGTTGGGTTTGCCCGGCTCCTATGTTTTGGTGCCTTACGTTCCGCTCTATCGGCTAAGGTAGCACTAGGAGAACCACTGCGATTGTGCCCCGGTTCAGCTGGGTTAAGCACCTCAGTGGAGAAAGCTAAAACTGACTGTCATGATGTGGCGAGAGACCGGTCGTTGTTCGAGAGGTTTTTTGAGTCCCTAAAGGCTTATGCCGCTTCGAGCGAGGAGCTGGCTTTGTCCGGCCAAGGCGTGGATAGCGCCCCGAACTCGGTCTTCCGAACTAGGGGCTTCGCCGAAATTTAAAATTATAGAGTTCTATGGCTAAGTGAGATTGTTCAAGCATTATAGTCCGATTGCCTGGTTCGTTGTGCTGAGCGCCTCCCTCGAAGGACCCAACTATGGGAAAAAGAGCGCTCAGGTTTATCCCGAACACCCCAGCACTAGTGGCATGGGGGCAGAAGCCGACGACTGGCCATCTCTCAATTTTTGATAAACGGCCGTACATAAAGTAATATTTTAAATTCAATAAGCATTGCTTAGCGCATATGAACAAGTTTTCAGTGCACAGGATAAACACGAGCGAGTTCATTCAAAAATCACATCCTTGGTACATCCATCCGCCACAAGGCGGGCACCTGCAAGAACATCCTTGTAGTAGTTCTCGGGCTTGCGATGCTCCTTCCCCGGCGGCGGCCCGTCCTTCACAAGCTTCTCACCGTCCACCTTACCCCAGTGCACCTTTGCACGGGCAAGGGCCCGACGGCCACCTTCGATGCAGACGGAGCGCTTGATGACCTCGAGCATCGGACAAGCCTCCACCAGCCGCCGCACCAGCCCGAAATAGCTCCCAGGCAGGGCCTCTCTGGGCCACAGCTGAACTATGAAGCCCTTCATGGCCTGCTCGGCCGCCTTGTGGAGCTCAACCAGCTGTTTCAGCTGGTCACTCAAGGGCACAGGGTGTCCGGCCTCAGAATACTGAGACCAGAACACCTTTTCCGTCGAGCTACCCTCTTCAGCTCGGTAGAATGCGGCGGCATCGAATACGCTGCGGGGAAGATCTGCAAATGCCCCTGGAGAGCTCCGGATTCGGGTAAGTAACAGGTAGTTCACTTTTATATTTCTGCTTTGCATAAAGAATGCCTTACCCACTGCTATCTTCCTCATCTCCTCCAACTCTTGGAGGGCCTTTTGGGCTTCGGCCTTGGCAGACTTGGCAGCCTCTAGGGCCGTTGCAAGCTCGGATGCTTGCGCCTTCGACTCCAGCTCCAAACTCTCATGTTTTTTCATGAGAGCCTGAAGCTCTTGCTGCACCTCGCCGACCTGAGCCCCAAGTCTGTCTCGCTTGGTGCGCTCCGCGGCCGTTTTCTTTTTGGCCTCAGACAGCGCCTGCTTAAGGGTCGCCACCTCAGTCGTGGCCCCTACAATAAGCAGTACAATCCTGTTACTCTTTTTGCAATCAAGCCTTTTTATAGGCACTTTTTCTGTAAGGTACTTCTTCTTCCTCCTCGAGCCGCCGCTTGGCAAGGCCGAGCTCTTGTTCGGTCCGCTCGAGGTCCTGCTTCAGGACACCACCTCCGTAGTCAGTGCGGCGATGGATAGCAGCGAAGCCTGCATACGCATATTGACTCTTTTTTTAGACTCCTGTGAAATTTAATAGATCCTCTATTCGGCTTTTCTTTCCGAACGCCAAACGGAGCATCAAGGGCTACTGTCTATGCGGTAATATTTTTACATATTTTTACTTACCTCGAAGGTTGTTAGAAGGCTAGCGCAAGCTTCAGTCAGTCCGCTCTTGGCGGACTGAACCTTCTGGATCACCGTACTCATAATAGTACGGTGCCCCTCGTCGATGGAGGCGTCGTCAAGCACCTCCAGCAGATTGTCCGGCACCTCCGGTTGGACGGAGGCCACCGGCTTATAAGGCTTGCTCCTCTTGGTAGGAGTTCGCCTACCGCGGTCCGGAACTGATTCCGGCGCGGTGTCCGGCACAAAGCCGGACTTAGAGCCCTGGGGAGCCTTATCCCCTTCACTCCTGGAGTCCGGGAGGTTGCCTTGCGGCTCCTCCGGGACCACCTCCCCCTGCCCCGGAGCTTGTCACGACGCCACTTCGGCGTCGTCTGCAGTGCAGGGGGAGACAGCGGGCGGAACTGAGTTCACGTCCGATGAGTCCAGGGAGCCGCCCGACGATTCATCGAATTCGGCCCGGGGCGGACTGCATAATTACATTTGACATTAGGGAAAGCTGTGCAACAAAAGAACATCATGAGTTACTCTGATATCCGAACTTACGATTTCGCCGGACGCTTGGCCCTGTTTGGCCACTCCTCTTTGCCCTCTTCGGTGTTGGGGGCGTAGTCCGGCGGAGGGGTCTTCCTTTTCCTAGACCCCTCGGCCTCCCCCGTTGGGGCGGCCTTCCTCTTCTCTCCTCCCTCCGCTGGGGGGGGGAGAGTTTTCTTCTTCCTCCTCCTCATTTTCGCGGGAGGAGGGCGTCTCGGACTCGTCAGATGACGAGTCCGACACCACCATGTTGCGGGCACTCTTTCAAGTCCCCGTGGTCTTCTTCTTCTTGGCCTTCTTCTCCGGCACCACATAAGGCGCCGGAACCAGCAGCTTCACTAGTAGAGCTGGGGCTGGGTCTTCGGGCAGCGGAGCCGGACAGTTAATCGGTCCGGATATCGCCCGCCAAGCCTGTCAAAGGTAAGGGAGTTTAGATCCCGCATAGAGTCAAACTATGAAAAAAGCTTAACATCCTGTAAAAGGTGTAGATGGCTTACCTCGCTAGCGTGATGCTGCGAGCTGTATCCGCGGTCCTCGGAAGCGGATGTGGGAGCCTCAGCGCCCTTGAATAGCATCTTCTAGGCGTCTTCATATGTCGTGTCGAAAAGCCTGCTGAGGGTTTGATGCTGCGCCGGGTCGAACTCCCACAGATTAAAATTCCGTTGTTGGCACGGAAGGATCCGGCGGACGAGCATAACCTGGATTACATTAACAAGCCGGACTGGCTTGTTCACCAGGGACTGGATGCATGTTTGCAATCCAGTCACCTCTTTTTCGTCACCCCACGACATGCTCGTCTCTTTCCAGGACATAAGCCGCGTGGGGGGTCCGGATCGGAACTCGGGGGCTGCGGTCCATTTCGGATCGCGCGGCTCGGTGATATAAAACCACCCGGATTGCCATCCCTTCAGGGTCTCCACGAAAGAGCCCTCGAACCATAGGACATTGGCTATCTTGCCCGCCATGGCGCCTCTGCACTCCGCCTGGCTGCCGCGCACCACCTTGGGCTTGACATTGAAAGTCTTGAGCCAGAGGCCGAAATGAGGGCGGACGCGGAGAAAAGCCTCACACACGACGATAAACGCCGAGATATTGAGGATGAAATTCGGAGCCAGATCGTGGAAATCCAGGCCGTAGTAGAACATGAGCCCCCGGACAAATGGGTGGAGTGGAAAACCCAGTCCACGGAGGAAGTGGGGGAGAAATACTACCCTCTCATGGGGCCCTGGGGTGGGGAGAAGCTGCCCCTTTTCGGGAAGCCGGTGCACGATGTCCTTGGACAGGTATCCGGCCTTCCTTAGCTTCTTGACTTGGCCCTCCGTGGCGGAGGAGACCATCCACTTGCCTCCCGCTCCGGACATTGCTAGAGAAGGTTGAGGTTGGAAGTGCGGGCTTGGGCGCTGGAGCTCAGGTGCGCAGGAGATGGATAGGCAAAGGAGGAAGAAGGCATAGGTAAAAAGGTGGATCCTTGTCCCCTTATATGGGCGGATGTGGTTGTGCCTCCCCACCTGCCTAGTAAAACTTGCTTGCCTCCCAAGCGCCGTGATAAGTGGCGCGGTTGGGTTACCCACGTCCGTATTGATGAGAATCCCGTAAAAGGGGGGTACACGATCTCTGCTTTGACAAGATGTGCCAAGGAAACCGCCTTGCAAAACACACTGAGGTGGAAAAGTGAAAACGATTCGAGTAAAGGACTTGGCTGTAGTGTGATGACGCACCGCGGAATACGTCAGCAGATTTGATTTGTGTTAATATTATTCTCTCTATGGCAATATGTGGAAGCTTATTTTGCAGAGCCGGACACTACTCTTGGTGTTTACAATCTTCTATGAAGGACTTGGAGGAGGAACCCGCCTTGCAATGCCGAAGACAATTTGCGCGTCGGACTCGTCCTCATTGAAGCCTGGTTCAGGGGCTACTGAGGGAGTCCTGGATTAGGGGGTGTTCGGGTAACCGGACTATACCTTCAGTCGGACTCCTGGACTATGAAGATACAAGATTCAAGACTTCGTCCCGTGTCCGGATGGGACTTTCCTTGGCGTGGAAGGCAAGCTTGGCGATGCAGATATTCAAGATCTCCTACCATTGTAATCGACTCTATGTAACCCTAACCCTATCCGGTGTCTATATAAACTGGAGGGTTGTAGTCCATAGGCAATCAACTCCATATACAACAATCGTACCATAGGCTAGCTTCTAGGGTTTAGCCTCCTTGATCTCGTGGTAGATCTACTCTTGTACTACCCATATCATCAATATTAATCAAGCAGGACGTAGGGTTTTACCTCCATCAAGAGGGCCCGAACCTGGGTAAAACATCGTGTTCCCTGCCTCCTGTTACCATCCGGCCTAGACGCACAGTTCGGGACCCACTACCCGAGATCCGCCGGTTTTGACACCGATAGCTCCCCTTTAGTCCTGGCTCATGTCACCAACCGGGACCAATGACGTGCCTATATATACCCCTCGCTCGCGAGTAGAGCACCCCAGTGCTCTGTTTTTCTCTGGCCGAGGGGGACAGGGCTTGGTGGTGCTCTAGCTCACCTCCTATGCACACAAGGTGTTCGATGGAATGCCCGAGCCACACTACTTAAGCTTTCTCCTCTCCAAGCTCCATTTTCCATAATATTTGTCTAGGTTTAGCGGTCCGTCACGCCCCGTCCCTATCTTCACCGCCGTCGATCACCCGCGCCGAGCTCATCGCCGGCACCACCGTGGTGAGCCTCTTGTTCTTATCTTCTTTTTGAAAGGAAAAATATTCTTACTTGTATGTTTACATAGATACTTGTATTATTTTCTTACTTTTATTATTGCATCTTATTAGTGCGATGGTTTTGGTATCCGCCCCCGTCGGCCCTTGTCCTGTCTATGATTCGGATGTGGTATATATATTATCTTTATAACTATTGGTTCATTTATTGTTTATGAAAATTATGCGACCAACGTGACATAGATTTTATTTATGTAGGATGTATGTGAATTGGAAATGCCAACCAACCCTATTGTCGAGAGGTTAAATTTAGTTGAAGAAGAAAACAATTTGTTGAAGGAAAAAATAAAAAAAATTGAGGAGGAGAAGATGATATTGGAGTTGCATGTTGCGTATGTCGTCGATGATCACAAGATCAAGATGGATGCAATGCGCTTGAAGATTAGAAAGATTAGAAAATATGCCATTCATACCGAGGCTTGGTATCATTATGCCGTTGGATCAATTGTTACCTTGGTTGCGATTATGATCGCATTTGTTTTCACATTGAAATGTTTTACATAGTTTCAATGTATGGTTTAATTAATTAGATGCTCTGGAGAGCTATATGTTGTTAGATGAGAACTATGTATGCACTTTGGTTTTAATGTGATGATGAACTTCTATTAATTTGGACACTTTATTATATATAATGCACGCAGATGAACCGACAATGGATGTACGGTGACAGACACACCCGCGAGTACATTAAGGGCGTGCATGAGTTTCTCGATGCGGCTGAGGCAAACAAGCAGAATGGTTTTATGTGTTGTCCATGCACTCAATGTGGGAATACGAGGTCTTACTCTAACCCGAAAATCCTTCACTCCCACCTGCTTTACAAGGGTTTCATGCCACACTATAATGTTTGGACGAGGCACGGAGAAATAGGGGTTATGATGGAAGACGGCGAAGAAGAAGAGTACGATGACAACTATGTGCCCCCCTGAATACGGTGATGCTGCAACGGGGGGAGCTAGTGAAGATCAAGAGGAACCAGACGATGTGCCCAATGATGCTGCAACGGGTGAAGCTGCTGAAGATCAAGAGGAACCAGACAATGTGCCCGATGATGATGATCTCCGTCGGGTCATTGTCGATGCAAGGACGCAATGCGAAAGTCAAAAGGAGAAGCTGAAGTTCGATCACATGTTAGAGGATCACAAAAAAGGGTTATACCCCAATTGCGAAGATGGCAACACAAAGCGCGGTACCGTACTGGAATTGCTGCAGTGGAAGGCAGAGAATGCTGTGGCTGACAAAGGATTTGAGAAGCTACTGAAAATATTGAAGAAGAAGCTTCCAAAGGATAACGAATTGCCCGACAATACATATGCAGCAAAGAAGGTCGTATGCCCTCTAGGATTGGAGGTGGAGAAGATACATGCATGCCCTAATGACTGCATCCTCTACCGCAGTGCATACAAGGATTTGAACGCATGCCCGGTATGCGGTGCATTGCGGTATAAGATCAGACGAGATGACCCTGGTGATGTTGACGGCGAGCCCCTCAGGAAGAGGGTTCCTGTGAAGGTGATGTGGTATGCTCCTATAATACCACGGTTGAAACGTCTGTTCAGAAATGAAGAGCATGCCAAGTTGATGCGATGGCACAGTGAGAACCAAAAGAAAGATGGGAAGTTGAGAGCACCCGCTGATGGGTCGCAGTGGAGAAAAATCGAGAGAAAGTACTGGGATGAGTTTGCAAAGAACCCAAGGAATGTATGGTTTGCTTTAAGCGCGGATGGCATTAATCCTTTCGGGGAGCAGAGCAGCAATCACAGCACCTGGCCCGTGACTCTATGTATGTATAACCTTCCTCCTTGGATGTGCATGAAGCGGAAGTTCATTATGATGACACTTCTCATCCAAGGCCCTAAGCAACCCGGCAACGAAATTGATGTGTACCTAAGGCCATTAGTTGAAGAACTTTTACAGCTGTGGAATGGAAACGGTGTACGTACGTGGGATGAGCACAGACAGGAGGAATTTAACCTTAAGGCGTTGCTGTTCGTGACCATCAACGATTGGCCCGCTCTCAGTAACCTTTCAGGACAGACAAACAAAGGATACCACGCATGCACGCACTGTTTAGATGACACTGAAAGTATATACCTGGACAAATGCAGGAAGAATGTGTACCTGGGCCATCGTCGATTTCTTCCGACCAACCATCAATGTCGAAAGAAAGGCAAGCATTTCAAAGGCGAGGCAGATCACCGGAAGAAGCCCGCCATGCGCACCGGTGATCACGTGCTTGCTATGGTCAATGATTTACACTATGTAATATTTGGAAAGGGTCCCGGTGGACTAGCTGTTCCGAATGACGCTGAGGGACACGCACCCATGTGGAAGAAGAAATCTATATTTTGGGACCTACCCTACTGGAAAGACCTAGAGGTCCGCTCCTCAATCGACGTGATGCATGTGACGAAGAACCTTTGCGTGAACCTGCTAGGCTTCTTGGGCGTGTATGGGAAGACAAAAGATACACCTGGGGCACGGGAGGACCTCCAACGTTTGCACGAAAAAGACGGCATGCCTCCGAAGCAGTATAAAGGTCCTGCGAGCTACACTCTTACGAAAGAAGAGAAAGAAATCTTCTTTGAATGCCTGCTCAGTATGAAGGTCACGACTGGCTTATCGCCGAATATAAAGGGAATAATAAATATGCCAGAGAAAAAGTTTCAGAACCTAAAGTCTCATGACTGCCACGTGATTATGACGCAACTGCTTCCGGTTGCATTGAGGGGGCTTCTACCGGAAAACGTCCGATTAGCCATTGTGAAGCTATGTGCATTCCTCAATGTAATCTCTCAGAAGGTGATCGATCCAGAAATCGTACCAAGGCTAAGGAGTGATGTGGCACAATGTCTTGTCATTTTCGAGCTGGTGTTCCCACCATCCTTCTTCAATATCATGACGCACGTCCTAGTTCATCTAGTCGACGAGATTGTCATCCTGGGGCCCGTATTTCTACACAATATGTTCCCCTTTGAGAGGTTCATGGGAGTCCTAAAGAAATATGTCCGTAACCGCGCTAGGCCAGAAGGAAGCATCTCCATGGGCCATCAAACAGAGGATGTTATCGGGTTTTGTGTTGACTTCATTCCTGGCCTTAAGAAGATAGGTCTCCCTAAATCGCGGTATGAGGGGATACTGACTGGAAAAGGCACTCTTGGAAGAGACTCAATAATATGCAGGGACGGATATTCTTGGTCTCAAGCAAACTACACAGTTCTACAGAACTCTACCTTGGTGACCCCGTATGTCGATGAACACAAGAACAGTCTGCGCTCCAAACACCCGGAGCAGTGCGACGACTAGATTACATGTGAACACATCAGGACTTTCAGCAGTTGGTTGGAAACACGTCTCAGAGGTGACAACACTGTTTGTGATGAGTTGTACTTGTTGTCCAGGGGACCATCTTTGACTGTATTGACCTACAAAGGATACGAGATAAATGGGAATACATTTTACACGATCACCCAAGATCAAAAGAGCACCAACCAAAACAACGGTGTCCGCTTTGATGCAGCAACCGAGAGGGGAAAGGACACATATTATGATTACATAGTGGACATATGGGAACATGACTACGGACATGATTTTAAGGTCCCTTTGTTTAAGTGCAAATGGGTCAATCTGTCAGGAGGCGGGGTACAGGTAGACCCACAGTACGGAATGACAACAGTGGATCTGAAAAATCTTGGGTACACTGACGAACCGTTCATCCTAGCCAATGATGTGGCACAGGTTATCTATGTGAAGGACATGTCTACCAAACCGAGAAAAAGAAAAGATAAGGAAGCAAATACGTCATATGATGAGCCAAAGCGCCACATAGTTCTTTCAGGAAAAATGGACATCCTGGGAGTGGAGGGCAAGACAGACATGTCTAAAGATTATGAAAAGTTTCATGAAATTCCTCCCTTCAATGTCAAGGCTGACCCAAGCATCCTGATAAATGATAAAGATTATCCATGGTTACGGCGCAATAAGCAAATGACACAAGCGAAGAAAAAGTGAAGACTTTCTCCCGCAACTATTATGATGATACCATGCCAACTTTGTAACACACGAACATGCTACCATTGTCCGTTTTGTACATGCACATGCTATGTGGGTGAAATTATGATACCATCCCAACTTTCAACTTTTTCAGAGTTCATTTGAAATGCTTTCATGTCTTATGGTTCGCCCCTGGCCCATGACCATTAGTCCTGGTTTGTGCCACAAACCGGGACTAAAGGGTTGGTCCTCGTTGCGAGCAGAGTTTAGTCCCACCTCGCTAACCGAAGGGGGCTCACACCGGTTTATAAGCCCTTCCCTCTCTGCCTTGTTGAGCTCCTCTCGAAGTGAAAATAGATGCCCTAATAGAGAAAAGTTTAACCTAAATTCATAGTGAATTTCTCTGAAATTCATAGAAATTTACTAGGAATTTAGGTTGAATTTTCTCTATAAGCGCATCTATTCTCATTTTTTTAGTAAGTTAATCACAAACTTGTGATTCAAACAATTTTCAAAGAATTCAAATTTTAACTATTCAAATTTGAAAACTAATGGCACTAACAGAAAGTTTATAATTTTTCTAAAACTAATGGCACTAACAGAAAGTTTATAATTTTGCTAACCTAAAAGCAAACAGAATTAAAAACTAAAGCAAAAAACAAAATAAAATAAATAATGCAAAAAACAAATAAAAAACAGGAAAAAACTATTTTTATAGTAAAGTTAATCACAAAATAAAATAAATAAAGCAACAAAGAAAACAAAAAAACTAAAAAAGTGTTTTTAAATTTGAAAACTAATGGCACTAACAGAAAGTTTATAATTTTTCTAAAACTAATGGCACTAATAGAAAGTTTATAATTTTGCTAACCTAAAAGCAAACAGAATTAAAAATTAAAGCAAAAAAACAAAAGAAAATAAATAATGCAAAAAAACAAATCAAAAAAACACGAAAAAACTATTTTTTATAGTAAAGTTAATCACAAAATAAAATAAATAAAGCAACAAAGAAAACAAAAAAAACTAAAAAAGTGTTTTCAAATTTGAAAACTAATGGCATTAACAAAAAGTTTATAATTTTTGTAAAACTAAAAGCATAAAGAATTAAAAAATAAAGCAAAAAACAAAAGAAAATAAATAAATCAACAAAAAAATGCCACCTACTTGGCCACCATGGTCTGAATACGACTAGAAACCCTACCATGGGCCAGGATTCAGGCCCGCAGTAGGCCCAGTAGGCCCACAGGCATTGCAGTGACAGATTAGGCCCGAAAGCCTACAGTTGAGAGGAGCTCGGGAGGGTGGGCGCAGCAGCGCTTATAAACCACTCCCGAGCCGTCTCAACTAGCGAGGTGGGACTAAACTTTTGGGCGTGGGGCAGCACAAGGCCATTGGTCCCGGTTGGTGGCACCAACCGGGACTAAAGGGGTTGGTGCCACTAACCGGGACCAAAGGCCGCCGCTTCCCGCCCTTTGGGCTGGCGAAATCCGGCCTTTGGTCCCGGTTGGTGGCACCAACCGGGACTAAAGGTGGCATTGGTCCAGGTTGGTGCCATGAACCGGGACCAATACTCTGTGTATATAAGCAGGACTTAGGAAATTTCCAGTTTCTCATCGACCATTTGCCCCCGACGCCGCCAGGCTGCCCGTGCTCGCCGTTGCTGTCGCCCCGCGCCCCTGCCCGGTGCTCGCCATCGCCGCCCGCTCCTCGTCGCCGTCGCCCTGCCCCTGCCCCGTCCCGCCCCCGCGCGCCGGTGCCCTCGCCGCCCCCGCCTTCGCCTCGAGCTCCCCTGCTTGCGCGCGCCGCCCCGCGCCCCGAGCCCCTGCCACGGACTCGTCGTTGCCGCCCGCCCCTGCCCCGACGCGCACCGCCCTGGCCCGCCCCCGTCGCCGTCGCCCGCGCCCCTGCCCCCACGCGCGCCGCCCCGGCCCGCCCTCGCCGTCGCATGCGCCCCTGCCCGCCTCCTCAGCTTGGTCCGGCCGCCGGCGCCCTCCCTTTGCAAATTTTTTTCATATATATGCTTGTTTATATATATATATATATATATATATGCTTGTTTATATATATATATGTAGTGATTTTTTATAGAATATGATGTTTTTTTCATAGATGATCACATATATGATGTACGCACGAATGTGGATGAAATATGATGTTTTTTTGTTCATAGAACATGATGTTTTTTTAATTCACATATTTTTTTTGTTCATGAGAGAGGCGGGGATGTTGAGGGATCATAGATGTATTTTTTCAGAATTTTCTATCGTGCATAGACGGATTTTAGACCACGGGAGCACCCCCTCTCTATCGTTGCAAAATTTGCTAAGTGATATTAAGAAGGAAGGAAAAGAAGTATAGGAAAGAAAGAAAATAAGAAGAGTAAAGAAAGAAGAAGAGGAGAGGAAGAAGAGGAGAAATAAATAAGAAGAAGAAAAAAGAAGAAAAAAGAAGAGGAGAAGAAGAAAGGAATAGTGGAGAAGAAGAGAAAATAGAATATATTCTATTTTTTCTTCTTCTCCACTATTCCTTTCTTCTTCTCCTCTTTTTTTCCTTCTTTTTTTTCTTTGATCTTCTCCTCTAGCTATTCCTTTCTTCTTCTCCTCTTTCTTCTTCTTCTTCTTCTTCTTCTTCTTCTTCTTCTTCTTCTTAATTTTTATCGGGAACGAGGGTGTCGAGGACCGCCAAGGGGTCGAGGGTCGGGAACTAGGGTAGAGGGTCAAGGGTCGTTAAGGGGCAAGGGTCGAGGGTTTCAGGGTTGAGGGTTCGAGGGTTCTATAGGGTCGAGGGATCGAGGGTCGAGGGTTCCAGGATCGTCTAGGGGTCGAGGGTTCCAGGGTCGTCGAGGGTTCCAGGGGTCGAGGATCGCCGAGGGGTCGAGAGAGGTTTCCTAGTGTCAAAGTATTGAAGAAATCCATGGCTTCATCATTAGCCGGAAGTAACCAGGGCATGACGAAGTCCTCCAAAATTATTTTGGAATGGTGTCCCGGATAGGATAATTTGCCTTTTTGTATGAATTTCAGCAAAGGCCTTCCAAATAACAATATTTGGAACGTTCTTGCTGAACTTTGTACCAAAAAGCGAATTATCCTATCTAGGACTCCGTTCCAAAATAACTTTGGAGAGCTTCGTACCATCATGCACCTGTTACTTTCGCCTAATGATGAAGACATGGTTTTGTAGAATCCTTTGACACTAGGCAACCTCCCGACCCCTCGGCGATCCTCTCGAACATGAGAGGAAGAAGAGGATCGTCGAGGGGTCGAGGGTTTCAGGGTCGTCGAGGGTTCGAGGGGTCGAGGATCGCCGAGGGGTCGAGAGAGAGATTTCCTAGTGTCAAAGTATTGAAGAAATCCATGGCTACATCATTAGCCAGAAGTAACCTGGGCATGACGAAGTCCTCCAAAGTTATTTTGGAATGGTGTCCCGGATAGGATAATTTGCCTTTTTGTATGAATTTCAGCAAAGGCCTTCCAAATAACGATATTTGGAAGGTTCTTGCTGAACTTTGTACCAAAAAGTGAATTATCCTATCTAGGACTCCGTTCCAAAATAACTTTGGAGAGCTTCGTACCATCATGCACCTGTTACTTTCGCCTAATGATGAAGACATGGTTTTGTTGAATCCTTTGACACTAGGCAACTTCCAACCCCTCGGCGATCCTCTCGAACATGAGAGGAAGAAGAGGATAAAAAAAGAAGAGGAAGAAGAAAAAAAAAGAGGAGAAGAAAGAATAGAGGAGTTCTTCTCCTCTATTCTTTCTTCTCCTCTTTTTTTTTCTTCTTCTTCCTCTTCTTTTTATCGGGAACGAGGGTCGTCGAGGGACATAGATGTAGTGTCATCGTTGTCGATATATACCCCCTCCCGATAGCTTCAACACGTGGGGGGGTCGATATTACCCCCTCCTTGAAGCGTTCTCGAGGCCACCCCAAACCCTTGAAGCGTTGTCGAGGCCACCCCAAACCCTAGAGAAGCAGCGTCGAGGCCACTAATTAATATATATGATTCCTTACTATGATTAGGTAGCTAGTTCTACGTTTGCCACTAATATATCCATCTATCATGTTTGAATAATAATTGCCATGTTGTAAATATTTGTAGAAACTATGGACACCGCCCGAGACGAAGCAAAAGAAGCGTTGTTGAGGGACATAATCGCAGAAGGAAGTGATGCCGTCTCGTTGTTTCTCAACGACACCGATTGTCTGGAAGGAGAGGGTGAAGAAGCTGTCTACGGTGAACTAATGCCGGTGCAAGAAGAAGAACATGAGGACGGCTCCGGTGACCCAATGCTGGTGCAAGAAGGAGACCGTGATGACGGCTCCGGTGACCAAACCGAGTCCGGCCAGGTATATATATTAGTTAAGCCTGTGCTGACTAGCTGATTGATGCATTCATTGTTTTGGTATGTACACATATTAATTAAGTCTTTGTTCTTTTTTCTAGCCCTCCGGATCGAGCACAACTTCGGTAAAGAGACGAGGCCCGAAGAAAAAGTTGAGCTCGGATGAAAGGTTTGAGATCATAGCAATCGCGCTCGACGGCCAACCGATTGAACCCATCGAAACAAAGAACACATTTGTTGCTCAGTGCGGGGTTCTGGTTAGGGACAAGATCCCGATAAGCATCCAGCATTGGTTTAAGCTGGCTACAGAAGACCCTGAGGTGTCTTATGTCAATGATATGCAGAAAAATGATCTTTGGACTGAGCTGTAGTCAAATTTCACCCTATCGCCAGAGGATAATCCAGAGAACCCAGTTAAAGAGAAATTAATCAAGTCTTTTGCTCTTAAGATGATGGCAGAACTATTCAGGAGGTGGAAGAAAGAGCTGAATAAGTTTGTCGAAAATGATGAGACACCAGAATTCAAGGGCAGATATGAGAAGATCAGAGATCACTGGCCCGCATTTGTGGCCCACAAGACATCGGAAAAGAGTAAGAAGATGTCGGCGACAAACAAGCAAAATGCTGCGAAGAAGAAGCATCACCATCGCACGGGGTCAGGTGGCTACCTCGTAGCCCGGCCTAAGTGGGCCAAGACTGAGAATGATCTGGTTGATAAAGGGATCGAACCAGAGACAATTAACTGGCCAGACCGTTGCCGGACTTGGTTCTTCGGGGCTGGCGGAACCTTGGACCCTGTAACAGGGAAGTGCATTTGGACGAACGATCAAATGGACATACCAGTCAGGAAGCTGAAGCAGTATATCGAAGCAGCGCAGCAAGGGACGTTCTTTCCAGACAGAGAGAACGACGAGCTCACAATGGCCCTCGGGAATCCTGAGCACCCTGGACGGACACGAGGCACACCAGGCTCCATTCCGTGGAAGGTTGGGTTTCCGGACGCAGACGGTTACAAATCCCATGAGAGGAGGAAAAAAGTGCAGCAGACCCAAATGCAGGCGCTGCAAGCAAGGGTAGATGCGATAGAGGAACGAGAAGCAAATCGCAGCAAACGTACTGCCGAAGCTTCCCCCGAAGCTACCCCGCCATCTCAGCGCAGAAGCAGCGTGGCTTCCACCGAGCTGCTTCAGCCGGAGCATGCCTTGACGGCTCCTGCTAGGTATCCCGTGAATGCTATCATGGAGTCTCAAAATTGCCACCTTATGACGCAATGGATGAATTTGAAGGTCAAGGCGGCTGTTGGCTCTGTTTATCCTACTGAACCCGGCGCAACTTTTCACTGCCGGCCGATTCCAGAAGGATATGCTAGGGTGATGGTGGATGAAATAACGGAGGGATTTGAGGACCTCCAGCTTGACCACCCTACCGGTGAAGGGGAGACTAGGCTGGGGTCTGCTCTGAAGGCTCCATGCCTATGGCGGAAGGAGCTCATCAACCTTCCAAACTGAACGCCTCCTCCACCGCCTCCTCCTCCGGCGAGTCAGGGCACTCCGCCTCCTCCACCGCCTCCTCCTCCGGCGAGTGACGATCAGGGCACTCGACCGGCTCCTTCTCCTGCGCGTGGCGGCACTCCGCCTCCTTCTCCGCCTCGTCAGCAAGGGCGGAAGAGACCTGCCGCCGCTCCGGCTGCTCCGGCGCATCGTAGTCCTTCTCCTCCGCCTCATAAGCAAGTAAAGAAGACAACCGCTCCGTCTGCTCGGTCGGTGTCTAGCAGTACAACCAAAGGCGGGAGGACATACAGATTCGGTCCTTCTCTGAAGACTCCAGAGAAGTTACCATATGAGAGGACCCCGGAGGAGAATGCCGAGATCGCACGAACCGAAGTGGATGACTGGTTTCAAGGGTTGAAAGCAAAGAGACATCCACTTCTGGAGGAGAAGGTAGATCTGGTGAAAGCGAAGCGCACTCTGGCTGCCCTGACAAAACCACCGAAGTCTCCGCCGAAAGGAAACTATGAGCACATTATTGGAAAGGAATTTGCTGAAGCGGAGCGGTCGGGAAGTACTGTCAGTGATCAAAGGCTGAAAGAACGACGAGCTGGGAAACAAATTGCCCAGCTCGGCGAACAAGCGAAGCAATCGTGCCCCCCGCTCAAGGTGCCTAGCCACAACGTCACTAATGATCCGAGGATGGTGCCCGGTTATAGCAATCTTGCAGATTACCTGCCCGACAATGTACATTATGAACCCATGGACATGCAGATACAAAGATACGAGTACGGGAAGCCTCTCGTCAAAGATGAAAGATCTCTATCAACGATGATGCGAAGATTGCATGATTGGTACTTGAAAATCTGCAGAGACTTTGGGGGGAGGAGTACTTTGTATGTGAAAGTTAAAAAGGAGCATGACCTCGTTGGAATTGAATTGTTGCCTGTTCCATTTGAGGAGTTCTATCAGTTTTTCAATCAATTGGCCCTCGATAAAAAAACAGTCGCCTGCTACTGTCTGTAAGTAGTACTACTTCTGTCATTAAGTTTCTCTATATAGCTCAGCTCTTTCATTGCATGTATTTATAATCATCCTCACTATATTATGCAGATTGAAGATCGCCGAATTGAAGAAAAGACAAGTCGGTGATATTGGGTTCATTAACACATATCTCATAGATGCAACTCAGGTTAAATTTCATGCAGCAGCTACCGAGGCCAACTTGCTACGATCGTTCGTAATAAATGAAAACAAAGATATAATACTCTTTCCTTACAATTTCAAGTGAGTGTTACTGTCTTGTGCGTATTCGGTTTCCCTTATATATTAGTCAAGGTTATAGTAATGTAATTGATGAGTTATGCATGCGTGTGCAGTTTCCACTATATTCTCCTAGAGATTAAGCTTGAGTAGGGACTAGTAACCGTCTTAGACTCAAGACGAAAAGATCCCCAGGACTATGCAGACATGACTCAAATACTTGAGAAGTAAGTTAAATCGATCATTATCCACCATATCAGCAACTTTGTTCATTTCCTGATATATCAAGTAATTGTTTTCTTTGTCCGGCAGGGTTTGGAGAAAATTCACCAGAAAAGCTCTGGGACTGCCGAAGGAGCTGCAATTTAGACACCCGAAAGTAAGTACTATAGTAGCATGTTCCGCGCATCTACTAGTCATTCAAGCGCTAGTTTCATCAATACTATTTGGCATTCTTGCTTATCAGTTTGATTGACCTCTATTTCTTGTAAAGTGGTTGTGGCAGGAAACAAGGGAATGATTTCTGTGGATACTACGTTTGCGAGTCCATCTGCCACACGACCTGTGAGCGGGGCTACACTGACGAACAATATGAAGTACGTAAATAACAACATTCACAATTTTATTTTACTACCATCATTTGTGTTGAGTTTCATTCATTCATATATATATGTATTGACCCCCTTCTTTAAATTAGATGTTTTGGAAGCGGGATGAACTCCTAGCACCAGCTCGCATGCGAGCAATTCAAGAGGAATTGGCGGCATTCTTTCTTGACCACGTGATCCCTGAAGACGGAGAATTCTATGTGGACCCTGAGTCCGTATGATTATATTTGTAAGAGATAATTATTGTATATATGTAGCCGGTAGTGTCGGATAGATATACGAGAACTTGTTGTTCGACCAATCTCTCGGAGAAGGAGAGGTGGTCGATATCACTTCTCTCTATATGCATATATGTTCATGACGATCTTCTGTTTCCTTCGTTTGCTTACTAGCTAGCTAGCATGTCTAGTCCTCTCTATACGTATGTATAGTACCTAGCGTCGACCAAGCACGGACATAAGAGAGGACACTTCTCTTTATTAATTATAGCTAGCTAACACAATATATGAAACACCTAAATTAACCCCCCAAAACCCCCAACCCCCCCCCCCTTTCAAAAAAAACAAAAAATCCAGCCACAGAAATGCTGACGCATGGATACCTATTGGTCCCGGTTGGTGCCACCAACCGGGACCAAAGGGTCTCCTGCCTGGGCTCCGCGCACAGGCCACGTGGAGGCCCATCTGTCCCGGTTCTGGATTGAACCGGGACTAAAGGGACAGGGCATTAGTACCGACCCTTTAGTCCCGGTTCCAGAACCGGGACAAAAGGCCCTTACGAACCGGGACAACAGGCCCTTTTTCTACCAGTGCATCGGTTTTGCCAGAACCGTGTGTCCGTGTAGGGTTGTCATTGTAGTGACATCGTGTCGATGCAGTCGTGCCGTCGTTGATGACGCGGTCATTGCCGTCGTGGAGGTCGCGTCTTGTAGAAAAATTTGTCAGAGGACGCTAGGTGTCCATCTTGTGGACGAGGCGGCGGCAGTGTACTGACGATGATGGTGATGAAGACCACGTTGATCAAGACCTTGGCGATGAAGTGTCGGCGATGCAGCGGTGTGTCGACGATGATGCATTGCTTGGAGGCGTCCCTCGTGACGACGGATGTCGATGCCGTGTCGTGCTGAAGAAGACGATGAAGAATTGCACGATTTCCACACCAGCTTGGGGTGTGGATGATGCATGTCGGGTCTGTAGATGTGCTCGGCGAAGATTTGTTTCTTTTCTTGATGTCGTTGTACAGCTTGATGAAGTGGTTCGGCCCGGTGCAGTTCGGCTAGATGCAGTGCAGATGGGTCGGTGTAGGTATAGATCGGTGGCGTAGGTTGATGCAGGAGGTGATGTAGCTCGGCTCGGGATGCAGCGCTCGGTGCAGATGATGGTGTCGCGGCGTCGTAGTAGGATGCGCGGAAAACTGCCCTTCCGTGATCTGAGCCGTGCGTGATCTGCGAGGCGGGCGATGGAGTCCATCTGGTGGTTCCCCGCGTGCGTACAACAGAAACCTCCGCACGGACTGGCATCAATTTGCATGCGCGTGCATCACATCTAGCTCATCTAGGCCACATGTATGCATGCATATGATGAAATCCTCTGGGCGTCCGGTGGCTTCCGTCGGTGATGCAGCCCGCGCGTGGCTTGTGGAGGTCGATGTAGGCGTAGGAGAGCAACGATGAAGCGCGGTTGATGATGCCGTTCGGTAGAAGCTGATGTCCGGCGGCGCGTATCGAGTAGATTGGATCGCACTCGTATCGCCCGCTCGGTGTAGACGTGCTCGTACGCGCGGCCACCTGCTAACAGGGGTCTTGTGTAGATTGCGTCCGGGAGATGTCGGGCTGATGCGCTCATCCCGCTGGAGTCTTGCGGGCCTCGAAGTGAAGGAGATCGTCGCTCGTGGCTGGCCCTCCTGGCCTGCACGCGCGTGGCGTCCGCTGGTGGAGTTCCGATCTTGAAGCCGGCCGCACGCAGTAGTGCCTGGTCAGCCCACCGTGGCCGCCATGATTTATTTGGTGGCAAAAAAAAATCTACTGGATGGAATTTCGACTTGATCTATGGGATCGATCTAATGGACTCAAAAATTGGATCTAAACTACGAGACCAATCTGATCTTTGATCGATTGGGCGCCGCGCCCCCGGGGAAAGGAGATTAATCTCCCCGGGGGCGGCGCGCTGCGGAAGTGGTGGAAGAACCTAGGATCGATGTCGTTGGACAAACCGCTCTAATACCATGTAGAAATTGTAGGATGGATGAATATTGTTATGTTGTTGTTTTGATCCGACCCAAGTGTGGGGTATATATAGAGTACAATATGAGGGAGGGAGACTTGGAGTAGAGGGTAAGTCGTACATGGTTAAAACTATTCTATCTCTATCTCCTTATCTCTATCTTAAACATATTTATATTCTAACACCTCCAACACCGAAATGGGCAGAAGTCCTCCACTTGCCGTTCTTGAGTAGCGCCTTGGATCTAGAGTATCCATCTACCTTGAGCACACACGACTTCTCCTCAGATCCAGCTACAATGGCAGCAGAGATCTTGCAATGCTCTGCCATTCTGGTGGTGGACTTGCTGGTTTGGCGTGGAGTAGGATGGAAGACTAGTGAGGAAAGAATTTGCTGCGCCCATCTATATATATAGAAGAACACTTGGAAACATAACTCCATTCATTTCACATTGAGCCAAACGAAAACAGTTGCCTGCTGGCACCTCCATCTAGATATCTGCGCCTGCTGCCATTTACTAGTTTACCTTCACGAGGAGACTCCGCTGCACTGGAAACGAAGACGATAGGCACCAGTGCACCCAAAACTTTCCATCTGCCGATGCAATGCATGCAAACATTCAGTCAATATGTGACCCAAATCAACAATTTAACCTTTTTGGGGGGGGGGGGGGGGGGGGGGGGGGGGGGGGGGTGACAATTTAACCTTTCAATACACAAACAAATCTTTTCATCTCCGGATGCTGCACCTTCCACAAATGGCATGATGCTTTTTTGTCAACAAAATCAGCAGTAAAGAACCAATTAGCCAGGTTCATGTTTGCGCGACTAGAAAGTATATGGAGGCGATTTTCTGAAACAGAAAGCACTGATATGGATTGCAAATTTTATGTTTTGTGGGGCGCCATCTATATGATCTGCAGTGTTATGAAGGTGGTATAATTCAGACGCTCGTCGACCATTTGGGGCACCAATGATAGTGCAATCCAATTGAACGTAACGACCTGAACGCAAATGATTTTTTTTTTCCAAAAAGAGGGGACTCCCCGGCCTCTGCATCAGAATGATGCATGCGGACAAAAAGAAAAGCTCACAAAGAGCCAAAAGGCCAATAACAAAACTAGCCAAAAGAAGTCACAACCGGCTGGCATAAGAGAGATAGGTACACTACTAGGAAAAGGGCTATAGATAGGATTGATACTAATGGCGCACCATGAAGCAGTGCGCCACTACTATATACTAATGGCGCACCGGTTGGTGATGCGCCATTAGTGTGGAAGACACTAATGGCGCACCAGAAACAGGGTGCGCCACTAGTATTAATTTTTTTTTCCATTTTTCCATACAAAATAATGGCGCATCAGGTCGAAGTGCGCCATTACTAGTTCTAACTAGTAATGGCGCACCAGGTAGACAGTGCGCCATTACTGTAAAAAAAAATATTCTTTTTTTTGCAAAACTACTAATGACGTACCGTTTCACAGTGCGACATTACTAGTTTAAACTAGTAATGGCACACTATTACCCGGTGCGCCATTAGTATATATATTTATTTTTTTTTACTTTTTTGCAAAACTACTAATGGCGCACCACCTGCTGGTGCGTCATTAGTAACCAGGATTACTAATGGCACATTTACTGATGGTGCGCCATTAGTAACCTGGGACCCCAACAAGGTATTTTGGACAGCCCACACCTACCCACTCACTTTTCCCACTTCATTCCCTCCACCTCCTTCTCCAAGCTTTCGGCTGCCTCCTCCTCGTCACCTCATTTCCACCATAGATTCATCAAAATTAAGTGGTGAAATTACCTTTTTTGACAGGTAAGTAAGGGGAAAGCTATCTTCATGATGTAGATCTACTTTTTTTCTCCCTAACTCGCTCCAACAACGTGCACATGCATTTTTTGTGGCCTAACTAGATCTATGTATGTTTGTGGTGTTGCATGTGTTTGTGGTGTTGCATATATGTTTGTGTTTGAAGGTACCGGTATTTGAAATGTGATAGTTGCCAATATTTTGCCGGAATGTCTTGATTCATTTCCGTTTCGGCGAGAATTTTGGCACTATGCATTCTTTTTGGTCCTATTTTTAGGGAAGGTCATGCCAAATTTTTTCTTGGTTCTAAAATATCGTCTTGCTCTACCCCGCAGGCGACCATGGTCCGCACGATGACTGAAGGCATCGTGAATAGGTTTTTGAGCTCCGCGAAGGCCGAGATGCTTCAAAAGAACGAGACGGAGATAAGATGTCTGTGTCGAAGATGCAAGCTGAAAAGCCTTATTGCGGACCCGGATTCCGGGCAGGTGCGGGACCACCTGCTCTTGCGTGGTTTCATGGATGGCTATCGGTGGCAAGGTGATGAAGATGACTATGAAGTCGTCCATGGGGGGCGGGCAAGAAATGAGGAAGGGCAACAAGACAAGTACCACCGCGGCGAGGGCGGGCGAGAAGACAAAGAATCTCCAGGACATGATCACGACGGTGATGCTGTACACAGTCATCATGTAGAAGATGTCGTACATGATGATGAGGAAGATCAAGACGAAGGGCATGATCATGAAGATGAAGATGCCGGAGCAGACAACGATGGAGGCTGGGTGCAGGACCCTCATATTCAAGAGCTGCTTCTCAAGCAGACGGATAACGCAAGAGCTGCCGCCCGAGAGAAAGCCAAGCTGGATCAACTGGAGATAAACGCGGTTACTCCATTGTATGAAGGATGCAGGCCCGAGGATACCCGCCTGAAAGTAACGCTCATGGCTCTGGAGATGAAGGTAAAACACAAAATGACCGACGCATGCTTCGACGAGAACATGTCATTCTGGCACGAACGTCTTCCCAAGGGGAACAAGTGCCCGACCAGTTTCGAGGAGGCGAAGAAAATCGTGTGTCCTCTGGATTTACCGCACGTGAAATACCATGTGTGCATGAACAATTGCATCATTTATCAGGACGAGCACGCGGAGTCTACCATATGTCCGGTGTGCGGCGTCACTCGATACAAGAAGAGGAAGAAAGCTCCTCGAAAATCGGTGTGGTACTTTCCGATCACTCCTCGTCTGCAGCGGTATTTCGCGGACCCTAAGGTAGCAAAGCTCCTGTGTTGGCACGCGGATAGGGAGGAGAAGAAGCGGGAAGATGTCGGAAATGATCCAGAGATAAATAAAAAAGACAAGATGCTGAGTCACCCTAAGGATGCGAGCCAGTGGCAAGCGTTGAACTTTGAATACCCAAAATTTGGGAAGGATCCAAGAAACATCGTGCTGGGCGCGAGCACCGATGGAGTCAATCTGTTTGGCAGTCAGGGAAGCACACATAGCACCTGGCCTGTGTTTGTGTGGATGTACAACCTTCCTCCCTGGTTGTGCATGAAGAGGAAGTACATTCACATGAGTATGCTAATTGAAGGGCCGAAACAACCAGGGAACGACATCAATCTGTATCTGGGGCTGCTGAAAGAGGATCTAGACACGCTATGGAAAACACCAGCCAATACGTGGGACGCCGCAGAGAAAGAATATTTCCCTATGAGAGCCGCACTGCTCACGACGGTGCACGACTATCTCGGTTACGGATATCTCGCGGGGCAGGTAGTCCACGGATTTTCCGAATGCGTAAGGTGCATGGATGACACAACGTATCGCCAGCTAGATAGAGATCCCGGGTCTTCGAAAACCGTGTTCATGGGACATCGAAGGTGGCTTCGCGACGATGACCCGTGGAGGAAAAGCAAGGATCTGTTCGATGGTGAAACCGAACCCCGAATACGCCCGGGTACGAGGAGCGGCGAGGAAATAGACGAGCTGTTGAAAAATTGGAAAGATTGCTCACTGCCGGGAAAGAAGCAAAAGGCGCCAGAGCCGGGAAAGAAGCGAAAGGCGCCAGAGCCACTGCTGAAGGTATGGAAAACGAGGTCTGTTTTCTAGGACTTGCCGTACTGGAAGATCCACCATGTGCCTCACAGCCTTGATGCCATGCATATCACCAAGAACGTGTGCGAGAGTCTGCTTGGTACCCTGCTCAATATTCCAGAGAGGACCAAAGATGGGCCGAAAGCAAGGGCAGACTTGAAATCAATGGGCATCAGGCAGGAGCTTCACGCTAATGATGATGATGATGATGATGATGATGATGATGAGGCGAAGCAGGACACAGAAACTCGTCGCAAAGGCAAAAAGGCCAAGAAGACCGGAAGTGACTACCCTCCCGCCTGCTTCACTCTAAGTCAGGAGGAGATCGAGCAGTTTTTCACCTGCCTCGTAGGAGTAAAACTTCCTTACGGTTACGCGGGGAAGATAAGCAGATACCTAGACCCAGCGAAGCAGAAGTTCAGCGGGATGAAGTCTCACGACTGTCACATGCTGATAACGCAGATACTTCCAGTTGCAATCCGTGGGATCATGGACGCGCACGTCCGTGAAACGCTATTTGGCCTATGCAACTTTTTCGACGTCATCTCTCGGAAGTCGATTGGCGTGAGGCAACTCAGAAGGCTACAGGAAGAGATCATGGTGATACTATGCGAGCTTGAGATGTACTTCCCGCCCGCATTTTTTGACGTTATGGTGCATCTGCTGGTCCATATCGTGGAGGATATCATCCAACTCGGGTTGACGTTCCTGCACAACATGATGTCGTTCGAAAGGATGAATGGTGTCATCAAAGGATACATTCGCAACATGTCACATCCAGAGGGAAGTATAGCCAGGGGCTTTCTGACCGAAGAGTGCATCTCCTACTGCACGAATTATCTAGGCATCGAGAACCCCGTTGGTCTGCCCGTCAATAGGCACCTCGGCAGGCTCGCTGGATGGGGTCACCGTGGGGGTCGCCGCGAAATGCATGTCAACTTCGAGGGTCGACTCACCGACTTTGAAAGAGCAAACCTAGTCGCGTTACAACACATAGACGTGGTTGATCCTTGGGTGGTAGAGCACAAAACCTTTATTGAGAAGACGTACAATGACCGAGGCCAACAGAGGACAGACGAAGATATACTCAAAGAGCACAACTCATGTTTCACGCGTTGGTTCAAGCAAAAGCTTCTGTCGTACCCTTTACATGAGGATTCTTCCGCGGAAGAACTACTCATATTCGCCTTGTCACAGGGCGCCGAGCACAACCTGATGACCTATGAGGCGTACGATATCAACGGCTACACATTCTACACTGAGGACAAGGACATGAAGAGCGATGGTTATCAGAACTCCGGGGTAACGATGGAATCCTACACCGGTAACGACAAGGACAGATACTACGGAAGGATTGAGGAGATCTGGGAGCTGAGCTACGCTGGAGAGAAGGTCCCGATGTTCCGTGTCAGATGGGACAAGAGCGTCCTAAAAGAAGACCGGTATTTCACCACCATGGTTATACCTGAAGCCAAATCCAAGACCGCGGGCGCAAGCGTCACCGCGAAAAATGAGCCATGGGTACTGGCTTCCCAAGTGGACCAATGCTTCTTCATTACTGACCCGTCAAAGCCCAGTCGTGTTGTCGTGAGGAGAGGCAAAAGGAAGATCATCGGAATGGATGGAGTAGCCAATGAGCAAGACTTCGACAAGTACGGCGGCCCGAAGATCGAACATGACGACGACGATGAAGTAGCAGCACACACCACAAGAAGAAGCAGGACCACCCTACCTAAAGGACGTCCGTTCCACAGAAGAACTCCATTTGCGAAAAAGAAGGGCAAGAAGATTGTGAACAGATAGCTAGCTAAGATCGATTGTATTTAAATCGTAGTCTTCATTTCTCGATTGTATTTCATGGGCACTTTTTGATATCATGAATATTTTTAAATTTCATGGGCACTTTTTGAATTCATGAGGACACTTAATCTCGATCTCCATCTCGATCTCGATTCCCCCCTCCATCTCGATCTCGATCCCCCTCCATCTCGATCCCACCCGCACCCTCCCCCGCTAGCTCCACCGCCGCCGACGACCCACCGCAACCCTCCCCCGCTCCACCGCTGCCGACGAGCACCCGACCCCCCGCACCCTCCCCCGCTCCACCGCCGCCAACGGGCACCCCCCGCACCCTCCCCCGTTCCACCGTCGCCGATGATGATATTTTTCAAGTAACAAATTTGAACATATTTTTTAAAGAATTATTACTGTTTTTATAAAAAAATATTACTGTTATGATTTAAACAAGTTTGAAAATATTTAAACACAAATAAATATCAAACAACATTTAAAATGCATAAAAAAATATTGGGCAGCCTGGGAATCAAACCCAGGACCTCCTGGTGTGTGTGTTGCGTGCTAACCAGTCGAGCTAGTGGGGGGCTTCTGTTGTAGATAGGGTTAGGTTGTAGATAGGGCTAGTGGGCTAGATTAAAACAAAATTCTAATGGCGCACCGAGGGGTGGTGCGCCATTAGAATAGTTGTACTTATGGCGCACGAGGGGGTGGTGCGCCATTAGAACCCTCCTCCCACTCCACCTACTGCCCTCGCACTGTGTCCTCCCTCCCTCCCTCGCCAGATTCCCCTCGATCGACCATCGCCATCCGCCGCCGCCGCAGCCGCCCATGCGCCCCCGCCATCCGCCGCCTCCGTCCGCCGCAGCCGCCCACGCGCCCCCGCCGCCTCCCTCTCCCCTTCCTCCCCCTCGAGCACCGCCTCCCCCGAGCCCCGCCTCCCCTGTGAGCGCCGCCCCCTCCGTCCCCTCCGTCCGCCGCGCCTGCACGCCCTAGGGTTCCGGCTCCAAGGTGGGTGGCAAGGTCGACACGCCGCCTCCTCCTCGACGCGCCTCCTCCTCGACGCGTCGCCTCCTCCTCGACACGCTGCCCCCCGCCGCCTCCTCGACGCCGGCGCCCTCCTACGGCAGCCTGCCGTTATCCCACAGGTGATTCCTCACCTCTCCCCCCTTCCCCTCCTCCCCCCTAGGCTACCTCCCGTGAGTACCACAGCCCTCTTCCCTCGTGTTCGAGGGTTGGTGAATTACGCATCTCTATTAGTCTGTCTGTCGACTAGCTAGTGTACTGATTTTGGTATAATCTATCTAGTTCTGGTGGTGTTCTGGTTCTTGCTTGTTTATTCTCCTAGGCCTTGTTTGTTAGTGATCAGTAATGTAGACATTCTATGACTATTTTGCTTGTTTGTTTACAGTAATGATTGTAGCTTATTCATGCTGGCCATTTCACTGCACTACAACTGGCACTGTTTTACACTCTAGTTTGTGCTTTAGGATGCTATTCATTGCCTGTGGAGAGTCTTGTATTTAGTTCCCTGTGTACTTGTACTTCCTATATAACTTTGTTGGCTTACAAATTACAATGCTAATACATCAGTGGTATCTTCTGGTTATTGCTTTGATACAATGCTTACAATGTACTTGTTTCTTACATAGTGAATGAAGCAGGGTATCACTTACAAGTGTTGTGCTCTTGCCAACTTTATTAGAATGTAGTGTAGCATCACATCCTCGCAACTTTATCAGTATCCAGTTTAGCACCACATCAGCTGTGCTTTGTTTATGTCACTGGTCTTAGTACAACATTAGTCATGTGTTGTCTTCGATGGGTCTCTTGTATGCCTCTTTTTTATATTTTGGCATATTGGCACCCAGTGAACATGTGTTGTTATATGGCAATATTATATAGTGGTGAAAGGCTCAGCTCTGTCTGACTAATGCTATGCAATGTTATAAAATGGCATCCATTTTGGGCTGAAAAAAATGTTATTTCATGAGTTGACAAACTATCTGCTAATACTTCTTCATTGTGAGTAGTTCCACTTTCAGTTTATAAGAAGTATACTATGCTTATAACTAAGCCAAATGTTTACATTATTCTTATTACTATGCATGCTGTGATGTTCTAGACAGTTAAGTATTTGCAACCTGCTGCTAAACTAGATCATGAATATGTCTACATTACTGATCACATTGAGAAAGAGATGCAAAGATGATGATCAAAGATGGGCTACTGTAGAACTATTCTTCATCTTTACAGTGCTGTTGTATAGAAATATGCTGAATTTTCTGCTCTGATTGTTGCTCAAAGAAATTTAGCAAAAAATGGGGTCCTGGGAGATGCCGCTGCTACTTGAGGCCCTTGAGAGGCCCTTCGTGTCGTGATGATTTTGCAGGTACCCCGAGAGGCCCTTGAGTTTGCCGGAATGTCGATTAACTTCCGTTCCGGCAAATTCGGGTACTCCATATGTCCTATTTTCAGCAAAGGTCATGCTGAAATTTTCCGTGAATTTTAGCATGACTTTGCTAAAAATCGGACATATGAGGTACTTGCTACTAATGCATGGGGCGGGGTATCTTAGTACTTAATTAAGTAGGATCAACTGCCCCTTTATTCTTGCTGCATTAAACCATAGGTGGCAATAGAGCCAAGTGATTAGGCCCAACTTAGAAATTCTCCTCAGCATCGATAAACCCTAGATGATAAACCCAACATAGGTGGCAATAGAGCCAACTGATTAGTGCCAAGTGATTAGGCCCAACCTAGGGTGCCTCGGCATCGATAAACCCTAAATGATGAAAACTTAGCATTTAGGGTGCCTCGGCGTCGACAAACCCTAAATGATGAAACCTTGGCTTTTAGGGTGCCTCGGTGTCGATGAGAACCTAAATGATGTACGCTTAGGCTTTTATGGTGCCTCGGCGTCGACAAACCCTAAATGATAAAAGCTTAGCTTTTAGGATGCCTCGGTGTCGACAAACCCTAAATGATGAGACCATGATCTTGTTCCTTGACAATAACCAACTTTTTGACCAAACTTTTTTCCTATTTAGAGCGAAACATGGCCCACAATGATGAGGCCGGTGGTTCGAGCGGCAAGCAATTCTGGGAGCTGTCCCAGGAGATGGAGGAACAACCTCACCGCTATGAGGACGCCGCGGAAGACACCGATCCTGATTACACAACCCCTAGTGGCGTCGGGGATGACATCACTGATGGTGCCGCCGAGGATGCCACCACTGATGATGGTGGCGCACACACAGATGGCAGCCAATCGAAGAAGCAAAGGAAGGACCGGCGCCCGAATGCGCTCCGCACCCTCAAGGAGGAATTCACTCAAGTGGACTCCGACGGGAATCCAACGGAGCCCAAACATATAGTCAAGGGGTACTCGGTTCAGCTCGTGTGCATTCTTCGGAGCACCGTCTCGATCAACACCGAGAACCTTAGGCATGAGGACCGAGGGAATTTGCGCAACCTCCTCTTCACGAAGCTGCACGAACGATACAAGTTCCCTGCTGAATTTGAAAACACACGCCTCTTAGGGAATAAAGTGAACAGTGCCGCCCTCACGAAGATGAGCACGGCCCTGTCTACTTGGAAAAGCACGGTAAAGAGAATGATTGACAAAGGTGATAGTTATGAGAAGATCAAGGCGAAATATCCTTTGATGAGCGAAGATGAGTACAAGGAGTTCAAGATCAAGTGCGAGAGTAGTGCAACCTCCGAATCAAGTCAGTGGGCGAAAGAAATGCGGGAGTTGAACTTAGGGGAACACAAACTCGGTCCCGGCGGTTATAGAGTGGTGGAGCCTATATGGGACAAGGAGGACGCGGAGCGTGCCGAGCAAGGCCTACCACCCCGCTTCGAGAAATACAGCGGTGACAAGCAGACCAGGAACTATGTCAGGGCCCGGTACAAGGAGGACCCGATAACAAAGGAGCTTACCACGGATCCGAAGACCAGGGCGCTTGAGCTTCTTCTGGTAAGGAATACACCCCCGCGCAATTAGCTCCATATGGTTGCACTCTAATTAATCCCCAATATTTCTAAATGGTTCACGTTCCTTTCGCGGGACACTGAAAGCAGTAGCGTGGGGTCGTCTAAGAGCTCCCCTTTCGACACCCCTTTAAATAGGGCGTTGAACGTAATGAAAAACAAGGATAAGCTCACTAAGTCGACGTCAGCTGGTCATGTGGCCGGCAAAGGCTTGTCCACAAAATGGGGGTCATACTATACCGCTGGTGTGCGGAAGGAGAAAAAGACCAGCTCGGAAAGCCAGACGCGCGAGGTTGAAGAACTCAAGGCACAAGTGGCGCAGATTCCGGAGCTTGTCCAAGAACAAGTGCAACAACAACTTGGGACGACGCTCAACGCCATGGTGCCTACGTTGATTCATGGGCTGACGACGTGGATTGCGGGCGGCCAATAGGGGCCTCCCCCGGTTCCCAGCTTCACGGCCAGCAACTGGCACAGCGCGCAAGTGGCGCCATTGGTGTCTCCGGCGGCGGCACCATTGGTGTCTCCGGCGGAGGCGGTATTCATGTCTCCGGCGCCGGCACGGGCATTGGAGCTTAATGCACCCGGGTGTACACCGGCCGGCACCTCGCCAACAAGCGCCCCCTTCGTCAATTGCACGCCCGCCGTTGGCGGTGCCTCGACATTAGCCAAGCACGACGGCATCACGGTAACTAAGCCTCTCGGCCGATGACTTCATCTCCTTGCCTTTGACTGGGCATCCCTGACGCCCTGTACATGTTTTCGTAGGGCACCGGCGACGTTCCTTGCACTCTTCTGCACTTCGTGGGCGCCGAGTTGGTCGATGTCGCCAAGGGCAGAATCGTTCAACCGGGCAACCCCATGTTCCACGGTGATCCGATGCCACCCACAATGTATAGGGTTGAAGTGGTTTGGGTGCTGCCAGGCTGCGACGAGCTGTTACCTCCGATTTGACCCGCTGGGGCCGACGAAGAAGATGAGATGACCCTCAGCGCCTGCGTAAACTGGCCCCTGCTTTGGCCGAAGAGCCAGATTCGTTTGGGGGCGGGGGACACCACCCCACAGACAAGACCGCCAGTCGTGCCGGCGCCAAGCCATGGCAAGAACGCCGCAACGCTACCGGACCTGCCGGACATCCCTATGACACAGGATCCAAACAGCCCTATGGCACAGGATCCGGACGGCGACGACAACAACGACGGTACATTTACCAACATTGATAAGTACTTTGCCGAACATGGGTACGCTGACGAGTTCTGCGGGCCTCTTTCTCAAGAACCCAACCAAGACCACCATGATCTAGCTGGTACGGAGGAGAATTCCAATTGCAACAGGCATCGTCTGGCGTTCAGTTCTCAGGACACGCCTCCAGCTCCCGCCTTCACCGAGCCTCAGATAGCTGAGGTGCGAAATATTATCAGCCCCAACACGCTCAAGAAGGCGGTCTGTGAGCAGAACTCGGTCCCATTACAGGAGATCAAGAAGAAGGGACGGAAATGAAAGACTAACAAGGGCGCCGGTGCGAGCCAGCCGGCACCGAGTTCGATCCGTGCTCAGAACGGGCCACCTTCACCTAAGGATATCTCGAGGAGGGTGCATGTGGTGGGTAGGGCGATGCTACCGCCAAATATGCTGAATGCTGCAACCGGTGCTATGCGGAGTCTGCACGACAGTGTTCTTTCTTTGGAGAAGCGGCGTCTCAGAGAGAAGGATGTGGCATACCCGGTTTTCGTGGCCAAGGTGCCAGAGGGCAAGGGCTTTGTGGATGGCGACATCGGGGGTACGATCATCCTGCGGTTTGATGACATCTTTGCTATGTTTAACCTTCATCCGCTGCACTACACCTTCGTTCGGCTGTTTTCGCTGAGTATGGAGATGCGGATCATTAGAGACAACACCCCGGACATCGTGATAGTCGACCCCTTCTACATGCGTGCCAAGCACTTGAGCAGCGCTGGGGACCGCCAAGTTGCGAGTTCACACCTCGAAGGCGTCATTCTGGCAAACCCAGATAAGGATAATTTCCTTGAGGCTTACTTTCCCGAGTAAGTCATCCCTTAACCGCCCCGTAACATATGATTTCTTAGATTTCGATCGTTCTTTTTTTTCTAACATTCCGTGTTCTGTGCAGTGACACACATTGCACACTCATCCTCTTAAGCCCGAAATATTCCATGGCCACGTATTTCGAAACGAACCGTAACTCCAACATAGACTACACAAATGTCAAGAAAGTTCTTGATGATGTTCTCCCCGGCTACACCAAATCTGGAGGCACCTTCACCAGGGCAGTTCGTAAGTACGACAAGCACATGTTCTCACACAATACGAAGTTCTGCTACGTCAAGCAGCCGCCTAGCGGTCAGAAGGATGCCTACTACGCCCTCCATCACATGCGGCCGATCGTAAGGGATCATCATCAACTTCTGCTACCAGATAATCTCAAAGATTGGGCCGCGAGCTTGTCGGCAGTCCAGGATGCGGACCTCAGACAAGAATTCTTTCGCATCCAGTCAGAGTTTGCGGACATCATTCATCAAGATGTCCTTCATACCTCGGGGCAGTTCTTCCTCAGATATCAACCGTCCAACAATGAGATAGATGAAACGCTACAAATGCAGGGTGACAACGACCACAATTTCATGACCATCACGATAGACGGCGGCTTCATCCACGTTCCTGTCCGATGAGTCGAGTCGAAAGTAGTGATGTGTAGTTCTGAAACATTGATTGGCTCATGTTGTAATTATACTTTAATGAATTCGTATGTCTCTTTGGTTTGGACAGTCGTTCAACTTAGATGTAATCGGTGCTATTTATTAGTAGGACCATGAATCGTGCTACTAATGTCTTGCTTTTCTCTTCCGATCCTTTTGTTGCATACTTACATATTGCTTATGTATTGTCTGTTGTTTGGCTTGTGCATAGAGATGCCGTCGTATGTCGTGTACAAGGGTAAGGTTCCCGGAGTCTACGACGACTCGGAGGAGTGTCGGAGATAGGTTCACCGTTTCGGCGGTAACAGTTACAAAGGGTACACCACTAGGGTGGAGGCCGAATGTAGATACGCCCGCTATCTAGAGGGAGAGAGGAGGGAGCGTTGGAGGAACCGGATGAAGACCAGTTTGATCGCGATGATGCTCATCGTGATGACCACAACTCTCTTCTATGTGATGGTAGTTTAGATGATCGATATCGACTTGTAATGTGAAGGCAAACTCGATACTCGCGGTCTTGAGACTTGCAATGTTTTATCTTTGTTCGGTCTTTTGAATTCGAAGACTAATATGATGAATTGTATTCGGAGACTAATCTTCTATTGTATTCGATGAATCTGATGTTGCTGTGAGCTGCTGTCTATATTCTGTCCAATAATGTATTTTGTAACCTGTGCAAAAATCAGAAAATCAAAAAAAATAAAACCTAATATTCATACTAATGGCGCACCACACAAGACAAGTGTCGCATTGTGATCATCACACTAATGGCGCATTAACTGCTGGTGCGCCATTAGAATGCCAAAGCACATGGGTACATATGGCCCCCTGGGAGGCATTCTAATGGCGCACTGCAGGCTATACTAATGGCGCACTATGTGGTGCGCCATTAGAACACCAGATACTAATGGCGCACCGGTGGTGCGCCATTAGAATTTAATTCTAATGGCGTGATGCCAGTGGCGCACCGGTAGTGCGCCATTAGAAGGCGAATTCGATGCGCCACTAGCATGCCTTTTCCTAGTAGTGGTAAACTAATTGCCTATCCTATTACATGACTGCCATCCAAACCGGTTGAAGATATCCCGTGCTACCATCTCCCACCGGATAGATCCAGTAACCAAATGCTCCCTGGCCTCCATCGGAGTGAGTAGCGACCACATACGGATCAACGTAGTGGCTCGGAAGATAACCTGCAAAAAATGAATATTTGTTGCTTGTTAAAAACCAAATCATTTCTGCAGTTTCATACTGCCCATAATAAAGCACATGCTCTTATGCGAATGTGTCGTGCTGTTTCGGACTCTATCCCGTTAAGCCACGTTCCAAATAACGTGTTGACAGATCTCGGAGGAGTAAATATTAAAGGCAATATGGACAGTCCGCCATAAGACTTTTGCCAACGGGCACTCAAGAAAAAAGTGTTTGATGGTTTCATCCCGATCGCAGAAGTTACACCTAGTAGGTCATGTCCAGTTACACTTTGCCAAATTATCCTTGGTCAAGATTACTTGTTCATGTGCAAACCACATAAACACTTTAATTTTCAAGGAACTTTGACAGCCCAAACATATTTGGAGCTAGGAATGGAGCTTGAATTGATAACATCAAGATACATTGATTTGACTATAAACTCTCCAGACCTAGTAAGCTTCCAGCATAACTTATCGGGTTGTTGAGAAAGCTGAACCTCCATCAGCCTACTCACTAGATGGAGCCACTCTTCCCAATGATTACCGGCTAGCGTCCTGCTGAACTGAATATTAATGGGAGAGGATTGAAGTACCTATGCAACAACCGCATCACGTCGTTGAACAATGCGATACAGAGACGGATATTGAAGCGCAAGGGGAGTCTCTCCGAGCCAAGTATCCTCCCAGAATCGGGTGGTAGCACCATTACCTATAATAAACTTTGTCATATTAAATAGGCCAATTTCACTCTCATAAGCCCTTTCCAAAAGGGTGAGTCAGTCGGCCTCAGTGTCACCTGGGACAAAATTTTGGATTGAAGATACTTTCTACGAAGGATCTGTGCCCAAGTAGCATCAGTCTCGATAGATAGCTTCGAGAACCACTTGCTGAGAAGACATCTGTTCTTGACCTCGAGGTTCTCAATGCCAAGACCCCCTTGGTCTTTCGGTCGACAGATAATATCCCACTTGGCGAGTCTGTACTTTCTTTTAAGTTCATCGCTCTGCCAGAAGAATCGGGATCGATAGAAGTCCAGTCTTTTCCTAACTCCCACTGGGACCTCAAAGAACGATAAAAGAAACATAGGCATACTCATGAGAACCGAATTATTCAGAATTAATCGGCCTCCATAAGACATGAGCTTGCCCTTCCAGCAACTCGGTTTCTTTTCAAAGCGATCCTCGATACACTTCCATTCCCTGTTTGTCAGCTTACGATGGTGAATTGGTATACCTAAATATGTAAAAGGTAAAGACCCCAATTCGCATCCAAACAATTGTCTATAAGCCTCTTGTTCCTCATTGGCTCTACCAAAACAGAACAATTCTCTTTTATGGAAGTTAATATTTAACCCGGTCAATTGTTCAAATAAGCATAACACCAGCTTCATATTTCTCGCTTTTGCCAAATCATGCTCCATAAAGATGATCGTATCATCAGCGTACTGTAGGATAGAAACACCTCCATCGACTAGGTGAGGCACCAATCCACCAACCTGACCAGCCTCCTTAGCCCTTCCTATCAGAATTGCCAACATATCAACTACGATGTTGAAGAAGATAGGAGACATCGAATCCCCTTGTCTCAGGCCCTTATGTGTCTGGAAGTAGTGACCTATGTCGTCATTCACTTTAATTCCAACACTCCCTTTTTGCGTGGAAGATTCTACCTGGCGTCGCCAGGCTTCTTCAAAACCTTTCATGCGCAAGGCCTGTTGAAGGAATGGCCATTTGACTTTATCATGCGCTTTCTCGAAATCTACCTTAAAAAGAACTCCATCTAGTTTTTTCGAGTGAATTTCATGGAGCATTTCATGAAGGACCACAACCCCTTCTAGGATGTTCCTGTCCGGCATGGAGGCAGTTTGGGAATGCTGCAGCACAGAATGCGCAATCTGTGTGAGCCTATTAGTCCCCACCTTGGTGAAAATTTTGAAACTAACATTGAGAAGACAGACCGGGCCGTGATACGTCTCCAACGTATCTATAATTTTTGATTGCTCCATGCTATATTATCTACTGTTTTGGACATTATTAGGCTTTATTATCCACTTTTATATTATTTTTGGGACTAACCCATTAACCGGAGGCCCCGCCCAAAATTGATGTTTTTGCCTGTTTTAGGGTTTCGAAGAAAAGGAATATCAAACGGAGTCCAAACGGAATGAAACCTTCGGGAACGTGATTTTTAGGAAGATTATGATCAGGGAGACTTGAACCCTATGTCAAGAAAGAAAAGAGGAGGCCACGAGGTAGGGCGCGCGCCTGCCATTCCCCTGGCGCACCCTCCACCCTCGTGGCCCCCCTGTTGCTCCACCGGCGTACTCCTTCCTCCTATATATACCTACGTACCCCCAAACGATCATATACGGAGCCAAAACCCTAATTCCACCGCCGCAACTTTCTGTATCCATGAGATCCCATCTTGGGGCCTGTTCCGGAGCTCCGCCGGAGGGGGCATCGATCACGGAGGGCTTATACATCAACACCATAGCCCCTCCGATGAATTCTGAGTAGTTTACCTCAGATCTACGGGTCCATAGTTAGTAGCTAGATGGCTTCTTCTCTTTTTTTGGATCTCAATACAATGTTCTCCCTGAGGGAGTCCTGGATTAGGGGGTGTTCGGGTAGCCGGACTATACCTTCAGCCGAACTCCAGGACTATGAAGTTACAAGATTGAAGACTCCGTCCCGTGTCCGGATGGGACTTTCCTTGGCGTGGAAGGCAAGCTTGGCGATGCGGATATTCAAGATCTCCTACCATTGTAACCAACTTTGTGTAACCCTAACCCTCTTCGGTGTCTATATAAACCGGAGGGTTTTAGTCCGTAGGACAACTTCATCATACAACAATCATACCATAGGCTAGCTTTTAGGGTTTAGCCTCCTTGCTCTCGTGGTAGATCTACTCTTGTACTACCCATATCATCAATATTAATCAAGCAGGACGTAGGGTTTTACCTCCATCAAGAGGGCCCGAACCTGGGTAAAACATTGTGTCCCTTGTCTCCTGTTACCATCCGGCCTAGACGCATAGTTCGGGACCCCCTACCCAAGATCCGCCGGTTTTGACACCGATATTAGTGCTTTCATTGAGAGTTCCTCTATGTCGTCGCTTTCAGGCCCGATGGCTTCTTCGATCATCAACCACGATGCAGTCTAGGGTGAGACTTTTCTCCCCGGACAGATCTTCGTCTTCGGCGGCTTCACACTGCGGGCCAACTCGCTTGGTCACCTTGAGCAGATCGAAAGTTACGCCCCTGGCCATCAGGTCAGGTTTGGAAGCCTAAACTACACGGCTGACATCCACGGGTACTTGATCTTCGACGGATTCGAGCCACAGCCAAGCGTGTCGCACTGTCTCGATGGGCATGATATAGCTCTGCCGCCGAACAGCGCCTTGGAGGCCGCACACGCATCGGTTCCGACCATTGATTCGGAGCCCACTGCGCCAATCGAGGATCAGCGGTTGGACGCTGCCTCAGGGGCTGCGATCTCAGAGGCGATCGAGCCGAACTCTAGCCTCGCACTCCGCATGGCCCGTGACTCCGAGGAGCTGGATTCCTCTCCGAACTCCGAGCCCCCCGCGCCCCCGCCGATCGAATCCGATTGGGCGCCGATAATGGAGTTCACCGCCGCGGACATCTTTCAGCACTCGCTCTTCGGCGACATCCTGAATTCTCTAAAGTCTCTCTCTTTATCAGGAGAGCCCTGGCCGGACTACGGTCAGCAAGGTTGGGATACAGACGATGAAGAAATTCAAAACCCACCCACCACCCACTTCGTAGCCACTGTCGACGACTTAACCGACATGCTTGATTTCGACTCCGAAGACATCGACGGCATGGACGACGATGCAGGAGACGAACAAGAACCAGCACCTGTAGGGCGTTGGAAGGCCACCTCGTCATATGACATATATATGGTGGACACTCCAAAGGATGGAGATGGCGATGGAACAGCGATGGACGATACCTCTAAGAAACAGCCCAAGCGCCGGCGTCAGCGGCGCCGCTCTAAATCCCGCCAAAGCAAAAATGGTGATTCCGACACGGGAGATAATACTACTCCGGATAGCGCCGAAGAACACCCCCTCCAGCAAAATTCGGCATAAGAGGACAGAGAAGCCAGCCCTCACGAGAGGGCGGCGGACCAAGAGGTTGAGGACGATAATTATACGCGTCCCTCCGAAGACGAGGCAAGCCTCGACGACGACGAGTTCGTCGTGCCAGAAGATCTTGCTGAATAAGAGCGTTTTAAACGCAGGCTCATGGCCACGGCAAGCAGCCTCAAGAAAAAGCGGTAACAGCTTTGAGCTAATCAGGATTTGCTAGCTGACAGATGGACTGAAGTCCTTGCGGCCGAAGAGTATGAACTCGAACGCCCCTCCAAGAGTTACCCAAAGTGCAGGCTGCTACCCCGACTAGAGGAGGAAGCACCTACATCACCAGCGCATGACATGGCCGACCGGCCACCTCGTGGCCGCGACAGAGAGGCCTCTTGGCCCTCCACTCAAGCCATGCCCCGGCACCGCGTCAAGCATACTAAGGCAGGGAAAATGCGCCCGATCTGCACGACATCCTGGAGGACAAGGCAAGGCAAACAAGATCGATCTACGGATCGCGCAAGCGCCCCACGACACGTGACGGTGATCGTCACTCCGGACGCAATGAATCCGGCCGGGCCGAACTCAACAGACAAAGCTCCTTCGAGCTGCGTCGTGATATATCCCAATACAGAGGCGCCGCACACCCACTATGCTTCACAGATGAAGTAATGGATCATAAAATCCCCGAGGGCTTCAAACCCGTAAACATTGAATCATACGATGGCACAACAGATCCTGCGGTATGGATCAAGGATTATCTCCTTCATATCCACATGGCCCGCGGCGATGATCTACACGCCATCTAATACCTCCCACTCAAACTTAAGGGACCGGCCCGACATTGGCTTAACAGCTTGCCAGCAAACTCAATCGGTTCTTGGGAGGACCTGGAAGCCGCATTCCTTGACAACTTCCAGGGCACTTATGTGCGACCACCGGACGCCGATGACCTAAGCCACATAATTCAGCAGCCAGAAGAATCGGCCAGGCAATTCTGGACACGGTTCCTAACAAAGAAAACCAGATAGTCGACTGTTCGGACGCAGAGGCCTTAGCGGCCTTCAAGCATAATATCTGTGACGAGTGGCTGGCCCTGCACCTAGGACAGGAAAAGCCAAAATCTATGGCAGCCCTCATGACACTCATGACCCGCTTTTGCGCGGGAGAAGACAGCTGGCTAGCTCGCAGTAACAACTTAACCAAGAACACTGGTAATTCGAATACCAAGGACAGAAGTGACAGGTCGCATCGGAACAAACAAAAGTGCCGCGTTAACAGCGACAGCAACAAGGATACGGCAGTTAATGCCGGATTCCGAGGCTACAAATCTGGTCAACGGAAACAGCCATTCAAAAGAAAAACTCAGGGCCCGTCCAGTTTGGACTGAATACTCGACCGCTTGTGCCAGATAAATGGCACCCCCGAAAAGCCAGCTAATCACACCAACAGGGATTGTTGGGTGTTCAAGCAGGCAGGCAAGTTAAGAGCCAAAAATAAAGACAAGGGGCTGCATAGCGACGACGAGGAGGAGCCCAGGCCGCCGAACAACAGTGGACAGAAGGGATTTCCCCCGCAAGTGCGGGCGGTGAACATGATATACGCAACCCACATCCCCAAGAGGGAGCGGAAGCGTGCGTTACGGGACGTATATGCGATGGAGCCGGTCGCCCCAAAGTTCAACCCATGGTCCTCCTGCCCGATCACCTTTGATCGAAGGGACCACCCCACTAGCATCCGTCACGGCGGCTTCGCCGCATTGGTTGTAGACCCAATCATTGACGGATTTCATCTCACAAGAGTCCTCATGGACGGCGGCAACAGCCTGAACCTGCTTTACTAGGATAAAGTGCGAAAGATGGGCATAGATCCCTCGAGGATCAAGACCACCAAAACGACCTTTAAAGGCGTCATACCAGGTGTAGAAGCCAACTGTACAGGCTCAGTTACACTGGAAGTGGTCTTCGGATCTCCAGATAACTTCCGAAGCGAGGAGTTAATCTTCGACATAGTCCCGTTCCGTAGTGGCTATCACGCACTGCTCGGGCGAACCGCATTCGCAAAATTCAACGCGGTAACGCACTATGCATACCTCAAGCTCAAGATGCCAGGCCCTAGAGGAGTAATCACGGTCAATGGGAACACTGAACGCTCCCTCCGAACGGAGGAGCACACAGCAGTGCTCGCAGCAGAAGTACAAAGCAGCCTCTCTAGATAGTTCTCCAGTTCGGCCTTCAAAAATCCGGACACTGTCAAGCGCGCCCGGAGTACCCTACAACAAGACCGCCTGGCACGTTCCGAGCTAGCGTAGCAATGCGGCCCCAACCCTATCCCTCGCGATATAGCGAAACCAGCGCTTCACGTACATAACTACGCTCTTGAAATACCATGGGCACAGGGGAAGGGGCACTATCACGGCACGCCCGAAATACGGCTTAAACCGCACCAGGGGCTGCCGGATTCCTTCTTTTTTTCTCTTACTCTCAGGACTCCATATTTCGGACGACCCGTTCGGCAATTCAACTGCCGCACAAACGATGCAAGATCCAGGGAAGCAGACAAGCCACGTCGCATTATGGAACTCCCAGGTGGTCTCTATTGCGAGCAGTATACCTGTTTTTTAATACAATTCCGTGGCCTGCCCCTGGCCAGGACATGTTAAATAGTCCAATTTATTTTGCTTGTCGCACTATTTGTATCGTTCCGCTTTCATAGCAGCCTGTCTATAAACAATGCATAGCTTTTTGTCTATTTTTTGCATTACCCTCTTTTTATATATATGTTTATTAATAACATGCTGCATCCGTACACCGTGGTACGGCAAAATACGCCAGGGGCTTCAGTACCCATCAATATGGCGTGAGAAGTCCGTCCACTTTCACAAGTGCGGCACCCCAAACTTATAGCACTATATGCATCGGCTCCGAATCATGATTTGGGTCAATAGTTGGGTTTGCCCGGCTCCTATGTTTTGGTGCCTTCCGTTCCGCTATATCGGCTAAGGTAGCACTAGGAGAACCACTGCGATTGTGCCCCAGTTGAGCTAGGCTGAGCACCTCAGTGGATAAAGCTAAAACTGACTGTCATGATGAGGCGAGAGACCGGTCGCTGTTCGAGAGGTTTTTCGAGTCCTTAAAGGCTTATGCCGCTTCGAGCGAGGAACCGGCTTTGTCCAGCCAAGGCGTGGATAGTGCCCCGAACTCGGTCTTCTGAATACTAAGTGAGAGTGTTCAAGCATTATAGTCCGATTGCCTTGTTCGTTGTGCTGACCGCCTCCCTCGACGGACCCAATCATGGGAAAAAGAGTGCTCAGGTTTATCCCGAACACCCCAGCACTAGTGGCATGGGGGCAGAAGCCGATGACTGGCCATCTCTCAATTTTTTGATAAACGGCCGCACAGAAAGTAATATTTTAAATTCAAGCATTGCTTAGCGCATATGAACAAGTTTTCAGCGCACAGGATAACACGAGCGAGTTCATTCAAAAATTACATCCTTGGTACATTCATCCGCCACAAGGCGGGCACCAGCAAGAACATCCTTGTAATAGTTCTCGGGCTTGTGATGCTCCTTCCCCGGCGGTAGCCCGTCCTTCACAAGCTTCTCACCGTCCAGCTTACCCCAGTGCACCTTTGCATGCGCAAGGGCCCTACGGGCGCCTTCGATGCAGACGGAGCGCTTGATGACCTCGAGCCTTGGACAAGCCTCCAACAGCCGCCGCACCAGTACAAAGTAGCTCCCAGGCAGGGCCTCTCCAGGCCACAGCTGAACTATGAAGCCCTTCAAGGCCTATTCGGCCGCCTTGTGGAGCTCGACCAGCTGCTTCAGCTGGTCGCTCAAGGGCACAGGGTGTCCGGCCTTAGCGTATTGAGACCAGAACACCTTCTCCGTCGAGCTGCCTTCCTCGGCTCGGTAGAATGCAGCGGCATCGGATACGCTGCGGGGAAGATCTACGAATGCCCCTGGAGAGCTCCGGATTCGGGTAAGTAACAAGTAGTTTACTTTTATATGTCTGCTTTGCATATAGAATGCCTTACCCGCTGCTATCTTTTTCACCGCATCCAATTCCTGGAGGGCCTTCTGGGCTTCGGCCTTGGCAGATTTGGCAGTTTTAAGGGCCGCAGCAAGCTCGGACGCTCGCGTCTTCGAGTCGAGCTCCAAACTCTCATGTTTTTGCATGAGAACCTGAAGCTCTTGCCGCACCTCGCCGACCTGCGCCTCAAATTTCTCCCGCTCGGTGTGCTCCGTGGCTGCTTTCTTCTCGGCCTCGGACAGCACCTGCTTGAGGGTCGCCACCTCAGTTGTGGCCCCTACAATAAGCAGTATACTCCTGTCATTTTTTGCAATTGCGCCTTCCTATAGGCATTTTTTCTATAAGGTATCTCTTACCTTATTTCTCCTCGAGCTGCCGTTTGGCAAGGCCGAGCTCTTGCTCGGTCCGCTTGAGGCCCTGCTTCAGGGCACCCACCTCCGCAGTCAGTGCGACGGTGGCCAGCAGCGAAGCCTGCATACGTATATTGACTCCTTTTTAGTTAGACTCCTGCGATATTTAATAGATCCTCTATTCGGCTTTTCTTTCCGAATGCCAAACAGAGCATCAAGGGCTACTGTCTATACGGTAATACTTTTACATATTTTTACTTACCTCGAAGCCTGTTAGAAGGCTAGCACAAGCTTCATTCAGTCCGCTTTTGGCGGACCGAACCTTCTGGACCACCATACTCATGATGGCACGGTGCTCCTCGTCGATGGAGGCGCCCTTAAGCTCCTCCAGCAGATTGTCCGGCGCTTCCGGTTGGACGGAGGACGCCGGCTTAATAGGCTTGCTCCTCTTGGCAGGAGTTTGCCTACCGCGGTCCGAAACCGTTGATGATTCCGGCGCAGTGTCTGGCTTAAAGCCGGACTTGGAGCCCAGGGGGTCTTGTCCCCTTCACTCTTGGAGTCCGGGAGGTCGCCTCGCGGCTACTCCTGGACCACCTCCTCTTGCCCCGGAGCTTGTCGCGACGTCACTTCGGCGTCATCCGCAGCATAGGGGGAAGCAGCGGGCGGAACTGAATTCACGTCCGATGAATCCAGGGAGCCGCTCGACGACTCGTCGAGCCCGTCCTTGGGCGGACTGCATGATTATATCCGACGTTAGGGAAAGCTGTGCAACAAAAGGAATATCACGAGTTACTCTGGTATCCGAACACTTACGATCTCGCCAGATGCTTGGCCCTGTCCGGCCACTCCTCTTCGTCCTCGTCAGCGTCGGGGACGTAGTCCGGCGGAGGGGTTTTCCTCTTCTTGGACCCCTCGGCTTCCCCTACTAGGGCGGCGTTCCTCTTCTCTCCTCCCCCCGCTGGAGGGGGAGAGGTTTCTTCTTCCTCCTCCTCGTTTTCACGGGAGGAGTGCGTCTCAGACTCGTCGGACGACGAGTCCGACACCACCATATGTCGGGAACTCTTTCGAGTCCCCGTGGCCTTCTTCTTCTTGGCCTTCTTCTCTGGCACCACATAAGGTGCTAGAACCAGCAGCTTCTCTAGGAGAGCAGGGGCTGGGTCTTCGGGCAAGGGAGCCGGACAGTTAATCTGTCCGGACTTCTCCCGCCAATCCTGTCAAAGGTGAGGGAGTTTAGATCCCGCATAGAGTCAAACTATGAAAAAACTTAACATCCTGTAAAGGATGGAAATATCTTACCTCACCAGCAGGACGCTGCGAGCTGAATCCGTGGTCTTCGGAGGCGGATGTGGGAGCCTCGGCGCCTTTGGTTAGCCCCCTCCAGACATCTTCGTATGTCCTGTCGAAGAGCCTGCTCAGAGTGCGGTGCTGCGCCGGGTTGAACTCCCACAAATTGAAGTCCCGTTCTTGACACGGAAGGATCCGGCGGACGAGCATGACCTGGATTACGTTGACAAGCTTGAGCTGCTTGTTCACCAGGGACTGGATGCATTTTTGCAGTCCGGTCAACTCTTCTTCGTCGCCCCACGACAAGCTCGTCTCCTTCCAGGACGTGAGCTGCGTAGGGGGTCCGGATCGGAATTCAGGGGTTGCGATCCACTTCGGATCGTGTGGCTCGGTGATGTAAAACCACCCTGACTGCCACCCCTTCAAGATCTCCACAAAGGAGCCCTCGAGCCATAGGACGTTGGCAATTTTGCCCGCCATGGCACCTCCGCACTCTGCCTGGTTGCCGCGCACCACCTTTGGCTTGACATTGAAGGTCTTGAGCCAGAGGCCGAAATGGGGGCGAATGCAGAGGAAAGCCTCGCACACGATGATAAACGCCGAGATATTGAGGATGGAGTTTGGGGCCAGATCATGGAAATCTAGGCCATAGTAGAACATGAGCCCGCGGACAAATGGGTGGAGAGGAAAACCCAGTCCGCGGAGGAAGTGGGGAAGAAATACTACCCTCTCATGGGGCCTTGGGGTGGGGAGAAGCTGCCCCTCCTCAGGAAGCTGGTGCGCAATGTCTTTGGACAAGTATCCGGCCTTCCTTAACCTTTTGACATGGCCCTCCGTGACGGAGGAGACCATCCACTTGCCTCCCGCTCCGGACATTGTTGGAGAGGGTTGAGGTAGGAAGTGCGGGCTTGGGTGCTGGAGCTCGGGTGCGCAGAAGATGGATAGGCAAAGGAGGAAGAAGGCGTAGGTAAAAAGGTGGATCCTTATCCCCTTATATGGGCGGATGCGACTATGCGTCCCCACCAGCCTAGTAAAACTCGCTTGCCTCCCAAGTGCCATGATAAGTGGCGCGGTTGGTTTACCCACGTCCGTATTAATGAGAATCCCATAAACAAAGGGGGCACGATCTCTGCTTTGACAAGACGTGCCAAGGAAACCGCCTTGCAAAACACGCTGAGGTGGAGAAGTGAAAACGATTCGAATAAAGGCTTGGCTGTAGTGTGATGTCACACTGCGGAATACGTCAGCAGATTAGATTGGTGTTAATATTATTCTCTCTATGGCAATACGTGGAAGCTTATTTTGCAGAGCCGGACACTACTCTTGGTGTTTACAAAACTTTTATGAAGAATTTGGAGGAGGAACCCGCCTTGCAATGCCGAAGACAATCTGCGCGCCAGACTCGTCGTCATTGAAGCCTGGTTCAGGGGCTACTGAGGGAGTCCTGGATTAGGGGGTGTTCGGGTAGCCGGACTATACCTTCAGCCGAACTCCAGGACTATGAAGATACAAGATTGAAGACTCCGTCCCGTGTCCGTATGGGACTTTCCTTGGCGTGGAAAGCAAGCTTGGCGATGCGGATATTCAAGATTTCCTACCATTGTAACCGACTTTGTGTAACCCTAACCCTCTCCGGTGTCTATATAAACCGGAGGGTTTTAGTCCGTACGACAACTTCATCATACAACAATCATACCATAGGCTAGCTTTTAGGGTTTAGCCTCCTTGATCTCGTGGTAGATCTACTCTTGTACTACCCATATCATCAATATTAATCAAGTAGGACGTAGGGTTTTACCTCCATCAAGAGGGCCCGAACCTGGGTAAAACATTGTGTCCCTTGTCTCCTGTTACCATCCGGCCTAGACACACAGTTCGGGACCCCCTACCCGAGATCCGCCGGTTTTGACACCGACACTCCCCCTCTCTTGTGGAGAACCATTCGATGTAATCTTCTTTTTGCGGTGTGTTTGTTGAGACCGATGAATTGTGGGTTTATGATCAAGTCTATCTATGAATAATATTTCAATCTTCTCTGGATTCTTTTATGTATGATTGGTTATCTTTGCAAGTCTCTTCGAATTATTAGTTTGGTTTGGCCTACTAGATTGATCTTTCTTGCAATGGGAGAAGTGCTTAGCTTTGGGTTCAATCTTGCGGTGTCCTTTCCCGGTGACAGTAAGGGCAGCAAGGCACGTATTGTATTGTTGCCATCAAGGATAACAAGATGGGGTTTTCTTCATATTGCATGAGTCTATCCCTCTACATCATGTCATCTTGCTTAAGGCGTTACTCTGTTTCTAACTCAATACTCTAGATGCATGCTGGATAGCGGTCGCTGAGTGGAGTAATAGTAGTAGATGCAGGCAGGAGTCGGTCTACTTGTCTCAGACGTGATGCCTATATACATGATCATACCTAGATATTCTCATAACTATGCTCAATTTTGTCAATTGCTCAACAGTAATTTGTTCACCCACCGTAGAATACTTATGCTCTTGAGAGAAGCCACTAGTGAAACCTATGGCCCCCGGGTCTATCTTTATCATATTAATCGCCTACTACTTAGTTATTTCCTTTGCTATTTCCTTTGCCTTTATTTTACTTTGCATCTTTATCATAAAAATACCAAAAATATTATCTTATCATATCTATCAGATCTCACTCTCGTAAGTGGCCTTATAGGGATTGACAACCCCTATTTGCGTTGGTTGCGAGGATTTATTTGTTTTGTGCAGGTACGAGGGACTCGCGCGTAGCCTCCTACTGGATTGATACCTTGATACCTTGGGACTCGCGCATCATCCCTTCCTCTTCGGGGAAAACCAACGCAGTGCTCAAGAGGTAGCAAGAAGGATTTCTAGCACCGTTACCGGGGAGATCTACGCAAAAGTCAATATACCAAGTACCAATCACATACCCTTATCTCCCGCATTACATTATTTGCCATTTGCCTCTCGTTTTCCTCTCCCTCACTTCACCCTTGCTGTTTTATTCGCTTCTCTCTCTCTATCCTCCCTCTCTTTCTCTATTTGCCTCTTTTTCCTGTTGCTTGTTTGCTTGTGTTACCACGTGCCTTCCATTTGCTTGCATCTTTGCTTACTAATAATCTATTGTTACGGATCCACTTAAAGTGTTCTACTTGGATCATCTTCGATCCTTATGCGCTCGTGCTGAAACCCCAACTAGCCTAGTTGATGGGAAATCTTTAGATGAGCATGCTCATTTTCTGCGTCATCGTTTGTCTGAAAAAGGGAAGCTCTTATGGTATCATATAAATAGTTTGCTATGCTATGCTTGGAATGTTTGTGAAATTTGTGATTTTACTTGTTGCTCTAAGAACCCTAAAAACACCTTTCCTACCTATGTGAGTTCAATGATAATGAAATCTTATCTTCTTATGCAAAGGGTGTTTATAGTTACTATGATATCGAACAAAGTGAAGAATTTGTCGTTTTTAAGGGTGCTCATGAAGTTGCTTCTTTGATTGAAAAGTATGATTTTACTCTCAATAAATCTGAAAATTCCGTCATACTTAAATATTGCAATGAAAACTTTGCTCATAATGTCTATGTCCAAGAATTTATTGAAAGAATGACCGTTGCTTTGGAAGAAAATAATGATATGCATGAATCTATAGATAATGATGATTCCGATGATTTTGTTGAAATATCCCTTGATGAACATGATGCTTGCTATTCTTGTGGCCATGATGCCAATATTTATGAAGATGAATTTGCTATAGTTCCTTATGTTAAACATGAGATCGTTGCTATTGCACCCATACTTGATAGTTCCTTCGATGAAAAGCATGATTGCAATGATGTTATTATAAATTATCTTAATGTCAATTGTGTTAATGATATGCAAAACCCTAAGCTTGGGGATGCTAGTTTTGCTATGACTACTATTTGTTGCAATGATCATGATTGGGGTGATTCTTATTATGATCTTGAAATTTTATTTAAGCCCCATGATGAATATGACATTGATAATAGTGTTTGCAATATTATTGAAAGTGGGTTTGCAGAGGTCATGACTTTAGTTAATGTTAATCCCACTATTTTGGAAGAGTGTCAACTTTGCATGCATGTGGATCGTGTTGAAAATATTTTATGTGATATCTACTTTGTTGAATTTTCTTATGATCCTACATGTAATTATTATGAGAGAGGAAAATATGGTTGTAGAAATTTTCATGTTACTAAATTACCGCTCGTTATGTTGAGATTGCTATTGTTTCTTTCCGCTTCCTTGCATATGCTAGTTTTTTCTTGCCTTGATAATTTGTTTGCCTATAAAATGCCTATGCATAGGAAGTATGTTAGACTTAGATGTGTTTGTCACGTGCTTTATGATGCTCTCTTTGTGCTTCAATTATTGTCTTTCATGTGAGCATCATTAAAATTATCAATGCCTAGCTTTAAGGATTTAAAGAAAAGCGTTTGTTGGGAGTCAACCAATATTTATCTTTGCTGTTATTCAATAAATAATTTATCTAGCCTCTGTTTTGGTTGTGTTTTTTGTGTTTAATTAGTGTTTGTGCCAAGTAGAACCGTTGGGGAGACTTGGGGAAAGTCTTGTTGAACTTGCTGTAAAAAACAGAAACTTTAGCGCTCACGAGAACTGCTGTCATTTTTATTTGGAAAGCGATATTTAGTTAATTCTTTTTGCAGATGATTAATAGGTAAATTACTCACGTCCAGCAATTTATTTTAGAATTTTTGGGGTTCCAGATCTTGCGCTAGCTACAGATTACTACAGAATGCTCTGTTTTTAACAGATTCTGTTTTTCGTGTGTTGTTTGCTTATTTTGATGAATCTATGGCTAGTAAAATAATTTATAAACCATATAGAAGTTGCAATACAGTAGGTTTAACACCAAGATAAATAAAGAATGAGTTCATTACAGTACCTTGAAGTGGTATTTTGTTTTCTTTCGCTAACGGAGCTCACGAGATTTTCTACTTTGAGTTTTGTGTTGTGAAGTTTTCAAGTTTTGGGTAAAGATTTGATGGATTATGGAACAAGGAGTGGCAAGAGCCTAAGCTTGGGGATTCCCATGGCACCCCCAAGATAATCTAAGGACACCTAAAAGCCAAAGCTTGGGGATGCCCCGGAAGGCATCCCCTCTTTCGTCTACTTCTATCGGTAACTTTACTTGGAGCTATATTTGTATTCGTCACATGATATGTGTTTTGCTTGGCGAGTCTTGTATGATTTGAGTCTTTACTTTTTAGTTTACCACAATCATCCTTGCTATACACACCTTTTGATAAAGCCATACATGATTTGGAATTTGTTACAATACTCTATGTGCTTCGCTTATATCTTTTGAGTTATATAATTTTGCTCTATTTCTTCACTTATATCTTTTAGAGCACGGTGGTGGATTTGTTTTATAGAAACTATTGATCTATCATGCTTCACTTAGATTATTTTGAGAGTCTTAATAGCATGGTAATTTGCTTAAAATCCTAATATGCTTGGTATGCAAGATTAAGAATAATAAATTCTCTTATGAGTGTGTTGAATACTATGATAAGTTTGATACTCGATAATTGTTTTGAGATATGGAGATGGTGATATTAAAGTCATGCTAGTTGAGTAGTTGTGAATTTGAGAAATACTTGTGTTGAAGCTTGTGATTCCCGTAGCATGCACGTATGGTGAACCGTTATGTGATGAAGTCGGAGCATGATTTATTTATTGATTGTCTTCCTTATGAGTGGCGGTTGGGGACGAGCGATGGTCTTTTCCTACCAATCTATCCCCCTAGGATCATGCGTGTAATACTTTTCTTTGATAACTTGTAGATTTTTGCAATAAGTATATGAGTTCTTTATGACTAATGTTGAGTCCATGGATTATACGCACTCTCACCCTTCCACCTTTGCTAGCCTCTCTAATACGGCGCACCTTTCTCCGGTATCATACACCCACCATATACCTTCCTCAAAACAGCCACCATACCTACCTATTATGGCATTTCCATAGCTATTCCGAGATATATTGCCATGCAACTTTCCACCGTTCCGTTTATTATGACACACTCCATCATTGTCATATTGCTTAGCATGATCATGTAGTTGACATCGTATTTGTGGCAAAGCCACCATTCATAATTCTTTCATACGTGTCACTCTTGAGTCATTGCATATCCCGGTACACCGCCGGAGGCATTCATATAGAGTCATATTTTGTTCTAAGTATTGAGTTGTAATTGTTGAGTTGTAAGAAAAATAAAAGTGTGATGATCATCATTATTAGAGCATTGTCCCAGTGAGGAAAGGATGATGGATACTATGATTCCCCCACAAATCGGGATGAGACTCTGGACGAAAAACAAAAAAAACAAAAAGAAAAAAGGCCATAAAAAAGAGAGAAAAGGCCCAAATAAAAATAATAATAATAAATGAGAGAAAAAGAGAGAAGGGACAATGTTACTATTCTTTTACCACACTTGTGCTTCAAAATAGCACCATGATCTTCATAGTAGAGAGTCTCTCATGTTGTCACATTTATATACTAGTGGGAATCTTTCATTATAGAACTTGGCTTATATATTCCAATGATGGGCTTCCTCAAATTGCCCTAGGTCTTCATGAGCAAGCAAGTTGGATGCACACCCACTTAGTTTCTTTTTGAGCTTTCATATACTTATAGCTCTAGTGCATCCGTTGCATGGCAATCCCTACTCACTCACATTGATATCTATTGATGGGCATCTCCATAGCCCGTTGATACGCCTAGTTGATGTGAGACTATCTTCTCCTTTTTGTCTTCTCCACAACCATCACTCTATTCCACCTATAGTTCTATATCCATGGCTCACGCTCATGTATTGCGTGAAGATTGAAAAAGTTTTGAGAATGTCAAAAGTATGAAACAATTGCTTGGCTTGTCATTGGGGTTGTGCATGATTTAAATATTTTTGTGTGGTGAAGATAGAGCATAGCCAGACTATATGATTTTGTAGGGATAACTTTCTTTAGCCATGTTATTTTGAGAAGACATAATTGCTTTGTTAGTATGCTTGAAGTATTATTATTTTTATGTCAATATGAACTTTTGTCTTGGATCTTTCGGATCTAAATATTCATACCACAATTAAGAAGAATTATATTAAAATTATGCCAAGTAGCACTCTACATCAAAAATTCTGTTTTTATCATTTACCTACTCGAGGACGAGCAGAAATTAAGCTTGGGGATGCTTGATACGTCTCCAACGTATCTATAATTTTTGATTGCTCCATGCTATATTATCTACTGCTATACGTCTCCAGCTTCGTGGAATTTTGCTGCTTACATTGCAAATACTCGATCCTTGATAGCTATGCTATGTTGATCATGCCAATAAATGTTTGGAGACAGGAAACATCATGTACAAGTCAATATATAGAAAATATTTTTTTACGCACCACTAGCTCCAAGGAATTGTTTCCTCTACTTGAAACATGGAGGTGAGTGTTTGATACTCCTTTAATCATGTATCTCCTTATTGAAACTGAATGCAGTTTTTGTTGGCTTGGGGGAATGTCTGCACCAATCCACCACACTTGAATTAGGGGATCACATACAATGTGGTGGCAAAAATTGAGGTGATGATCCATCAGGTTTGCCTCATATTTGTTTTTTGGGACTGACTTATTTGGTCCCAAACACTTTTTGTCGCCTAGAAAATATCGCAAATGTTCACCGGTCAGCCACCTCCTCCGCGATTGACTCCCTGTAGTTATTGACCCAACACGTTGGTTGCTCTACCCCATATACCCACTTCATTCTTGCCCTAATATATTAACCTACTGTCACCTTGATCCGTTTATCTATTTTGAGCATATGTGGCATGGTCTACAAGGCATTCAGTTTAGATTTTTCTTATCATGGATTCAGTTTTTTATTGTAGTTTGTGGGTTTATTTTAGTTACTACTCTATCCGTTCCAAAATAGATGACTCAACTTTGTACTAACTTTAGTCCAAAGTTGAGTCATCTATTTTGGAACGGAGGGAGTAGCTTGCAACGATTCAGTTTATCCACTGCTGCTCCTAGAGGGTGCATTTGAATGATGAGAAGGTGGAAGTTAATAACTTCATATGGTTATCTGATTTCTCTACGAGTGATTTTCTTTTGTTTTGTTCGGGCAAGCTTGATTTATATGCGCTCACATGGTTAATGCTCTCTTGCAGTATATGCATGCAAGTCACTGTTTGGGTTGGCTTACATTTATGGGTATGTGATAAATCTGAAGGAAACTTATGCCATGTATATCATGTACTACCTGAAGTTTTTGCAGCCGTTGAATGTAGAACCCTTGAAATTTTTCTTATGTACTTCTTATTTTCTCCGAGCAAAGATGTTTAACCTACTTAAGGACAAACATACATATATTTCCACAAATTATTTTATGATCCATGTCGTAAGAGTTTTTCTTTCTACCAAACTATATACTTGTCATCAACTAGAGTTTTTTGGTTTTCCTTTTGTGTACATATTGTGTATGAAATTGTTCTTTTAGAGAAAGGAAAATTTAGTATGCTAAATAAGAGGACAGACTTAGAAAATGTTACATTAATTTGTTTACATTATAGCTTTTGTTCAGTTGATTGAGTTTCATGGTGCATGTGGATAAACTGAATCGTTGGCAATAGTTGAAGGAAGATTCAGGGGTTGAGCATTAGGTACGCTGCAATCATGTTGATGCTCCTCCTCAAGATCATGCCGCCATTATTGTTATCCTTCAGAGGGAACTTGACCTACTAATCAGCAATGAATTTTATTGGTAATAAACCAACATCCTACAGTTCTACAATCAAATTTTAGTTGACTGTTGTCTTACTATATATTGTAGGTAATTTTTGTTCTTACATTTTTATGGGCCTTAAGATTAACTTATCGTTATTCCATTTCACAATCCCAAAGCATGTAAAAATATTACTTCCTCCGTCCCATAATTCTTGTCGTGGATTTAGTTCAGTTGAAAGATTCATTGTGGATTCACTAGATTCATGATATCATTTTAAGACAGATTTATGGCTATGTCATACAATACGTAGGTAGACATGTATGATTCTTTTTCAGTAAAAAGTATTGGTGCAGAGCTAGAAGAAAACCTTGAGATGGTCCAACTTTTTGTAAGTGTGCTATTGTTAGGTAGTGATTTGTATGGTATCTCGTATTTTCCTATGATTATACATGTGTTACACATGCATGCTTACTAATTAATTAATAAAGAAGATACCAGTCTAGAGCAGTTTGGATCAGTATACAGATAATATGAATTTGTAACACAGATAACAGTATTTGAGCATCCTAGCTCACACCAAACTTCTACTGCCTACTAATTCGCAAATGAGATACCAGTTTATAGCAGTTCAGATCAGAGTTCAGATAATATTAATTTTTCCGAAAGATGCTCACCTCTTTCTTACTCCATCCGGGTGCTTGCGACTTCATCTTCCCTCTTGAAAGCTCGAAGGCTTGAGGCGAACTCTCCTGCCTCACAGCCACTGCCACATCTGCCTCCAAGATGCATGCTTCCGCACTCAACGCTAACGGAGGTTGCTCCACCAACTCGGTGCCGCATTCTTGCTCCCCGGCAAGTCACCTGGCAACACACTTTCAGCCGGTTGATGGCTTCATTAATTTGAAGTCGGGCCTTCGTGCCTTTTCTCTAAAAAAAACACACTTTCCCCAGCCTCCTCAATAAGAGTAGATCTGTGAGCGCTCAAAATAAGGTTCTAACATCAAACAACAGAACCACCTATGGCGCTGCTAAAATACGACCTCTGAAGCACGAATCAACTCATGCCTGATTGGCTGCAATAGGAACTCCATTACTGGTGGCGACCTGTTGATCTGAAGCAGACCTCTCAACAGCTACAATTATCCTGCCACGGACCAGATGGATTTTGCAATCCTGATCCACGGCTCGGTTCTGAACATCCCGATGACCGTCCAGGATTCCCATCCACCTGAAGATTGCCTACAGTGAACATGGCCCGCGCCCCGCTCCTGCCGTGTACGTATAGATGGCCCACAAACATTTACAACGCTCCAGTATTCAACAACTAAAGTAATTGGCACACATCCTCACGCACTAACTTACACACAGGATATCACCACTATTGGAATTTTGATGTACGCCGGGATCACATTCAGTGGGACAGGATGCATGCACTGATGCACATGAGTTGGCCAGCGCCCCCACCTTGAAATATGCAAAATACACCCTGTGTTATGTTCTTAATTGAACGTAAGGTCTTTTCCTATACTAGTCTACCAGCTGCACTTTCGTTGTCCGTTCAGAAAACGCCTCAGTTTCAATGTGCAAACACACACACACACACACACACACACACACACACACAAACACACACACACACACACACAAACACACACACACACACACACACAAACACACACACACACACACACAAACACACACACACACACACACACTCGAATCCAGAATTCCTCTCAAGTCTTGTTATTGTGCCATCTCCATAGTTTATTGCTATATTGATAAAGTTCAACAAAATAAATTATCTTATATTGATAAACACACACAAAATAAATTATCTTATATTGTGACATCTCCATATTTTGTTGTTATATTGTCCGACAAAGTAACCAAAACATTCAGTGTGTGGTTATCAATATAAGAGAATTTATTTTGTTGAACTTCATCGATAATTGAAAAATAGTACTTTAATAGATTATCATAATTGAAAGTAATATAAAAAATCAAAAAATTCAAGAGAATTAGCATGAAAGTTGACAAACTTAACATACCAAACTAGTCAGTTATTGTTCATGGAGATTTTTTTTATCTTTTGTATTACATTCAATTATCAAAATCTATAAAAGTACTATCTTTAATTTTTGGGGTTGGTCTTCACGAATTGCATGTCTATTGTAGTCCGTACAATATAAAAATACTAATGCAACTAGACAAACGATCTAAATATGTTATCTTTGCTTTCACTAAAGCTAATTGAGAGAACATGCGAACAACCATTTGCATTAGCTTCTTTTTTTGCAGGTAACATTTGCATTTATCTTGAAGAGGAGCGGAATCTATTTGAGTGAATATTTTGTTTGGATAAAATGCACCATCTCACATAGAGGGGCGATTTGGCATCCGGGAGCATATGCTCCTGGTTTTAAAATGCGTTTTAAATGTATTTTGAAATGTCACAAAATTCGGATAAAATGTTTCGCATGCACATCTCGACATCCACGTTCTCGCAAATTCATTTTGCGAAGAACCGACAACTTTTGTGTCCCGTGTGAAAACAGCAAAATTCAATGTGTTTAAAAAGGGCTTTTCATGAGACATCTTTTTTTTTACACAAGCCACAAAAATTGGCGGTTTTCCGCGAAACTTGGCACACACATGTAGAATATTGAGATGATGCTTCAAAAAAATTTCTTCGGAATTCTGTGACATCTTGAAAAGCTTTTTCCCGTGGCAGGATTATGCGGCCATGTGCCAATGTGGATTTCTCCATCTCACATATGTTGTTAAATAAATAGTGGACAAGTCTGAGGAAATCTAGACATTTTTATCTTTTGATTGCTTCAAGCCTCACACCCAGTTAAGAGTATATCAAGGGTGTTTTTTGAATATTTCCCGATGGAGGAGCTGCGCATCACATGCACATTCATCGTGTCCCTCCCAGCATGATCTAACGGTGCATGATAGAGTGGAGCACCGTATCACCAGATACTTTCCCGTCATGCTCTTCGCCGAGTGCTAAAACATGGACACTCGGCAAAAAAAACAATGCCGAGAGTCACTCTCGGCAAACCTAGCTTCACGGCAAACTGTCTTCTTTGCCGTCACTACCTCACGACAAACCCTGCCGATGCCAAGAGCAGCTCATGGCAAAAAGGAGCCACGTGGCATGCCCGTCCGCAACAGACGGCTTCGTCAGTTAATGTGTACATTACCGAGAGCCGCCGAACGACACTCGGCAAAGTATATGCCACATCATATTTTCTTTTTTGTGTGTGTTCTTTCTAAGTGACATGTGGTCCCATTGGTCACATTTATCAGTAAAAGTTTCAAATAATTTGCTAAATATTTTTGAAAAAAATGACAATATCTTTGCCGAAAGCTGCTCTCGGCAATTCTCCTGATCAGTAGAACAGCGTGGCCCACATGGCACCTGACAGTTTACATATCTTTGCCGAGTGCTGCTCTCGGTAATGCTCGCCTTCTTTTCCAAAAGCAGCTCTCGGCCCACATGGCACAACAGTAGTGTCTCCCAGACGACCAATTTTCCGAGAGGTGCTCTCGGTAGTATATTGTTTTCTGAGTGTTGTTCTCGGAAATCTTTCCCATCCATTCTGCTGTTAAACTATTTCTTTTCTGATCCCTGCAGATGAAAATAAGTACAGTGCAATTTGGAGTAGTCCACACATATATAGGCATAATTTGATCATATATAGTCATAATTTGATCTAGTCCACATATATATGCATAACTAGGGATAGTCCACATATTGTCACACACAAGTCGAATGTAGTATCCTAGTAGACATCACACACAAGTCGCAAATTCATACATATTGTCACTACTTGCAAAACATGTGCACGTCACAATAGAAGTACACTTTTCATATATGGATCATCTTGAGGAGGAGAGGTCGTCGGGTTAACATTCCGGAGGAGGAGGAGGGGCATCACTTGCACCGCTTCGAGATTGCATAAGAACCTGTAAGAGTAGAGTCGCGTGAGGGTGGTTCGTCCCTATGTAATGAATCTTCTACTCTAGTTTAGAAGCATAGACCCAAATATGCCCTAAATGAGACAAAAAATTTACCACGGCATGTTGATGCCGCTCCATGATAGCATGCCAAGTTTCATGAATTTCAGACAAGTTTTGGATTTACTAGATTTTTAAAAATAAAGTATCTCAACGTTTTGCCGGCAATCAACGGTGCCCTGGTGTTTGAAATTCATTCTCATTTCTTGCAGGGGACCTAAGCATGCACCCAAGGACACAAATTTGATTTTTCAACCAACATATATGCACTGGAGCATGTGCATGTAGTTCAAATTTGAATTATGCAATTAAATGCATTGAAAACTCAGTTAATGTATAAAAATGTCCAAACGAACCCCGAAAAATCACAAAAATTGACACAACACTCCTGTTGTTCTATGTTCACACGAGAAAAATTTTTGGAAGCAATAAGAGACAATGGATATTGCTTCGTCCCCAAAGGTAAGATGTTCCATACCGAAACCATCATGCTTGTTGTGAGAAGCTCTGTTTTGTGAGAATCGTATACGCAAATCTGCCCCAAATGAGACAAAAAATTTACCACGACATGTTGATGCCGCTCCATGATAGCATGCTAGGTTTCATGAATTTCAGACGAGTTTTGGATTTACTAGAATTTAAAAATCAGGTATCTCAATGTTTGTGACCGAGTGACAGTGGCAGGGTGTTTGACATTCACTCTCATTTCTTGCATTAGACCTAAACAGGCAACCAAGGATACATATTTGAATTTGTAACTAATTTATATGCATTACAGCATGTGCCTGTAGTTCAAAATTAAATTATGCACATGAATGCACAGAAACCTCAATTAATGTATAAAAATGTCCAAGCGAACCCTGAAAAATCCCAAAAAATTAACACAACACTCCTGTTGTTCTATATTGACACTAGGAAAAATTTTGAAATCGAAAAAAAGCAACGGATATCGTTTCGTCCAGAAAGGCGAAACATTCCCTACCGAAATCATCATGCTTGTTGTGAGAAGCTCTGGTTTGTGAGAATCATATACCCAAACCTGCCCCAAATGAGTCAAAATTTACCACAGCATGTTGATGCCGCTCCATGATAGCATGCTAAGTTTCATGAATTTCAGACAGATTCTGGATTTACTAGAATTTAAAAATCAAGTATCTCAATGTTTGCGACCGAGTGACGGTGGCAGGGTGTTTGACATTCACTCTCATTTCTTGCATGAGACCTAAACAGGCAACCAAGGATACATATTTGAATTTTTAACTAATTTATATGCATTACAGCATGTGTCTGTAGTTCAAAATTAAATTATGCACATGAATGCATAGAAAACTCAATTAATGTATAAAAATGTCGAAGCGAACCCTGAAAATCCCAAAAATTAACACAACACTCCTGTTGTTCTATGTTGACACTAGGAAAGAATTCGAAATCGAGAAAAAGGAACGGATATCGTTTCGTCCAGAAAGGTGAAACATTCCCTACCGAAATCATCACATTTGTTGTGAGAAGCTCAGGTTAATGAGAAGCTTATACCCAAACCTGCCCCAAATGGGACAAAAACATTACCACGGCATGTTGATGCCGCTCCATGATAGCATGCCAAGTTTCATAAATTTCGGACGAGTTTTGGATTTACTAGATTTTTAAAAATAAAGTATCTCAACATTTTGCCGGCAATCAACGGTGCCCTGGTGTTTGAAAATAATTCCCATTTCTTGCATGGGACCTAAGCATGCACCCAAGGACATAGATTTAATTTTTCAACCAATTTATATGCACTTGAGCATGTGCATGTAGTTCAAATTTGAATTATGCAATTAAATGCATTGAAAACTCAGCTAATGTATAAAAATGTCCAAACGAACCCCGAAAAATCACAAAAATTGACACAACACTCCTGTTGTTCTATGTTGACACGAGAAAAAATTTGGAATCAATAAGAGGCAATGGATATCGCTTCGTCCCCAAAGGTGAGGTGTTCCGTACCGAAACCATCATCCTTGTTATGAGAAGCTCTAGTTTGTGAGAATCATATACCCAAATGATGACCCACAAGTATAGAGGATCTATCGTAGTCCTTTCGATAAGTAAGAGTGTCGAACCCAATGAGGAGAAGAAGGAAATGATAAGCAGTTTTCAGCAAGGTATTCTCTGCAAGTACTGAAATTATAGGTAACAAATAGTTTTGTGATAGGATAATTTGTAATGAGCAACAAGTAACAAAAGTAAATAAATTGCAGCAAGGTGGCCCAATCCTTTTTGTAGCAAAGGACAAGCCTGGACAAACTCTTATATGATGTAAAGCGCTCCCGAGGACACATGGGAATATCGTCAAGCTAGTTTTCATCACGCTCATATGATTCGCGTTCGGTACTTTGATAATTTGGTATGTGGGTGGACCGGTGCTTGGGTGATGTCCTTACTTGGACAAGCATCCCACTTATGATTAACCTCTATTGCAAGCATCCACAACTACAACAAAAGTATTAAGGTAAACCTAACCATAGCATGAAACATATGATCCAAATCAGCCCCTTACGAAGCAATGCATAAACTAGGGTTTAAGCTTCTGTCACTCTAGCAACCCATCATCTACTTATTACTTCCCAATGCCTTCCTCTAGGCCCAAATAATGGTGAAGTGTTATGTAGTCGACGTTCACATAACACCACTAGAGAAGAGACAACATACATCTCATCAAAATATCGAACGAATACCAAATTCACATGACTACTAATAGCAAGACTTCTCCCATGTCCTCAGGAACAAACATAACTACTCACAAAGCATATTCATGTTCATAATCAGATGGGTATTAATATGCATATAGGATCTGAACATATGATCTTCCACCAAATAAACCAACTAGCATCAACTACAAGGAGTAATTAACACTACTAGCAACCCGCAGGTACCAATCCCGGACTTGGAGACAAGAATTGGGTACAAGAGATGAACTAGGGTTTTGAGAGGAGATGATGCTGGTGAAGATGTTGATGGAGATTGCCCTCTCCCGATGAGAGGAGCATTGGTGATGACGATGACAATGATTTCCCCCTCCCGAAGGGAAGTTTCCCCGGCAGAACAGCTCCGCGAGAGCCCTAGATTGGTTCTGCCAAGGTTCCGTCTCGTGGCGGCGGAGTCTCGTCTGGAAAGATGGCTTATGATTTTTCCTCATCGAAAGACTCCATATAGCAGAAGATGGTCATCGGAGGGCCACTAGGGGGGCCACGAGGTAGGGGGCCCGCCCGGGGGTAGGGCGCGCCCCCCACCCTCATGGGCAGGGTGTGGCCCCCCTGGTGAACTTCTTGCTCTCCGTATTTTTTATATATTCTAAAAATGTCTTCCGTGAAGTTTCAGGACTTTTGGAGCTGTGCAGAATAGGTCTCTAATATTTGCTCCTTCTCCAGCCCAGAATCCCAGCTGCCGGCATTCTCCCTCTTTATGTAAACCTTGTAAAATAAGAGAGAATAGGCATAAGTATTGTGACATAATGTGTAATAACAGCCCATAATGCAATAAATATCAATATAAAAGCATGATTCAAAATGGATGTATCAACTCCCCCAAGCTTAGACCTCGCTTGTCCTCAAGCGAAAGCCGAAATCGAAAAATATGTCCACATGTTTAGAGATGGAGGTGTCGATAAAAATAAAATACGGACATTAGAGCATCATGATCATTCTTAGAACAACAACTTATGTAATTCTTGTCATATGATCTCTTATGCTAGAGTAACAATTCAATCACAATTTCAAGTATGAATCATAAACTTCATTGAGAACTAACAAACTATAATCTCAGTCATTGAAGCAATTGCAATTTATCCTAATATAGAAAAGAGTCAATATAAGAACATTTTAGCAAGTCCACATACTCAACTATCATTTAGTCTTTCACAATTGCTAACACTCACGCAATACTTATGGGTATGGAGTTTTAATCAGACACAGAGAAAGATAGGGGCTTATAGGTTTGCCTCCCAACGTTTTACCTCAAGGGTAATGTCAACAATAATAGTTCATGAAAACTCACATCCAATTAGCCATATATACCAGGATCTTTCCAACATGTTGTGCTTGCCAAAAGATAAAATGTAAAAAGGAAGGGTGAAGATCACCATGACTCTTATGTAAGGTAGGAGATAAAGGTAAAAGATAGGCCCTTCGCAGAGGGAAGCAGAGGTTGTCATGCACTTTTATGGTTGGATGCACAAAATCTTAATGCGAAAGAACGTCACTTTATATTGCCACTTGTGATATGGACCTTTATTATGCAGTCTCTCGCTTTTATTTCTTCCATATCACACGATCGTATAAAGCTTATTTTCTCCACACCAATCAATCATACATATTTAGAGAGCAATTTTTATTGGTTGCACCTATGACAACTTACTTGAAGGATCTTACTCAATCCATAGGTAGGTATGGTGGACTCTCATGGCAAAACTGGTTTAAGGGTGTTTGGAAGCACAAGTAGTATCTCTACTTGGTGCAAAGGATTTGGCTAGCATGAGGGGGAAAGGCAAGCTCAATCTTGTTGGATGATCCAAGACAATATAATTTATCTCAGATGTAAGAAAACATAACCCATTACGTTGTCTTCCTTGTCCAATGTCAACTCTTTAGCATGTCATATTTTAATTAGTGCTCACAATCATAAAGATGTCCAAGATAGTATATTTATATGTGAAGACCTCTCTTTCTTTATTACTACCTATTAATTGCAACGATGACCAAAACAATGTTTGTCAACTCTCAACAGCTTTTATTCATCATACTTTTTCTATGTGAGCTCATTACTCTCCATAAGATCCATATGATCTCTTTTATTTCTTTTTATTCTTTCTCTTTTCTTTTATTCACTCAAGATCATGGCAAAATAATCAAGCCCTTGACTCAACACTAATCTTTATTATATAGCTCATGGACTCGATTACATAGAAGGATCATAAAGCAAAACTCACAACTAGATCATACTAAGAACTTTTATTCTACTAGATCAAGGTATTACCAAAAGAATCGAACTAAGAAAAACAGTAAAGATAAAAGTGATGGTGATACGATACCGGGGGGCACTCCCCCAAGCTTGGCAGTTTCCAAGGGGAATGCCCATACCCATGTGATTATGTTTCCTTTTTCGGGGATGGTGATGTGATATTCTTGGCAATGATGCCCCTCGGGATACGTTTCTCCTCCTCGAGCTTATTGACTTGTTGCTTGAGGTCCATTATTTCCTTTCGAAGTTTTCCTGTAACAGCCAAAGCTCCCTGCACCCAAGGGTGCTGCATAGCTGCGGGAGAACCAGTGACACTCTTTTTCATATTCTCATAAGAAAGAAATCTAACATTGGAAGGGGTAATCGAGTTTGGAATAGCCGAGCTCTGCAGTTCCCCCATGGTGAATCCAGCTCGGAAGCGAGAAGTGACTTCTTGATCCTCCTCCATGGCATCTATTCTCTTTAAATCAGCCTCCATCTCTTGCTCCGTTGCTGTCCCAAAGTGGTCAACATTGTTGTTTGTCATTGATCTCGGTGCCGGATGAGACAACCGGCTCTCCCCGACTGACTCTTGCGAATACATCTTGCTCTAATCTACAGCAGCAATAGCTCGAAACACAAACAGAGGATAATTGTGTGATACTGGAGTCAAAACCTCCGGGAGATTATATAATGAATTTTTACCGACCAAAATACATAACGTGTAAGAAAACGGAGTTCGGAGAGCACACGAGGTGCTCACGAGGTAGGGGGGCGCGCTTATTTCCTGACTGCTTCTTATTTTTCTATTTTTTTAATATTCCAAAACGGAAGAAAATTTCCATTAGAACTGTTTTGGAGTCGGTTTACTTATCGTACCACATACCTATTCCTTTTCGGAGTCTGAAACGTTCCAGAAAGTGTCCCTTATGTATTCCTCCGGGGTTACGGTTTCAATAACATTGGTTTCAACATTTATAGGATTACCTGAGATATAATGTTTAATTCTTTGACCATTCACCACCTTCGGATTTGTGCCTTCGAAGTTGTTGATTTTTATGGCACCGGAACGATAGACCTCCTCGATAACGTAAGGACCTTCCCATTTAGAGAGAAGTTTTCCTGCAAAAAATCTTAAACGAGAGTTGTATAGCAATACATAATCACCTACATTAAACTCATGCTTTTGTATCCTTTTGTCATGCCATCTTTTAACTTTTTCTTTAAATAATTTCGCATTCTCATAGACTTGGGTTCTCCATTCATCAAGTGAGCTAATGTCAAATAACCTCTTCTCACCGGCAAGTTTGAAATCATAGTTGAGCTCTTTAATAGCCCAATAAGCCTTATGTTCTAGTTCGAGAGGTAAGTGGAATGCTTTTCCATAGACCATTTTATACGGAGACATACCCATAGGATTCTTATATGCAGTTCTATAGGACCATAATGCATCATCAAGTTTCTTGAACCAATTCTTTCTAGATCTATTAACAGTCTTTTGCAAAATTAATTTGAGTTCTCTATTACTCAATTCTACTTGACCACTAGATTGCGGGTGATAAGGAGATGCAATTCTATGATTAACATCATATTTAGCAAGCATTTTACAGAAAGCACCATGAATAAAATGTGAACCACCATTAGTCATTAAATATCTAGGGACTCCAAACCTTGGAAAAATAACTTCTTTAAGCATCTTAATAGAGGTGTTATGATCAGCACTACTAGTTGGAATAGCTTCTACCCACTTAGTAATGTAATCAACAACAACTAAAATATGGGTATAACCATTAGAAGCAGGAAAAGGCCCCATATAATCAAAGCCCCAAACATCAAATGGTTCAATAACAAGTGAATAGTTCATAGGCATTTCTTGACGTCTACTAATATTACCAATTCTTTGACATTCATCACAACATAAGACAAACTTACGGGCATCCTTGAAGAGAGTAGGCCAATAAAAACCGGATTGTAATACCTTATGTGCAGTTCTATCTCCAGCGTGGTGTCCTCCATAAGCCTCGGAGTGACACTTGGGTAGGATCTGTTCCTATTCATGCTCAGGTACACAACGTCTAATAACACCATCTACTCCTTGTTTATAAAGGTGTGGGTCATCCCAAAAGTAATGTCTCAAATCATAGAAGAACTTTTTCTTTTGCTAGTATGTAAAGCTAGGTGGTATAAATTTAGCAACAATGTAATTAGCATAATCAACATACCATGGAGCAGTATGAGAAGCATTTATGACATTTAATTGTTCATCAGGAAAGCTATCATCAATAGGTAGTGGGTCATAAAGAACATTTTCTAACCTAGACAAGTTGTCTGCAACAGGGTTCTCAGCTACCTTTCTATTAATAATATGCAAATCAAATTCTTGTAGCAAGAGAACCCATCTAATAAGTCTAGGTTTAGCATCTTTCTTTTCCATAAGATATTTAATAGCAGCATGATCCGTGTGAATAGTTACTTTAGAATCAACAATATAAGGTCTGAACTTATCACAAGCAAATACAACTGCTAAGAATTCTTTTTTAGTAGTAGCATAATTTCTCTTAGCATTGTCTAGAGTTTTACTAGCATATTAAATAACATTTAATTTCTTATCAACTCTTTGCCCTAGAAGAACACCTACATCATAATCACTAGCATCACACATAATTTCAAAAGCTAAATTCCAATCAGGTGTCTGAACAATAGGTGCAGAGATCAATGCTTTCTTAAGTATTTCAAATGCTTATACCCAATCATCATCAAAAACAAATGGTATATCTTTTTGTAATAAATTAGTCAGAGGCCGAGAAATTTTGGAGAAGTCCTTAATGAACCTCCTATAAAACCCGGCATGACCAAGGAAACTTCTTATACCTTTGATGTCCTTGGGACATGGCATCTTTTCAATAGCATCAGCCTTGGCTTTATCAACCTCAATACCTCTTTCATAAACTTTATGCCCCAAGACAATACCTTCATTAACCATAAAGTGGCACTTTTCCCAATTCAAGACAAGATTAGTTTCTTCACATCTCTACAAAACTCGGTCAAGGTTGCTTAAGCAATCATCAAAAGAGGATCCATAGACGGAAAAATCGTCCATGAAAACCTCACAAATCTTGTCACAAAAGTCAAAGAATATAGCCATCATGCATCTTTGAAAGGTAGCAGGTGCATTACATAAACCAAAAGGCATACTTCTATAAGAAAAAGTACCAAAAGGGCAAGTAAAAATGGTCTTTGATTGATCATTGGCCGACATAGGTATTTGAGAGAAACCAGAATAACCATCTAGAAAGCAAAAATGTGTATGTTTGGATAATCTTCCTAGCATTTGATCGATAAAAGGTAAAGGGTAATGATCTTTTTTAGTAGCTTTATTTAATTTGCAGAAATCAATTACCATCCTATAACCTGTAATAATTCTTTGCGGGGTCAACTCATCTTTATCATTAGGAACGACAATAATACCTCCCTTCTTAGGGACACAATGGACAGGACTTATCCACTGACTATCAGCAACGGGATAAATTATACCCGCCTCAAGAAGCTTTAGTATTTACTTTCTTACCACTTCCTTCATCTTAGGATTCATCCATCGTTGATGATTGTCGGTGTACAAAAAGAGGGGTACACATTTTGTACCCCTATAACTGTGCACGGGCAGTCTAAGCCACGGGCACCACCACACTGAGCAAGGCAAGGGAGGTGAGCCAAGGTAAGGCCGAAGCTCAGGAGAAGCAGAACGATGCCAAGACCAAGACCACAAAGAGCAAAGGGGACAAAGCGGACCCCCCCCCCCGGCAAGATCCTTGCCGGGAGGCGGTTTTAGCAAACCCGGCTAGACCCTTGCGTGGTAGCTCGCCCCACGCCCATGGAGTGAGTCACCCTTGAGTCCACTGCCCCCATGGGGCAAGGATTCGGGAGACATCCCTGTGGTGGCATGCAGATCTTTGTGAAGGCATTCAAGATCAGATACACCCTTTAGAAGATGATGATCCTTGGCGGGATCCCAGCCAAGGAGGACCACAAGGCCCCCGGCAAGAGCCTTGCCGGGGATGACAGCAGGCGCCACGGCAAGACCCTTGCCGGGGCCCCGGCAACGCCCTTGCCAAGAACACCTGTAGGGCCACCATCAGGCCCATGCCAGTCAAACCTCCACCGTCGTTCGCATGCAGCTGTCGACCCAACCAGCTAGGGAGGCACCTGCGTGGCGGCAGGCGGATCTTCGTGAAGACCCACCACTACGCCACCTCAGCTGCCTGCCTGCCTACATGGCACCGCGGGCGCCGCTGGCCAGGGAGCGTGTCGACACAAGAGGGAGCCGCGACGGATGTGACAGGGCTCTCCACCGTCCCCGATAAAGCAAGGACACCTGGGCAAGACGCATTAAAGGCGCCTTGTCATGTAATGCGAGGGATAACCTCGCATCACTGTTCCTTTTCCACCTCCTGTGTGCCACTGTGGCTACCCCTTTTCCTATAAAAGGAGGCCCGACGCGACCAGGAGGGGGATTCGGCTTTTTAGAGCTCCTCACGCCCCACAGCTAGCTCAAGAACACAGATATACAATCCACAAAAGCAGGAGTAGGGTTTTACGCATCCTCGCGGCCCGAACCTGGATAAACGAACCGTGTGCTATCTGTTAGATCCGCTCTTCTCATGACCCCGCGCCCCGCAACCGTAGTTGGGATTCTTGTGATCCCATAGGTGTCGTTCCCACCGACATCTTTGGCGCGCCAGGCAGGGGGTGCAATTGTGAGAATCGGCTCCAGCAATCAGCTCAGCACTCCTTCGTCTTCGTGGCTCTTGGAGAAGGACGGAGGCCGGAAGATTAGTGCTCGAGTGACTACAAACAGAAGCTAAGTTGCACTGAACCCTTATTTGTTCTATCCCTTCTTATTTGAGGTTATTCCCCCCCGAAGATATTTGTTTTGTATGAGAAACCTGCACGCCAGGGGGCTCTACCACGATCGGCAATGCCCTTGCCCTGTTTCGAGTCCGCTCAATAGCTCAAGCGGCTGCGTCGAGAATGGCAGAGTAGCCTTCCGCGATCAGCAACGCCCCCGATTCTGACTCGAGTCAAGCTCGACAGTTCGAGCGGCCGCGTTTTGAACGGAAAGGTGGCTCGTCCGGCAGCGCGCGTACCCGGCTGGCCATGGGGATCCGTCCCCAAAACGCCGCTAGGGGTTTCCGCGCCGGCAAGCCTTCTCGATCGACGTAGGGCACACATACAAAGAGGAATCAAACGGGGAAATAACATGCATGAAAATTAAGAGTACTTCAAAGTTATATTACATCGCATCATTGCTGCGGTTCTAACTAAAGATAAAATTTGTCTTGGTCGAGAACCTGCAGCAGCGAAGAAGAACAGGATGCCTAATCCCGGCACTGGCCTTCCACCCTCTTGATTTCGTCGATGCAGTCGGTGATGGGCTTGATGCGCTCCTTGAGCACCGTGATGTCAGCACCATCCGGCAAGCTCTTCAACGCGGCCGCGAAGTCAAGATCGGGATTCCAGTACGCCATCTTGGTGAGGACATTGGTCACGACCCTCCGGCAAAGTCGCCGGGCCTCCTCGGCCAGCGTGGCCGTCCTATTGGAGTGGAGATAAGCCAGGGCTCCGAGGACGCCCTCAAAGAACAGGGTCAACTTGGTGTTGACGGTCCCGCTGCGCTCAGGGGCGTACCTCACGTGTGGCATCCCCATGGTGGCCAACTGCGAGGTGACCCTGCCGGCGACCTCCTCCAGACGGCTGATCCATCTGTTCCCGCCCGCCACATAATCCTGGTGGGAGGCGGCCTCGTTCGCCCGCAGCTGCTTCTCCTCCTCTAGGCTCCTGGTCAAGGTCTCCTCCTGAGCCCTGCTCTCCGACATCATCTTCTCGAGGTCCTCCAGCTTCAGCTTGAGGTCTCTGACGGAGTTTTGCGCTTCGGAGAGCTCCCCATCCCTGCCGATGAACGCTCCTTGCGCCTCCACCAAGGCGTTGTTGAGCGTGCTCTTCTCGTTGGACAGTTTGAGAGCCTGCTCCTTCAGCTCGTCCTGCACCACCTCCAACTCCCTTACCTTGTCGGCATGGGCCAGAGCCTGGGCATCGAGTGCCTCCTAGTGCCTCTGCTCCATCTTGCGGGTCCGCCGCACGACAAGGGCCTCGAGCTCCTCATCCTTGCCACGGAGCGCTGCGGCAAGCTTCGCCTCACGCGCGGTGAGGTCCTCTTCCTGGGAATCCAAGGTGGCTTGATGCTGGTTCCGGGCGGCCTCGGCCGTGGCAGCCAAGTTCACCGCCTTTTCCTGGGCCTTCTCGATGTCGGCCATCTTCATGGTGAGCTCCACATCGCGCTCGGCTAATTTCTCCTGAAAGGCCCTCTGCTCCTCGCGAGCCTGGTGGAACCAGGTCTGCGTCTCGGCAACGCGCGCCTTGAAGTCCACCTCCGCGTTGTCCACCGTTGCCATCCTAGACTTGACCTTGTCTAGGCGAGCACGGTAGAGCACTTGGAGCTTCCGGAAATTGGCCCCCATGGCACAGAAAAGCTGCTCTTCTGGAGAACCGTTGCCACCAACACCCGGCTCATCAACCACCTCGAGCCCGGTGGCGGCAAGCACCTCGCCGTTGAAAACTTCCCCTTCGGCGGGCGCCTGGCTTGACGCCCCTGGGAGGTGGACAAAGAGATCATCGCCCACCTTCAGATATCTGCCGGGGCCCGAGGTTGAGGAGGAGGGAGGCTGGTCACCCACCACCTCTTCCTCGGCGGAGGCCTTGTCGGCCTCACCGGCAGGTCCACCGCTGGCGCCCTCGGCAGAAGCCTCACCGGTCGCCTTGGCGGCCCCCGCCGCGGTGTCCTCGGCAGCATCCTTGGCGGCCTCCTCAGCAATGTTCCCAGCAGCAGTATCCACGTCCTCCATACCTGTTGAAGGAGGGCGTGGGCAGCAATGGGAGCAATGAAGCCAAGAAAAGAGTAAGGGAAAAATAGAGACGAAGGACAAGCGACTCACCAGTGCCAGGCTGCGAAGCAGAAGTCCCCTCTCTGCCAGCATTTGGCGCCGTGGCAGAGCCACCATCGCCCAAGTTACCCTCTTCCTCCATGGGTGTGGGCTCCGTGCCTGATGCCCTTGCCGGGGATGCCCCCCACGGTGGCGTAGTCGATGGGGGTGGTGTGTTAGGAGTAGCCCTTTGTGGCTCCTCCTGCTGCCGCTCCCCTCCTGCAAACCCAGCAAGGTCAGCATCATAGCATCGAGCACCTACCACATGTCGAGTAAGAAGAGGATGACGAACTTACGTTGGGGGCTGCGCCGGGGGCTGCTGTCCGGGCTGCTCAGCACCACCAGTGGTGTCTTTGAAGCCCCAGCCGGGGGCTGGCTGCTCGCCGAGGTCCTCGCCCTCTTCGCCCTCTCGGCCAACGTCTCTGTCTCCCTATGGAAGCAAAGCTAGATCAAGACAAGCGACCCAATTCAAGGAAATGGAAATGACAGTAAGGAACGGAGAACTTACTCGTCGTCCGTCTCCTCCTCTTCCACCAGTTTCCTTTTCCTCTCCGGGCTGAGAGGCCTGAGATCAAAAGGGAGCTCCACATCATCATCCGAGTCAACGCCTGCCGGAGGAGGCGAAGGAGGCGGCGGGGTTTGTGCGCGCCCGGATGAGGAAGGGGCTGTCGCCTTCTTCTTCTCGGTGGCCCTCATCAGCCTCTTCGCTGTCGTGGCCCTCGTGTGGCGCCCGGACCCCTTCAGGGTCAATTGAGGCCGCGTAACCCTGCCGGGCCGGACCGGCTCGCCAGAGCCAGACCGCCACAGGACTCGCCCTCTTCCCCTGGCTGGCGTTGAGCCCGCCGCCACGTCCTCCTCCTCCGACGACGACTCGTCGGCCACGTCTTCGACGAGCGGAGACCCAGTGTCAGCGCTGCTGGCCTCCCCGGAGGCCGCCGCCCACCGCGTGAGCTCCTCTTCCTCCGCCGCTGTTGCGGCCTTGTCCTCCACGCCCCCGGCGCTGCCGGCCTCCACGGCAAGTTGTGCCTCCATCGCACTAGTGGCGATGTAGTCCAGCTCTGCCTGGGTGGTGTCCATGATAAGCCACCGCTCGGCGTCGGCATTGACGTACACCTTGATCAGGGTGTCGAAGAATTGCTGCACATCCTCATCCTTCGGCTCCTCCCAGCTCGGGACAGGGCCATGCGCATTGCAGTCCGGCATCATGGCGATGATCTCGGACCGACGCTAATTGTTGCACAACGGGACCACCCCCGCTGGCAGCTTGAAAAACGGCCCCTTGAGAGCCTTGCCAACCTTTGCGGCAGCCCTCGCGGCCTTGCCGATCCGCTCGACCTCGCCATCAGGACCCACATCAAGTTGGAAAAGCCGCTGGCAAAAGTGGGCGTGCGCCAGCACTGTGAAGTTGTGATCAAGGCCGGGGCGGAGTCGCATAATGTCAGCCGGGTTCGTAAAGAGCCAAGCTGGCCTCCCCTTGTTGTGCAACGGGGCGATCCGGCGGCGAATGAAGTCTGCCCCGATCATCTCAAGGGTGAGTCCGGCCTAGGTGAGCCGGAGAATCCTGGTGGTGGCGATGGTGAGCCTCCCATCAGCGGCATCAACATCGCTCCAATCGCTGCCACAGACCGGCGGCACTCGCCGGACCTTGCAGAATTCCGGCGGGTTTTCATCTTCAATCCAGCACCACCGGCCATGCCATTCCTCCCACCTCTCCTTCACGGCACCGTCCGGGTACGCCCCCTTGGATCTTGAGATCCAGGTGACGCAACCGGAGACAGCTCCTCCAGGCTGGATTTGAGGGAAGAAGTAATGGCAAAAGAGCGCCGTGTTGGGCTGCACCCCGGCAAAGCCTTCGCAAAGATGCGCGAAGAAAGCCATGCACGCCACCGCATTTGGAGTAAAATCCAAGAGGCGAAAGCCGAAGGTGCGCATAACGTCACAGAAGAAATCGGAGAAAGGAGGGCATAACCCGCATGAAAAGTAATCAACGAAGAAGGGGTACTGATTTGAGGCAGGATTAGCGCAAGCGGTAGGAATGACGCGCGTCGCCGGGTGTCCCGAATCCTCTCCCCCCGTCTTCACTCCCCATAGGGGCTTGAAGGAGGCCTGGAGCTCTCGAACGTCAACCGTCGAGGGGAAGAAGAAGGCGGACTTCATCCGGTCCCCCGACAGCGCGCTCGCTGGCGGCTCCACCGCCCCGACGCCCTTAGCCACCCCCTTGTCCTTGGTGAATTTGGGAGCCATGGCGACCAAGAAGTTCAGAGGGCTGAGGAAGGGGGATGGCGAAGCAACGATGGCGGGCGACGACGGAAACTTAGGAAGGAAGGAAGAGAGGAAACGGCGGCTCTGAGATTGGAAAAGGCACAAGGAAAGAGGAGAAAGTGAGCAGTGCGCCCGCGGTTATTCCTTCTTATGGGGGAAAAACGCAGGCCGCCTCCTTTCACATTAACTGTGATGTGACGCATGCCCACGGGAAGCAACCCCACGCATGCCGCCCACGTCACACACGCCTCCCCACGCCGCGCCACACGCGGGAAGCATGGGAAGCGCAGCGCGCAAAGAAACTTACCGCGGTAAAAACTGCCCCGCCTGCCTGCGCACCGTTTTTGGGCCTAGCCCAACGACGCGATTGCGCTTACGTGTGGCCCAGGCCCGGGGGCTCCTGTCGGTGTACAAAAAGAGGGGTACACTTTCTGTACCCCTACAATTGTGCACGGGCAGTCTGAGCCACGGGCACCACCACACTGAGCAAGGCAAGGGAGGTGAGCCAAGCTAAGGCCGAAGCTCAGGAGAAGCGGAACAACGCCAAGACCAAGACCACAAAGAACAAAGGGGACGAAGCGGACCCCCCTGGCAAGATCCTTGCTGGGAGGCGGTTTTAGCAAACCCGGCAAGACCCTTGCCGTGGCAGCTCGCCCCACGCCCACGGAGTGAGTCACCCTTGAGTCAACTGCCCCCATGGGGCAAGGATTCGGGAGACATCCCTATGGTGGCATGCAGATCTTTGTGAAGGCATTCAAGATCAGATACACCCTTTAGAAGATGATGATCCTTGGCGGGATCCCAGCCAAGGAGGACCACAAGGCCCCCGGCAAGAGCCTTGCCGGGGATGACAGCAGGCGCCACGGCAAGACCCTTGCCGGGGCCCCGGCAAGGCCCTTGCCAAGAACACCCGTAGGGCCACCATCAGGCCCACGCCAGTCAAACCTCCACCGCTGTTCGCATGCAGCTGCCGACCCAACCAGCTGGGCAGGCACCTGCATGGCGGCATGCGGATCTTCGTGAAGACCCACCACTGCGCCACCTCAGCTGCCTGCCTGCCTACATGGCACCGCGGGCGCCGCTGGCTAGGGCGCGTGTCGACACAAGAGGGAGCGGCGACGGACGAGACAGGGCTCTCCCTCATCCCCGATAAAGCAAGGACACCTGGGCAAGACGCATTAAAGGCGCCTTGTCATGTAATGCGAGGGATAACCTCGCATCACTGTTCCCTTTCCACCTTCTGTGTGCCACTGTGGCTACCCCTTTTCCTATAAAAGGAGGCCCGAGGCGACCAGGAGGGGGGATTTTTCATTTTGGACCTCCTCACGCCCCATAGCTAGCTCTAGAACACAGATATACAATCCACCAAAGCAGGAGTAGGGTTTTACGCATCCTCGCGGCCCGAACCTGGATAAACGAACCGTGTGCTATCTGTTAGATCCGCTCTTCTCACGACCCCGCGCCCCGCAACCGTAGTAGGGATTCTTGTGATCCCATAGGTGTCGTTCCCACCGACAATGATCACGAACTGGTTTGGAATCTTCCTCCAAATTTATTTCATTTTAACACAGAGTGGGACTAATGCCCTTAAGATCATCAAGAGTATATCCAATAGCAGCACGGTGCTTCTTCAGAGTTTTCAATAATCTCTCTTCTTCATGCTCTCAAAGGTTAGCACTAATAATAACAAGATATATCTTTTTCTCATCAAGATAAGCATATTTCAGAATATCAGGTAACGGTTTAAGCTCAAACACGGGATCACCCTTGGGTGGAGGAGGATCCCCTAGGATTTCAACAGGCAAATTATGTTTCAGGATGGGTTCCTGTTTAAAGAATACTTCATCTATTTCCCTTCTTTCATTCATAAACATATCATTTTTATGGTCTAGCAAATATTGTTCTAAAGGAGGTTCGGCAATAGAAGCAAGACCAATAATTTCATCTTTACTAAGTAATTCCTCTTCACGGTGTTGTCTACGAAATTTAGAGAAATTAAATTCATGAGACATATCACCTAAACCAATAGTAACAACATCCTTTTTGCAATCTATCTTAGCATTAACAGTGTTCAAGAAGGGCCTACCAAATATAATGGGACAAAAGCTATCTTGTGGGGAACGAAGAACAAGAAAATCAGCAAGATATTTAGTTTTCCCACACAAGACTTCAACATCTCTAACAATTCCCATTGGTGAAATAGTATCTCTATTGGCAAGTTTAATTGTGACATCAATATCTTCTAACTCAGCGGGTGCAATGTCATGCATAATTTCTCTGTATAAATCAATAGGTATTGCACTAGCACTAGCACCCATATCACATAAGCCATGATAACAATGATCTCCTATTTTAACAGAAATAACAGGCATGCCTACCAAAGATCTAGGTTTATCTTTAGCACAAGGTTTAGCAATTCTAGCAGTCTCATCACGGAAATGAATAACATGCCCATCAATATTATCAGACAAGAGATCTTTAACAATAGCAATATTAGGTTCAACTTTAATTTGCTCAGCGGGTGTATAAGTTCTAATATTGCTTTTACGAACCACAGGTGAAGCTTTAGCATGATCCTTTATCCTAACAGGAAAAGGTGGTTTCTCAACATAAGCAATAGGAATAATAGGATCATTATAAGTGACAGTCTTTTCTTCAACTTTAATAGGTGCAGCTACTTTTACTTCTATGGGAGGATGATATTTAAACCACTTCTCCCTAGGGAGATCAACATGAGTAGCAAAAGATTCACAAAAAGAAGCTACTATCTCAAAGTCAAGTCCATATTTAGTGCTAAATTTACGGAAAACATCGGTATCCATAAAAGATTTAACACAATCAAACTTAGGTGTCATACCTGACTCCTTACCTTCGTCGAGGTCCCAATCTTCAGAGTTGCGTTTAATTCTTTCCAATAAATCCCATCTGAATTCAATAGTCTTCGTCATAAAAGAGCCAGCACAAGAAGTATCGAGCACGGTGCGATTGTTATCAGAAAGTCGAGCATATAAATTTTGAATAATCATTTCTCTTGAGAGCTCATGATTGGGGCATGAATATAACATTGATTTAAGACTCCCCCAAGCTTGAGTGATGCTTTCTCCTTCGTGAGGCCAAAAATTATATATATAATTGCGATCACGATGAACAAGATGCATAGGATAAAACTTCTGATGAAATTCCAATTTCAATCGTTTGTAGTTCCATGACCCCGTATCATCACATAGCCTATACCATGTCAATGCATCTTCCTTCAAAGATAAAGGGAAGATCTTCTTCTTAATAACATCTCTGGGTACACCTGCAAGCTTAAATAATCCACAAACTTCATCCACATATATTAGGTGCTCATCAGGATGAATTGTTCCGTCTCCTGCAAAAGGATTAGCTAGCAGTTTTTCTATCATACCCGAAGGAATTTCAAAGCAGACATTTTCATTTTCGGTAGGTTCAGTAGGTTGAGGAGCAACTCTTTGCTCTACTAGTCGGGGTGAAGATACCCCGAACAAGCCCCTCAGAGGATTACTTTCCATAGTAACAAGTGACAGTAAATTTCAGCACACTATATAAATTTTTCCTTACCAAATTCCACCTACCAAAGGCGCTTCACTCCCCGGCAACGGCGCCCGAAAAGAGTCTTGATGACCCACAAGTATAGGGTATCTATCGTAGTCCTTTCGATAAGTAAGAGTGTCGAACCCAACAAAGAGCAGAAGGAAATGATAAGCAGTTTTCAGCAAGGTATTCTCGGCAAGCACTGAAATTATAGGTAACAGATAGTTTTGTGATTTGATAATTTGTAACGAGCAACAAGTAACAAAAGTAAATAAAGTGCAGAAAGGTGGCACAATCCTTTTTGTAGCAAAGGACAAGCCTGGACAAACTCTTATATGATGTAAAGCGCTGCCGAGGACACATGGGAATATCGTCAAGCTAGTTTTCATCACGCTCATATGATTCACGTTCGGTAATTTGATAATTTGGTATGTGGGTGGACCGTTGCTTGGGTGTTTTCCTTACTTGGACCAGTATCCCACTTATGATTAACCTCTATTGCAAGCATCCGCAACTACAACAAAAGTATTAAGGTAAACCTAACCATGGCATGAAACATATGGATCCAAATCAGCCCCTTATGAAGCAATGCATAAACTAGGGTTTAAGCTTCTGTCACTCTAGCAACCCATCATCTACTTATTACTTCCCAATGCCTTCCTCTAGGCCCAAATAATGGTGAAGTGTTATGTAGTCGACGTTCACATAACACCACTAGAGGAGAGACGACATACATCTCATCAAAATATCGAACGAATACCAAATTCACATGACTACTAATAGCAAGACTTCTCCCATGACCTCAGGAACAAACGTAACTACTCACAAAGCATATTCATGTTCATAATCAGATAGGTATTAATATGCATATAGGATCTGAACATATGATCTTCCACCAAATAAACCAACTAGCATCAACTACAAGGAGTAATTAACACTATTAGCAAGCCACAGGTACCAATCCAGACTTGGAGACAAGAATTGGATACAAGAGATGAACTAGGGTTTTGAGAGGAGATGGTGCTGGTGAAGATGTTGATGGATACTGCGCTCTCCCGATGAGAGGAGCGTTGGTGATGACGATGACGATGATTTCCTCCTCCGGGAGGGAAGTTTCCCCGGCAAAACAGCTCCGCCAGAGCCCTAGATTGGTTCCGCCTCGTGGCGGCGGAGTCTCGTCCGGAAAGATGGCTTATGATTTTTTCCTCATCGAAAGACTCCATATAGCAGAAGATGGTCATTGGAGGGCCACCAGGGGGCCCACGAGGTAGGGGGGCGTGCCCATGGGTGTAGGGCGCGCCCCCCACCCTCGTGGGCAGGGTGTGGCCCCCCTGGTGAACTTCTTGCTCTCAGTATTTTCTATATATTCTGAAAAAGTGTTCCATGAAGTTTCAGGACTTTTGGAGCTGTGCAGAATAGGTCTCTAATATTTGCTCCTTTTCCAGCCCAGAATTCCAGCTGCCGGCATTCTCCCTCTTTATGTAAACCTTGTAAAATAAGAGAGAATAGGTGAAAGTATTGTGACATAATGTGTAATAACAGCCCATAATGCAATAAATATCGATATAAAAGCATAATGCAAAATGGACGTATCACCAAACCTGCCCCAAGTGAGACAAAAAATTTACCATGACATGTTGATGCTGCTCCATGATAGCATGCTAAGTTTCATGAATTTCAGACGAATTTTGGATTTACTAGAATTTAAAAATCAGGAATCTCAATGTTTTTGGCCGAGTGATGGTGGCAGGGTGTTTGACATTCACTCTCATTTCTGCATGAGACCTAAACAGGCAACCAAGGATACATATTTCAATTTTTAACTAATTTATATGCATTACAGCATGTGCCTGTAGTTCAAAATTAAATTATGCACATGAATGCATAGAAAACTCAATTAATGTATAAAAATGTCCAAGCAAACCCTGAATATCCCAAAAATTAACACAACACTCCTGTTGTTCTATGTTGACACTAGGAAAAAAATTCAAAATCGAGAAAAAGCAACGGATATCGTTTCGTCCAGAAAGGTGAAACATTCCCTACCGAAATCATCACATTTGTAGTGAGAAGCTCAGGTTTATGAGAAGCTTATACCCAAATCTGCCCCAAATGAGACAAAAATTTTACCACAGCATGTTGATGTCGCTCCATGATAGCATGCCAAGTTTCATGAATTTCGGATGGGTTTTGGATTTACTAGATTTTAAAAATAAAGTATCTCAACATTTTGCTGACAATCAACGGTGCCATGGTGTTTGAAATTCATTCTCATTTCTAGCATGGGACCTAAGCATGCACCCAAGGACACAGATTTGATTTTCAACCAATTTATATGCACTGGAGCAAGTGCATGTAGTTCAAATTTGAGTTATGCAATTAAATGCATTGAAAACTCAGTTAATCTATAAAAATGTCCAAACAAACCCCGGAAAATCACAAAAATGGACACAACACTCATGTTGTTCTATGTTGACACGAGAAATTTTTTCGAAGCAATAAGAGGCAATGGATATCGCTTCGTCCCCAAAGGTGAGATGTTCCCTGCCGAAACCATCATGCTTACTGTGAGAAGCTCTAGTTTGTGAGAATCATATACCCAAATGATGACCCACAAGTATAGGGGATCTATCATAGTCCTTTCGATAAGTAAGAGTGTCAAACCCAACGAGGATCAGAAGGAAATGATAAGCAATTTTCAGCAAGGTATTCTCTGCAAGTACTGAAATTATAGGTAAAAGATAGTTTTGTGATAGGATAATTTGTAACGAGCAACAAGTAACAAAAGTAAATAAAGTGCAGCAAGGTGGCCCAATCCTTTTTGTAGCAAAGGACAAGCCTGGACAAACTTTTATATGATGTAAAGCGCTCCCGAGGACACATGGGAATATCGTCAAGCTAGTTTTCATCACGCTCATATGATTCGCATTCGGTACTTTGATAATTTGGTATGTGGGTAGACCGGTGCTTGGGTGCTGTCCTTACTTGGACAAGCATCCCACTTATGATTAACCTCTATTGCAAGCATCCGCAGCTACAACAAAAGTATTAAGGTAAACTTAACCATGGCATGAAACATATGGATCCAAATAAGCCCCTTACGAAGCAATGCATAAACTAGGGTTTAAGCTTCTGTCACTCTAGCAACCCATCATCTACTTATTACTTCCCAATGCCTTCCTCTAGGCCCAAATAATGGTGAAGTGTTATGTAGTCGACGTTCATATAACACCACTAGAGGAGAGACAACATACATCTCATCAAAATATCGAACGAATACCAAATTCACATGACTACTAATAGCAAGACTTCTCCCATGTCCTCAGGAACAAACGTAACTACTCACAAAGCATATTCATGTTCATAATCAGAGGGGTATTAATATGCATATAGGATCTGAACATATGATCTTCCACCAAATAAACCAACTAGCATCAACTACAAGGAGTAATTAACACCACTAGCAACCCACAAGTACCAATCCCGGACTTGGAGACAAGAATTGGATACAAGAGATGAACTAGGGTTTTGAGAGGAGATGGTGCTGGTGAAGATGTTGATGGAGATTGCCCTCTCCCGATGAGAGGAGTGTTGGTGATGACGATGACGATGATTTCCCCCTCCCGGAGGGAAGTTTCCCCAGCAGAACAGCTCCGCCAGAGCCCAAGATTGGTTCCGCCAAGGTTCCGCCTCGTGGCGGCGGAGTTTCGTCCGAAAAGATGGCTTATGATTTTTTCTCATCGAAAGACTCCATATAGCAGAAGATGGTCATCAGAGGGCCACCAGGGGGGCCACGAGGTAGAGGGCGCGCCCCCCACCCTCGTGGGCAGGGTGTGGCCCCCTGGTGAACTTCTTGCTCTTAGTATATTTTATATATTCTAAAAACGTCCGTCGTGAAGTTTCATGACTTTTGGAGCTGTGCAGAATAGGTCTCTAACATTTTCTCCTTCTCCAGCCCAGAATCTCAGCTGTCGGCATTCTCCCTCTTTATGTAAACCTTGTAAAATAAGAGAGAATAGGCATAAGTATTATGACATAATGTGTAATAACAGCCCATAATGCAATAAATATCGATATAAAAGCATGATGCAAAATGGACGTATCACCAAACCTGCCCCAAATGAGACAAAAAAATTTCCATGACATGTTGATGCCGCTCCATGATAGCATGCTAAGTTTCATGAATTTCAGACGAATTTTGGATTTACTAGAATTTAAAAATCAGGTATCTCAATGTTTGCGGCCGAGTGACGGTGGCTGGGTGTTTGACATTCACTCTCATTTCTTGCATGAGACCTAAACATGCAACCAAGGATACAGATTTCAATTTTTAACTAATTTATATGCATTACAGCATGTGCCTGTAGTTCAAAATTAAATTATGTGCATGAATGCACAGAAAACTCAATTAATGTATAAAAATGTCCAAGCGAACCCTAAAAAATCCAAAAAAATTAACACAACACTCCTGTTGTTCTATGTTGACACTAGGAAAAAATTCGAAATCGAGAAAAAGCAACGAATATCGTTTCGTCCAGAAAGGTGAAACGTTCCCTATCGAAATCATCACATTTGTTGTGAGAAGCTCAGGTTTATGAGAAGCTTATACCCAAACCTGCCCCAAATGGGACAAATTTTTTAACACGGCATGTTGACGCCTCTCCATGATAGCATGCCAAGTTTCATGAATTTCGGACGAATTTTGGATTTTACTAGAATTACAAAAGCAAGTACGTCGACGTTTGCGGAAGAGCCACAATGCCGTGGTGTTTGAATTTCATCCGCATTTCTTGCATGGAAGATAAGCATAAATCCATAAACACATATATAATTTTACAACTCATGTTGGTGCACCGGAGCATGTGCATGTAGTTTAATTTTGAATTATGCACCTGAAATGGATAGAAACCAATTTAATGTATAAAATGTTCAAGTGAACACGGAATAATTTCAATTCTTTTACAACACACATACAGTTGCTTGTTCACTCCATATAAAAGGTCTAGCAATTCAAACACCGTCCATTGCCCCTATGACCCATTATGTAATTCAAATCAAGATGAAAAATAAAGTAGATCGCACACAATTTATTATCACCAACCGTGTGAGATGCAGCAAAAAATATCCTGGAGCACCATCGATGTATAGTACGCCTATGACTTAAGCGAGAAGGTGCTTCGGCTACAGTTCATAGCCGGCGTCTCAAGCACACTAGCTCGCTCCCCAAATATCATTTCACTGTTCAATCGTCGTCGGTGAAAGATGGGCACGTGGACCCGCATCGTGAGGGCAACTTTGGTGGCCCACTTTGGCGAGAGCGCGGCCGCAGCCGCCATGCGCATGCTAACAAGGTGCATGAGCGTGGCCGCAATCTGCGACTAGGCGGCTATGGCAGCCCAAACGGCTGTTGTTGCTTCTCAGGTGGCGGCAGCAACATCTGGCTCGGGGATAGCAATTGGTGAGAGTGGCACAGCAGCTGTCCGTTTCGCAGCAGCGGCCTTAGCCCTGTTGGAGGCCGCCCACGACCATGTCGAGGCCGCCCACACCCAGCTCTTAGCGGTCACCACACAAATCGAACGAAGCTTCTCCGACAACGGTCGGCAACCCACGGTCGAAGAGTTGGCAATCGCCGAGAGCGTTCGAGCAGCCATCCGTTCCTCCGCCGCATACCTTGCGACGACGGAGGCCGTCCAAGCCCAGATCGCGTCCGCCCATGCCCAGCACGTGGCGGCCTTTTCCAAAGAGATGGAGGACGCGGATGGCGACATGTTTGTTGAGTATGGTGAGATGGATGCCATGGAGCCCCTTCCCCAGGAGACCGTTGGGCGCGAGCTAGACATGGAGGCCATGGCGAAGATCGACGAGCACCAGCCGTAGTAGTACTCTTTGTTTTGTTCAATTAAGAGCTCCGGTCTTTAATTTGTTAGAGTAATGTTTAGGTCTGCTAGCTCTGTTTAATTGCTGAACTTGCTCGATTAAGAAGTGTGGGTGTGCTGTAGTCTCCTTTGTGTACCCAAATTATGCACTAACGTGGATGACCACTGTAACCATGGAAATTCGAACCTTTTTTGACATTCAAACTCATCACACACGGGTTAAGCTATCCAAATCGTTTGTGATGTTCGCATATCGTACACAGTTCTGAATAAGGGACCATGTCTGATGATACTTTGCACGCCAGTTTTTCGCTGAAGCGATTCCAAATTTTTGGCTTCCACAGAAATATCTACCTCCCCCCTTACCAAAAGCCACATTTCCCCTGTTTTCGCCTTCCTTTCCAAGTTGAAACCTGCACTCCTTGCTTGCAGCGCCACCTCCTCGTCGGTGACCCTCCTTCACGCTGCTCGGCCTCGTCTATCCAGGTAGGTAATCCACACCCGACCCCCATCCTCCTCCTTCTTCCACATCCCACATGCCCTGACCACCGGCGCGAGCGCGACACCTTCCATATAAATCACCGACCCTTCCACCAAATAAGCGCCTCCCTAAGCCATGATGCACGCAGTATAGCCAGGATCTCAAGGAGCATTTGGTAGCGGAGAAGAAAATCACGGCCGCACGCGCGGATGAGGTCGCGATGGCTGCCATTCGTGCCGACCCCCAGATCTTGGAGGTGCACCTTGCCATTTGCTAGCTACGCCGGTTAAGTATGCTCGGTTTACCCGTTACGTGTGCTGCTCCTGCCTTTCCTTCACAAATTCTAGTGAATTGTGCTATCTAATTTTACTATGCAATATGTTTCTAGTGTATATGTTCTATATATTATGCAGTGTGGTGCTCACTTATTAACTGTTTTGTTAATTAGTTGTTTTCTTCAGTTAACTGTTTGGTTCAATTCTGCAAATGCGATGTTCAATTCTTCAGGATGCAATTTTGTATTGTCTTCCATGTGAGAAATAAATCGAATTTATCTTTACAAAACACATGAGAAACGAATACAATTGTTATATTTCCAAGTTGTCAACCATGCTTGGTTTGGTTATACATTGTGTAATATGGTGCTCAATTAACATTTGGTTCATTTGTGTTGTGGTGGTTAGTTAACTGTTTGGTTCAATCTTGCAATGCGATGTTCAATAGTTGTGGGTGTATTCTGTTATTGTATATCATGTGAGGAATAAATTGAATTTGATTGTAGTAAATATATGAGAAACAAATACAATTGTTACAATTGGCTGTAGTTAACTATTTGGTTAACTATCTGATTTTTTATTAGGAATATGTTATATTGTGCAATGTGGTGCTCAGTTAATGTTTGGTTCATTTGTTGTGGTGTTTAGTTAACTGTTTGGTTCAATTCTGCAATGCAATGTCCAATTGTCGTGGGTAGAATTTTGTATTGTTGTGCATTTGAGGAATAAATCGAATTTGGCTGCACTTAATACATGAGAAACATATACAAGTGATATATTTCCTAGTTCTTAATCATGCTTGGTTTGGATAAATGGTTTTTCCATGTGGTTTGAATTAATCTAATGAATCTGCAATGTGCTTAATTTCATCAACATATTTTACTGATAGTATGTGAATCCTACTTAACCTGATGACTAACTACCTTATATGTGTTGTAGGGAAACAATGGGAAGCACTGAGGTTTACAATCGAGGTTAACACGTGCATAGTCCGTTGTCTAATAGCACATTATTGTGTAATTGCTGGAACCATTCTAATATTTTGGTTTTTAACAATTTGGTCTTGCACATGTAGGTCCTGTTGTCAGAGGTTTTGACCCACTGTTCGACCCTTTTTGCATATAGGGAAATGAGTTGTCCATAAATATTAATCAAATCAAGATACTCAGAAAGATTGTTAGGATAAAGAAATTAGTGACAAAAAACAACAAGATCTTTTTCTACACAATGAAGAAGACATCAATTCACTACAAGATGGTACTAACTATTATACCTTGTCTTTTTTATTCCTTTGCCCCATTTCCAATATAAAGAAGATATTTATGCATATCCTTGTTTTCAGGCCTTTCCAAAGCAGTTCACTGATGATTACCTCTCAAACCACCTCTATGGTCAGGAGGCGAGGAAGGTTTTCATACAACATCCACGGTTCAATATTGAAGTGTCCTGGAGAGGACGAAAGGACGGACGGTCAATCATCCACAGGCACTGGCCTAAAGTTACAAAAACCTTCAACATGAATGAAGGCTCAATATTCGCCTTTCGCTTCAGCAGTTTTCAAGATGAGATGCATCCGTCTATATACCGTCTATGATACTAATTTCGAAAGGTTCTACATGTTTCATGTGAAACTTGGTACTGGTGCAGTTGTGTAATGGGGTAGCTAAGTGCTGAAACTATATCATGTTGTACTTTGATGTATTTCAATTATGGAATTCTGCTTTCTTAATATGGAAATGAAATATATTATTTGCTTAATATGAATGTCAATTAGATTAATAAATTAATTATTAATAATAGAGCAATTAGTCTACTAATGACGAATTAGCCTGCTAATTGGGTTTTGCTATTGCAAACGGTTATTGAAAAAATACCGTGGGCGATGACCTCAGGCAACGCACACAGTTTCTAGAAAAAAACCGCGTTGGGTCAATAAACAATCACACACGACTTTCTTTTGAAAACTGTTTGCGTTAGGTCACCTTGCGCAGACGTTTACCACATAAAAACTGTGTGTGATGGACAACCTTTGCCACACAGTTTCTTCTACGGATCGTGTGTGATACATTCAATAACACAAATGATTTAACAGGAAAAATTGTGTGTGATGTACCTATGAACGGAAACGTTTTCCTTGCAGCGACTGTGTGAGATGTACATACGAACGGAAACGTTTCGCAGGGATTGACTGTGTGGGATGCACTTGCGACCGGAAACAATTTCGCTTATATAATTGTATTTTTTTTAGCTGTACTGTACGTATTTCCATATTTGAGCGCTCTTCGGTCGCACACGACCTTATTTTACCGAGCGTGTGTGCCAGAAGGGCATATCCCCGATGGTTTCTGGGTCGTGTGGGAAGGACCCCCCCTATCGCCCACACTGACTAGGCGACGGTTGCAAATGCCGTCACGGAAAGGGGTTAAAAACCGTTTGTATAGCACCGACGCGCACTAGTGATAGGTACATGGTTTGGGTCATGAGGATTGTCCAACCAAACGTGTCTACCTACCCCTAGATTACAAGCGAACTTGGCGAGATTATGAGCCTCAAAATTAAAGTTACTAAGCTCATGGATGAAAGAACAAGAGATAAAACTATTACAATGATTCATTATTTCATGTACTATTGCTGCATTGGGACGTCCTGTCCCATTGTTGATATCATTCACCACCCCTTGGCAGTGCGAGGCCACGCATATATTTTGGATAGCTAGGTCATCAGCTAGTGCTAAAGCTTTTCGGCAAGTGTATGTCTCCAAAATCAGAGGGTCAATGATTCCGTGAAATACCACTGTTGAGGACTCTAGGTATAGACCAGAATGGTCTCGACACACAGCGGCAACTGTTCACAGCACCACTAGGAGGCGTTAGCCACTGTTCTGGTTGTGCAGATGGTACTGCAGTTGTTTCTTGTCGCTCTTGCTTGATTGCCGATTGCCCAAGCTCTGCAATGAAATTGTTTATAAAAGAGATTGTCTGTTGTGAGCTTTGGAAGATGGATTCATACATTGCTTTACTTCTGGCATACCATATGGGCCAAAGGGTGACGGCCATCCTTGTGAAGCTCGCATGATCCAAGGAATCAAAGAGCTCAAACATCCAAAGTCTCACACTAGGCTCCATATTAGGGACCTCCTATATGCCGCACTCTGTGGCAAAGTGTTGTCGCTTCGCACAGGTGGCCTCCGACTGGGCTGGCCCAGTACCGCGAGCGGACTTGTATTACTGTTGCCGCACTTTGCAGAAAAGTGTTGGGTCGCTTCGCACAGGCAGCCTCCGACTAGGCCGGCCTAGTACCGCCAGCGGACTTGTACGTATTATTGTAGCTAAAAAATCCGATTTTGCGGGGAATCAAACCAGGGATCTCGTGCTACAGATTAGGATCTGCGACCAGCTGAGCTAGTGAGAGAGCGTTTCTATTTATATAGCAGTGTCAATCTTTCAGAACCAATCCACAGGGCAGATCCGAATTATATTTTGAATCCATTTTTAAAAAAAAACTGAGTATTTTCTCAAACGCAAATACCTTTCAAATTTCATAATAGTTTTTCATAAACCGAAATGTTTAAGAAAATAATGAATATTTTTCGAAATCAGGAACAGTTTTCTTAATGGGAACATTTTTTGAAATTCCAAAACAAAACTAGGCAAATGTGAACATTTTAAAGTCCCGACTAAAATTTGCAAACATGAACATTTTTTTTGAAATTTCTGAACACTTATTTACACGGGAACATTTTTTGAAGCTTCAAAAAATGAAAACATGAACATTTTTTGGTAAGTTATGAAATTTTGGAGCAGAAATATTCCGAACTTATATCTAAAGAACACACAATTTTTTTTGAATAAGCGAACATATTTTGAAAAATGTATGCGAACATTTTTTATTTTTTTTGGAAAAATCATCGTATTTGAATTTTTATATTTTCTGGAAGCAAGAACATTTTTTAAAATCACAAACATTTTTTAACATCCGAATATTGTTTGAAAAGTTTGAACAAAAGCATTCGCAACATTTTATCAAAACAAGAACATTTTTGGAATATCAGGAACTTTTTTTTTAATTTATGAACAATTTTTAAAAAACTACCATTTTTGAAATTTCAAACATTTTTCTAAATTGAAGAACAGTTTTCGAACATGAACTTGGTTTTAAAAAATAACCTTGAAAAGGAAAAAGGAAAAAAGTAACAAAAAACAAAAAAACAAAAGAAAAGAAAAGGTGAAAAAAGAAACAGAAACAAAAAAACAAAAGAAAACAAAAAAAGCAGTAAAAAAAAGACCGGCTGGGTAGTTGTGATTGTACGCTCAAAAACTGGGCCGGCCAACCGCGTCGCTGCTCGGTCGCTCGCCTGTGCGAGGCGCCGGCAACTTGACGCAAAGAGCGTCAAATAGGATATTTTTTTCCCTCCATATTATTTGTCATGCGCGAGACAAGCGCTTCATTAGACAGTGTCCAAACACAGCTTGACATAGTGCACAACAATAGAGCGTGCCGCCACGAGTCCTCGCAACCACAGAGCGGGCATGCATCCTGTATTGACATGTTATGTGATGGAGTCACCTACCACTAGGTAGGCTCATTGGTAGGATTGCTAAGAGGCCCACGAGGCCCAAGCCCACATTTCCAAGGTTTAATTATCAAATATTCAAGACAATCATTTAACTCATAAGTTATCCAGCGAGAGAATCCCTTTCTTTTCAGAACACATTAGCAGAAAACAGAACCACAACAGTTGGGCTTAAAAGAAAGGATTGTGATATCTGGCAACCGTGTGACAGATTGCAAAAAGTACCACACCACCCCTTCCCTTCGATCCCACCACTTCTCGAACGAACCCCCTCTTATGATCCGACTTTTTCCTGATTTTTCTGCGTCCTCCCGATTTATTTTTCCTCTGCACACGTGGTTGCGGGCTCGCCCCGATTTTCTTGGCTGTTGCACACCCACAATCGGCAGTTTAAAAATAGGAAAAAAAATAGGCCTATCAAGCGAGAGAATCGAACCCACACCCTCCCATACTAAATGTAACCACATCAACCAACTAGGTTGGCTCCTTTTGTTGATTCCACCAAACTTACATACTAGTTGAATCTTCTTGAGACGAGATTGCACAAAAAAAAGACAACGATCATTAACTGAAAAATCAAAAATGACAGCCTCACTTGTCCGGTTTTTAGGACTATGCGCCTGCGTTCCATTATTTTTTCTGCACGTCCAACACCGGTTCATATGGTTCACAAAACTGATCGTCCCATTCCCTCCTTTCAGGTGCAAATTACCATAGTGTTTCCGCGTAAGTTATCAACTATGTGGGTCATATATTACCATGATGTTTACATAGAAATTAGCGAGGGGTATTTTCTTAACAACTTTTTTCTCCCTTGGTCAATTTAAGGCGGTATCGTACATAAGTTATCAGGTATGTGTTCGTATATTACCGTGCTATTTTCACATAAGTTATCGAGAGTATGTTTTTATAATATTTTTCCCTTTGGTCAAAGTTACCATGGGGTTTGTAAGTAAGTTATCAAGTATGCGATTCATTTATTACCGTGTTATTTTCACATAAATTACCAGGGGTATATTTCGATTTTCAATAACCTTTCCCCCCTTGGTTGAAGTTACCACAGTGTTTATATGTACATTATGGGGTATGCCGTTCATATATTACGGTGTGTTTTTTTCACATAGGTTATTAGGGATATGTTTTTCAAGAACTTTTCCAAATTTACGTATCTGTACCTAAGTTATCAGGTATGTGGTTAGTATATTATCATGTTATTTTCAAAAAAAACTATCTAGGGTATATTTTCAACAACTTCTTTCCCACTGTTCAAAGTTATCGTGTTGTTTGTATGTATGTTAACGGGTATGCGGTTCATACATTACCGTGTTATTTTCCCATATGTTAACGGGAGTATGTTTTTCAACAACTTGTTCCTCTCCTTGGACAGAGTTATCGCGGTGCGTAAGTTATCAAGTATGTGGTTCGTATATTACCATGCTATTTTTATATAAGTTATCTAGGGTATGTTTTTCAACAAAAAAGATACTGTTGTAAGTTTCAACAAAAAAATCCTCGGTCAAAAGTTACCGCAGTGTTATGAACTTAAGTTATCACGCCTACGATGCGTTACCATGCTATTTACACATAAGTTATAGAGGTATATTTTTCAACAACATTGCTCCACGACGTGTCAAAGTTACCGTGTTATTTATACTAAGTTATCATGCCATCATTACGTAAATTATCATGTTGATTACACTGAAGTTACGGGAGGCAAAAAAAGGTTTCCCAGTCTTCTCTCCATGCACTAGACACTGAAGTTATCATGTCTATGGTGTGTTAAATTACCATGCTATTTAGGCAGGAGTTATCGGAGTTATCGATGTATTTTTCCCCGAGTTGAAGTTAATAGGACACACGGTATCTAACTTACCAACCATGCGGTGCATAAATTACCATGCTATTTTCGCGGGAATTACTGAGGTGTGTTCCAACAAATTTTATCTCCCGGTCAAAAGTTACTAGGCCCGGGTAACTTAGCAGCCCCTCAGGCCGTCGTGTAAGAAAACTTCTTGCAATAATAACTTTTTTAGTGTTCATATATTGAACAATAACTAGGATGGAATGAGTTATCTACGGGTCGATTCCATAAGTGTTGGGTCTTGCATGATGTTTTTTTATTCACTAGTTCCACGAATATACAACTACATGGATTGATGAATCTTAGCACAAGCATGATGTAGCTGACCTGGTTAGTGCGGTTAGAATTTCCCATTGACCAGGCTAGGTCCTGGGTCGATGCACCATGTCAGCATCACGAAGGACATGCCGGACACGACCACACACTGAATTCAGGTAAAATGAATCAAAGACGACCAGCGGCAAGTCATATTTTGCACACTGTAGCAAGCAATTCAGAAGCACGATGGTTGATTGGTTTCTTACGGAGTAGAGGAAAGTGAGGATCTGGAACTTGCTGGAGATGATCCAGACGGTGAGGTTGTACTGCATGCTGAGGCCGATGTCGGTGGCCTGGAGGAAGCTGAAGGACACACCTATGTAGAACTAAGCACCATGGCACCAAGACGACTGTGCTAGCAAGCTTTGTGACGCCGATGGCCACCCTGAGGTTGAGAGACACGGAGCGGGTGACTACGACGAGGATGAAGGAACGTTGGGGGATGGTCGTCCGGTGGCTTGAGAAGCCCCTGTTCATGCGGCTCCCCGCCGTTTGATAAGATAAAGAGAAATGTGGTTTATCAGGTCAAAACAATACAAGTAATCGATCGAAACAAATACAAGTTATTGTGCTGACACATCATAAATTATCATGCTAAAATGAAGTTACCATGACAAGAAATAGAAAGAGTTAAACATGCTGACAAAGTGTGAGTTAAACATGGTGACACTTCAGTTATCAAGCTGGCATATTAAGTTACCAGGCTCAAATTGCATAAATCATCGAGTTGAAAGTAAAAAAAAATATTGAAAGTAGATCAAATTAATAAAATGCTCAGTTATGGAAGTTTTGCAGACTGGAGAGTTGCACAGTATGTTCTCCTTGCCATTATCTGAGTTGGCCTATAGGGAGTTCAATCAACTATCTGAAATCTTGTCTGGGATTTCCCTGGATGTTGCTTCTAATGATTCCTGGGAATGGAGACATGGGAAGAAAGCTGGGTTTATAGCAAAGAAGTACTATGACTTTGTTCATCAGCCAATTCCTGCCAACCCTATTCTCAGTTGGATATGGAAATCTTTTTGTACAATGACAATTAAAATATTTTCCTGGCTTGTCATTATGGACAGAGTAAACACCAAGGATATGATTCAGCGCAGGCATTGGAAGATTAATGATGGGCCTAAATGTGTACTTTGTCCCATGGGAGCACTTCAAGACATGAATCATTTATTTTTCCAGTGCAACTTCAGCATGAGAGTGTGGAACTATCTTCAAATTACTTGGCTGAATACTCAGGATATGGTGCAGATTGCACATCATGCTAGGAAGGATTTCAATAAGCCTTTCTTCTCAGAGGTGGTCTTCCTTACTTGGTGGAATATTTGGAAAGTCAGGAATGACAAAGTTTTTAGGTTTATCAGACCTACCTTCAAGCAGTGGAGGAATGGCTTTGTCCAAGACATCTCTCTCTTGGTTCACATAATCAAGTCAAGACACAAACAGGCTTTTAACAAATGGATTGATTTCCTGCCTTCTTGAGGGGTCCTGCATTTGTAATCTTTTTCTTTGTTCTAGTTAGTTCTTTCCTTCTCTGTTTAGACTAGCTTGTACAGTTTTTATTTTTCTCCTCTTTGCTGCTCAGTTCCTTTTCTAGAGGAACTCTTTGTTGTACCTTCTGTTTTAAGTTTTTAATAAAATGCTGTGGGGTGTAAACCCTGCAGTCTTCAAGGTCAAAAAAATTAAAAAATGCTGACACGGTATAATTTGTTAGGCTAAAGCAATATGAATTATCAGTTAGAACTGTTCTAGTTACCATGTTGAAAAAATATAATGAGTTAAATAGGCTAACAAAGTGGTTTTTATCATGTTGACACACTGAAATTTATTCAGGACGACATACTATAAATTATTAGGTTCAAGCTGCATAAGTCATCAAGTTGAAGTAAAACATGAGTGTTCAAACATGTTAGAGCTAAACATTTTGATACATCACAAGTTATTAGGCTCAAGTTGCATAAGTTAAGTAAGAAAAATAAGTATTCAAAGCGGTTTGAGTTAGAATGCTGGCATGATATAATTCATCAAGCTAAATCAATATGAATTATCATGTAGAAACAATTGAAGTTATTATGCTGAAAAATAAAAGATTTAAACAGGTTTGCAAAGTGAGTGTTATCATGGTGACACGCTAGAAGTGACCAATATGACATAGTGTAAGTTATAAGGCCCCAGATGCATAAGGTTCATACTTTAGCCTTCCTCTGAACAAAATACTCCTCATGGCAACTGGTCCCAAGGCCAAGAACACAAGGAAACGTAAGTACCTAAATGGTCAGCCCAAGATCGATGACGCCATCTTTGTGCCGCTCTAGGAAGGTCTCGAGGCCCTTTCATGATATGCAGCTGAACCAGTGCACGTCGACATTGATCTCAAAGTAGTTTGAGCCCTGCATCATAATAAGTAGACATATGCACATGTTTCTGAAGGAAATATGCCCTAGAGGCAATAATAAAGTTATTATTTATTTCCTTATATGATGATTAAAGTTTATTAATCATGCTAGAATTGTATTAACCGGAAACATAATACATGTGCGAATACATAGACAAACAGAGTGTCACTAGTATGCCTCTACTTGACTAGCTCGTTAATCAAAGATGGTTATGTTTCCTAACCATGGACAAAGAGTTGTCATTTGATTAACGGGATCACATCATTAGTTGAATGATCTGATTGACATGACCCATTCCATTAGCTTAGCACCCGATCGTTTAGTATGTTGCTATTGCTTTCTTCATGACTTATCCATGTTCCTATGACTATGAGATTATGCAACTCCTGTTTGCTGGAGGAACACTTTGTGTGCTACCAAACGTCACAACGTAACTGGGTGATTATAAAGGAGCTCTACAGGTGTCTCCAAAGGTACATGTTGGGTTGGCGTATTTCGAGATTAGGATTTGTCACTCCGATTGTCGGAGAGGTATCTCTGGGCCCTCTCGGTAATGCACATCACTGAAGCCTTGCAAGCATTGCAACTAATGAGTTAGTTGCGGGATGATGTATTACGGAACGAGTAAAGAGACTTGCCGGTAACGAGATTGAACTAGGTATGGGATACCGACGATCGAATCTCGGGCAAGTAACATACCGATGACAAAGGGAACAACGTATGTTGTTATGCGGTCTGACCGATAAAAGATCTTCGTAGAATATGTAGGAGCCAATATGAGCATCCAGGTTCCGCTATTGGTTATTGACCGGAGACGTGTCTCGGTCATGTCTACATTGTTCTCGAACCCGTAGGGTCCGCACGCTTAAGGTTACGATGACAGTTATATTATGAGTTTATGCATTTTGATGTACCGAAGTTTGTTCGGAGTCCCGGATGTGATCACGGACATGACGAGGAGTCTCGAAATGGTCGAGACATAAAGATTGATATATTGGAAGCCTATGTTTGGATATCGGAAGTGTTCCGGGTGAAATCGGGATTTTACCGGAGTACCGGGAGGTTACCGGAACCCCCCGGGAGGTATATGGGCCTTAGTGGGCCTTAGTGGAAGAGAGGAGAGGTGGCCAGAGATGGGCCGCGCGCCCCTCCCCCCCCTTGGTCCGAATAGGACAAGGAGAGGGGGCCGGCCCCCCTTCCTCCTCTCTCTCTCCTCTTTTCCCCCTCGCGAATCCTATTCCAACTAGGAAAGGGGGGGAGTCCTACTCCCGAGGGAGTAGGACTCCTCTGGTGCGCCCTCTTGGCCGCCCCCCCCCTTTGAGGCTTTATATACGGAGGCAAGGGGCACCCCTAGAGACACAAGTTGATCCACGTGATCATATTCTTAGCCGTGTGCGGTGCCCCCTTCCACCATAGTCCTCGATAATATTGTAGCAGTGCTTAGGCGAAGCCCTGCGACGGTAGTACATCAAGATCGTCACCACGCCGTCGTGCTGACGGAACTCTTCCCCGACACTTTGCTGGATCGGAGTCCGGGGATCGTCATCGAGCTGAACGTGTGCTAGAACTCGGAGGTGCCGTAGTTTCGGTGCTTGATCGGTCGGGCCGTGGAGACGTACAACTACATCAACCAAGTTAACACTTCCGTTATCGATCTACAAGGGTACATAGATCACACTCTCCCCCTCTCGTTGCTATGCATCACCATAATCTTGCGTGTGCGTAGGAATTTTTTTGAAATTACTACGAAACCCAACAGTGGCATCCGAGCCTAGGTTTTATGTGTTGATGTTATATGCACGAGTAGAACACAAGTGAGTTGTGGGCGATATAAGTCATACTGCTTACCAGCATGTCATACTTTGGTTCGGCGGTATTGTTGGACGAAGCGGCCCGGACCGACATTACGCGTACGCTTACGCGAGACCGGTTCTCCCGACGTGCTTTGCACAAAGGTGGCTAGCGGGTGACAGTTTCTCCAACTTTAGTTGAACCGAGTGTGGCTACGCCCGGTCCTTGCGAAGGTTAAAACAGCACCAACTTGACAAACTATCGTTGTGGTTTTGATGCGTAGGTAAGATTGGTTCTTGCTTAAGCCCGTAGCAGCCACGTAAAACTTGCAACAACAAAGTAGAGGACGTCTAACTTGTTTTTGCAGGGCATGTTGTGATGTGATATGGTCAAGACATGATGCTAAATTTTATTGTATGAGATGATCATGTTTTGTAACCGAGTTATCGGCAACTGGCAGGAGCCATATGGTTGTCGCTTTATTGTATGCAATGCAATCGCGCTGTAATGCTTTACTTTATCACTAAGCGGTAGCGATAGTCGTGGAAGCATGAGATTGGCGAGACGACAACGATGCTACGATGGAGATCAAGGTGTCGCGCCGGTGACGATGGTGATCACGACGGTGCTTCGAGGATGGAGATCACAAGCACAAGATGATGATGGCCATATCATATCACTTATATTGATTGCATGTGATGTTTATCTTTTATGCATCTTATCTTGCTTTGATTGACGGTAGCATTATAAGATGATCTCTCACTAATTATCAAGAAGTGTTCTCCCTGAGTATGCACCGTTGCGAAAGTTCTTCGTGCTGAGACACCACGTGATGATCGGGTGTGATAGGCTCTACGTTCAAATACAACGGGTGCAAAACAGTTGCACACGCAGAATACTCAGGTTATACTTGACGAGCCAAGCATATACAGATATGGCCTCGGAACACGGAGATCGAAAGGTCGAGCGTGAATCATATAGTAGATATGATCAACATAGTGATGTTCACCAATGAAACTACTCCATCTCACGTGATGATCGGACATGGTTTAGTTGACTTGGATCACGTAATCACTTAGAGGATTAGAGGGATGTCTATCTAAGTGGGAGTTCTTTAAGTAATATGATTAATTGAACCTAAATTTATCATGAACTTAGTACCTGATAGTATCTTGCTTATGTATGTTTGATTGTAGATAGATGGCCCGTGCTGTTGTTCCGTTGAATTTTAATGCGTTCCTTGAGAAAGCAAAGTTGAAAGATGATGGTAGCAATTACACGGACTGGGTCCGTAACTTGAGGATTATCCTCATTGCTGCACAGAAGAATTACGTCCTGGAAGCACCGCTGGGTGCCAGGCCTGCTGCTGGAGCAACACCAGATGTTATGAACGTCTGGCAGAGCAAAGCTGATGACTACTCGATAGTTCAATGTGCCATGCTTTACGGCTTAGAACCGGGACTTCAACGACGTTTTGAACGTCATGGGGCATATGAGATGTTCCAGGAGTTGAAGTTAATATTTCAAGCAAATGCCCGGATTGAGAGATATGAAGTCTCCAATAAGTTCTATAGCTGCAAGATGGAGGAGAACAGTTCTGTCAGTGAGCATATACTCAAGATGTCTGGGTATTGTAATCACTTGATTCAACTGGGAGTTAATCTTCCGGATGATAGCGTCATTGACAGAATTCTCCAATCACTTCCACCAAGCTACAAGAGCTTCGTGATGAACTATAATATGCAAGGGATGAATAAGACTATTCCCGAGCTCTTCGCAATGCTGAAAGCTGCGGAGGTAGAAATCAAGAAGGAGCATCAAGTGTTGATGGTCAACAAGACCACTAGTTTCAAGAAAAAGGGCAAAGGGAAGAAGAAGGGGAACTTCAAGAAGAACAGCAAGCAAGTTGCTGCTCGAGAGAAGAAACCCAAGTCTGGACCTAAGCCTGAAACTGAGTGCTTCTACTGCAAGCAGACTGGTCACTGGAAGCGGAACTGCCCCAAGTATTTGGCGGATAAGAAGGATGGCAAGGTGAACAAAGGTATATGTGATATACATGTTATTGATGTGTACCTTACTAATGCTCGCAGTAGCACCTGGGTATTTGATACTGGTTCTGTTGCTAATATTTGCAACTCGAAACAGGGACTACGGATTAAGCGAAGATTGGCTAAGGACGAGGTGACGATGCGCGTGGGAAACGGTTCCAAAGTCGATGTGATCGCGGTCGGCGCGCTACCTCTACATCTACCTTCGGGATTAATATTAGACCTAAATAATTGTTATTTGGTGCCAGCGTTAAGCATGAACATTATATCTGGATCTTGTTTGATGCGAGACGGTTATTCATTTAAATCAGAGAATAATGGTTGTTCTATTTATATGAGTAATATCTTTTATGGTCATGCACCCTTGAAGAATGGTCTATTCTTATTGAATCTCGATAGTAGTGACACACATATTCATAATGTTGAAGCCAAAAGATGCAGAGTTGATAATGATAGTGCAACTTATTTGTGGCACTGCCGTTTAGGTCATATCGGTGTAAAGCGCATGAAGAAACTCCATACTGATGGACTTTTGGAACCACTTGATTATGAATCACTTGGTACTTGCGAACCGTGCCTCATGGGCAAGATGACTAAAACGCCGTTCTCCGGTACTATGGAGAGAGCAACAGATTTGTTGGAAATCATACATACAGATGTATGTGGTCCGATGAATATTGAGGCTCGTGGTGGATATCGTTATTTTCTCACCTTCACAGATGACTTAAGCAGATATGGGTATATCTACTTAATGAAACATAAGTCTGAAACGTTTGAAAAGTTCAAAGAATTTCAGAGTGAAGTTGAAAATCATCGTAACAAGAAAATAAAGTTTCTACGATCTGATCGTGGAGGAGAATATTTGAGTTACGAGTTTGGTGTACATTTGAAACAATGCGGAATAGTTTCGCAACTCACGCCACCCGGAACACCACAGCGTAATGGTGTGTCCGAACGTCGTAATCGTACTTTACTAGATATGGTGCGATCTATGATGTCTCTTACTGATTTACCGCTATCGTTTTGGGGTTATGCTTTGGAGACGGCCGCATTCACGTTAAATAGGGCACCATCAAAATCCGTTGAGACGACGCCTTATGAACTATGGTTTGGCAAGAAACCAAAGTTGTCGTTTCTGAAAGTTTGGGGCTGCGATGCTTATGTGAAAAAGCTTCAACCTGATAAGCTCGAACCCAAATCGGAGAAATGTGTCTTCATAGGATATCCAAAGGAGACTATTGGATACACCTTCTATCACAGATCCGAAGGCAAGACTTTTGTTGCTAAGTTCGGAAACTTTCTGGAGAAGGAGTTTCTCTCGAAAGAAGTGAGTGGGAGGAAAGTAGAACTTGACGAGGTAACTGTACCTGCTCCCTTATTGGAAAGTAGTGCATCACAGAAAACTGTTTCTGTGACACCTACACCAATTAGTGAGGAAGCTAATGATAATGATCATGAAACTTCAGAACAAGATACTACTGAACCTCGTAGATCAACCAGAGTGAGATCCGCGCCAGAGTGGTACGGTAATCCTGTTCTGGAAGTCATGCTACTAGATCATGATGAACCTACGAACTATGAAGAAGCGATGGTGAGCCCAGATTCCGCAAAATGGCTTGAAGCCATGAAATCTGAGATGGGATCCATGTATGAGAACAAAGTGTGGACTTTGGTTGACTTGCCCAATGATCGGCAAGCAATTGAGAATAAATGGATCTACAAGAAGAAGACTGACGCCGACGGTAATATTACTGTCTACAAAGCTCGACTTGTCGCAAAAGGGTTTCGGCAAGTTCAAGGGATTGACTACGATGAGACCTTCTCACCCGTAGCGATGCTTAAGTCTGTCCGAATCATGTTAGCAATTGCCGCATTTTATGATTATGAAATTTGGCAGATGGATGTCAAAACTGCATTCCTGAATGGATTTCTGGAAGAAGAGTTGTATATGATGCAACCAGAGGGTTTTGTCAATCCAAAGGGAGCTAACAAAGTGTGCAAGCTCCAGCGATCCATTTATGGACTGGTGCAAGCCTCTCGGAGTTGGAATAAACGCTTTGATAGTGTGATCAAAGCATTTGGTTTTATACAGACTTTCGGAGAAGCCTGTATTTACAAGAAAGTGAGTGGGAGCTCTGTAGCATTTCTGATATTATATGTGGATGACATATTACTGATTGGAAATGATATAGAATTTCTGGATAGCATAAAGGGATACTTGAATAAGAGTTTTTCAATGAAAGACCTCGGTGAAGCTGCTTACATATTAGGCATTAAGATCTATAGAGATAGATCAAGACGCTTAATTGGACTTTCACAAAGCACATACCTTGACAAAGTTTTGAAGAAGTTCAAAATGGATCAAGCAAAGAAAGGGTTCTTGCCTGTGTTACAAGGTGTGAAGTTGAGTCAGACTCAATGCCCGACCACTGCAGAAGATAGAGAGAAAATGAAAGATGTTCCCTATGCTTCAGCCATAGGCTCTATCATGTATGCAATGCTGTGTACCAGACCTGATGTGTGCCTTGCTATAAGTCTAGCAGGGAGGTACCAAAGTAATCCAGGAGTGGATCACTGGACAGCGGTCAAGAACATCCTGAAGTACCTTAAAAGGACTAAGGATATGTTTCTCGTATATGGAGGTGACAAAGAGCTCATCGTAAACGGTTACGTTGATGCAAGCTTTGACACTGATCCGGACGATTCTAAATCGCAAACCGGATACGTGTTTACATTAAACGGTGGAGCTGTCAGTTGGTGCAGTTCTAAACAAAGCGTCGTGGCGGGATCTACATGTGAAGCGGAGTACATAGCTGCTTCGGAAGCAGCAAACGAAGGAGTCTGGATGAAGGAATTCATATCCGATCTAGGTGTCATACCTAGTGCATCGGGTCCAATGAAAATCTTTTGTGACAATACTGGTGCAATTGCCTTGGCGAAGGAATCCAGATTTCACAAAAGAACCAAGCACATCAAAAGACGCTTCAATTCCATCCGGGATCTAGTCCAGGTGGGAGACATAGAGATTTGCAAGATACATACGGATCTGAATGTAGCAGACCCGTTGACTAAGCCTCTTCCACGAGCAAAACATGATCAGCACCAAGGCTCCATGGGTGTTAGAATCATTACAGTATAATCTAGATTATTGACTCTAGTGCAAGTGGGAGACTGAAGGAAATATGCCCTAGAGGCAATAATAAAGTTATTATTTATTTCCTTATATCATGATAAAAGTTTATTATTCATGCTAGAATTGTATTAACCGGAAACATAATACATGTGTGAATACATAGACAAACAGAGTGTCACTAGTATGCCTCTACTTGACTAGCTCGTTAATCAAAGATGGTTATGTTTCCTAACCATGGACAAAGAGTTGTCATTTGATTAACGGGATCACATCATTAGTTGAATGATCTGATTGACATGACCCATTCCATTAGCTTAGCACCCGATCGTTTAGTATGTTGCTATTGCTTTCTTCATGACTTATACATGTTCCTATGACTATGAGATTATGCAACTCCCGTTTGCCGGAGGAACACTTTGTGTGCTACCAAACGTCACAACGTAACTGGGTGATTATAAAGGAGCTCTACAGGTGTCTCCAAAGGTACATGTTGGGTTGGCGTATTTCGAGATTAGGATTTGTCACTCCGATTGTCGGAGAGGTATCTCTGGGCCCTCTCGGTAATGCACATCACTGAAGCCTTGCAAGCATTGCAACTAATGAGTTAGTTGCGGGATGATGTATTACGGAACGAGTAAAGAGACTTGCCGGTAACGAGATTGAACTAGGTATTGGATACCGACGATCGAATCTCGGGCAAGTAACATACCGATGACAAAGGGAACAACGTATGTTGTTATGCGGTCTGACCGATAAAAGATCTTCGTAGAATATGTAGGAGCCAATATGAGCATCCAGGTTCCGCTATTGGTTATTGACCGAAGACGTGTCTCGGTCATGTCTACATTGTTCTCGAACCCGTAGGGTCCGCACACTTAAGGTTACGATGACAGTTATATTATGAGTTTATGCATTTTGATGTACCGAAGGTTGTTCGGAGTCCCGGATGTGATCACGGACATGACGAGGAGTCTCGAAATGGTCGAGACATAAAGATTGATATATTGGAAGCCTATGTTTGGATATCGGAAGTGTTCCGGGTGAAATCGGGATTTTACCGGAGTACCGGGAGGTTACCGGAACCCCCCGGGAGGTATATGGGCCTTAGTGGGCCTTAGTGGAAGAGAGGAGAGGTGGCCAGAGATGGGCCGCGCGCCCATCCCCCCTTGGTCCGAATAGGACAAGGAGAGGGGGCCGGCCCCCCTTCCTCCTCTCTCTCTCCTCTTTTCCCCCTCCGCGAATCCTATTCCAACTAGGAAAGGGGGGGAGTCCTACTCCCGGAGGGAGTAGGACTCCTCCTGGCGCGCCTCTTCTTGGACGGCCGCCCCCCCCTTTGAGCCTTTATATACAGAGGCAAGGGGTACCCCTAGAGACACAATTTGATCCACGTGATCATATTCTTAGCCGTGTGCGGTGCCCCCTTCCACCATAGTCCTCGATAATATTGTAGCAGTGCTTAGGCGAAGCCCTGCGACGGTAGTACATCAAGATTGTCACCACGCCGTCGTGCTGACGGAACTCTCCCCTGACACTTTGCTGGATCGGAGTCCGGGGATCGTCATCGAGCTGAACGTGTGCTAGAACTCGGAGGTGCTGTAGTTTCGGTGCTTGATCGGTCGGGCCGTGGAGACGTACGACTACATCAACCAAGTTAACGCTTCCGTTTTCGATCTACAAGGGTACGTAGATCACACTCTCCCCCTCTCGTTGCTATGCATCACCATGATCTTGCGTGTGCGTAGGAATTTTTTTGAAATTACTACGAAACCCAACAGTTTCAATATGGGGCACATCAAGAATATTTGAATTTGAGCACGTTGATGGAGACGTGAGGAAGCATGAATGGTTAGTATAGCTTGTGGAATTTGTGCTAAGGTCTAGACAACACTGGCTTTTGGTTGTAGGACTGCACAAGCCTCCCCTCGGCTGCACTAAGCTACAGGTCTTGGGGTTCACAATGTCGGCTAGAATTTCCAGCCTCTCTGTGTAGGGCACGTTCCTGTCCACCGGGAACCCCCTTGACCTTCATCATTTCCTCATTCATAACACTCTGCATAACCAATTACTCATCAGAAACGTTTCTGAGGTGCTGAAAATGTTTAGATTATGAAATGCAATAAATTTTGCTAACCTTGATGTTTTCCCTGAGCTGAGGAGAAATCTCCTTGTCGAAGCTATCGGATATCTTGAAATATAGGACCAGGATTACGCCTTCATCGTCATTCTGGCCAAACATGGTAGTAGGATAGGCAAGCAACTATACATATTAGCTAACTTGCTAAGTTTCAGATCTAACAAATCAATACTGCTTGGTTAAGTAGTTAAAGAAACACGAGTGAATTACTGAATGTTCACAATGTTGGCAACTGCCACAAGTAAGCAGAATCCATACAGAACTAGATGAGTAGTGTGGAGGGACGTTAGATGAAACAGAGTTTTCAGATGGTCGAGGGGACCGACTGACCATCCATTGAATTGGTTTGGTAGAGCCTTGCCGGCACGGTGACCGCCACCAGCGGCCATTCTATCCACGGGCCAATCCACGATGGACACCGGACAGAGTCCTCGTCGGTTGGCTAGTCACCGGCATGTGGTTGGGTCGAAGCGGCGCGCACGAGGTAGAGGGCGGCGCAAATCGGCCTGATGTGGGAAGGTGGAGGGGAGTGTTGGTGGTGCGGGGAGGTGGAGCGGAGGTAGGAGCTTCCGTTGGCGGTGGCGTGCTAGTGGGGGAGCGACCATGGCGGCGTGTGATATGTCTCCAACATATCTATAATTTTTGATTGCTCCATGCTATTATACTATCTATTTTGGATGTTAATGGGCTTTATTTTACACTTTTATATCATTTTTGGGACTAACCTACTAACCGAAGGCCCAACCCAAATTGCTTTTTTTTGCCTATTTTAGGGTTCCGAAGAAAAGGAATATCAAACGGAGTCCAAACGGGATGAAACCTTCGGGAATGTGATTTTCTCAACAAACGTGATCCAGGAGACTTGGAGTGTGCGTCAAGAAACGATCGAGGAGGGCACGAGGCAGGGGGGCGCGCCTACCCTCCCTGGGCGCGCCCTCCACCCTCGTGGGCCCCTCGTTGCTCCACCGACGTACTTCTTCCTCCTATATATATCCACGTACCCCCCAACATCCAGGAGCACCATGAAAACCTAATTCCACCACCGCAACCTTCTGTACCTGAGATATCCCATCTCGGGGCCTTTTCCGGAGCTCCACCGGAGGGGGCATTGATTACGGAGGGCCTCTACATCAACTCCATGGCCTCTCCGGTGATGTGTGAGTAGTTTACTTCAGACCTTCGGGTCCATAGTTATGAGCTAGATGACTTCTTCTCTCTCTTTGGATCTCAATACAAAGTTCTCCTCGGTCTTCTTGGAGATCTATTCGATGTAATCTTCTTTTGCGGTGTGTTTGTTGAGATCTGATGAATTGTGGGTTTATGATTCAGATTATCTATGAACAATATTTGATTCTCCTCTGAATTCTTTTATGTATGATTGGCTTATCTTTGCAAGTCTCTTCGAATTATCAGTTTGGTTTGGCCTACTAGATTCATCTTTCTTGCAATGGGAGAAGTGCTTAGCTTTGGGTTCAATCTTGCGGTGCTCGATCCCAGCGACAGAAAGGGAACTGACACGTATTATATTGTTGCCATCAAGGATAAAAAGATGGGGTTTACATCATATTGCATGAGTTTATCCCTCTACATCATGTCATCTTTCTTAAAGCATTACTTTGTTCTTATGAACTTAATACTCTAGATGCATGTTGTATAGCAGTCGATGTGTGGAGTAATAGTAGTAGATGCAGAATCGTTTCGGTCTACTTGTCATGGACGTGATTCCTATATACATGATCATACCTAGATATTCTCATAACTATGCTCAATTCTATCAATTGCTCGACAGTAATTCGTTTACCCACCGTAATACTTATGTTCTTGAGAGAAGCCACTAGTGAAACCTATGCCCCCCGGGTCTATCTTCCATCATATTAATCTTCCAATACTTAGTTATTTCTTTTGCCGTTTATTTTACTTTGCATCTTTATTTCTCTTGATCATAAAAATACCAAAAATATTATCTTATCATATCTATCAGATCTCACTCTCGTAAGTGACCATGAAGGGATTGACAACCCCTTTATCGCGTTGGTTGCGAGGTTCTTATTTGTTTGTGTAGGTGCATGGGACTTGAGCGTGATCTCCTACTGGATTGATACCTTGGTTCTCAAAAACTAAGGGAAATACTTACACAACTTTACTGCATCACCCTTTCCTCTTCAAGGGAAAACCAACGTAGTGCTCAAGAGGTAGCAGCGTGCGAGCTCGCCGATGGCTAGAATGGGGATCGAGCCGAGGTCAGGGGAGAGAGGGTAGCACCATTGGTTTTCTCGTGAGGGTGGGGTTCGATCTGTTCGGGCGTTTTTTTTTCTGCGTATCGGTTCAATTGCGTGATGGTGATCCGACATCTCCCAGCTCGTGTGGCGTTTTTGCAATCTGTCAGAGGGTTGCCAAATACATTTTTCGTAAAAGAAAACTACAAAACCCAGTTTCCACCACAATCCCTTTTAAGACCGACTTTTCAAATACCGAATCTGAACAATCCTCAACAACATAACAAGTGTGTATAATCGACTTCTTTTTTTTAGAAATGGAGGAGGACCCCCGGACTTTGTATCTAGACGATGCATGCAACCACTTTAATAATTATTCACAAAAGACCTTACAAAGAAATACAACAGTAAGTCTGAAGCCACCGACTAGGCAACATTTGTCACTACTCCTATCCAGTTGATGAAGGAATGCTGATAGTCCTAATACCACAGACTTCATAGCCAAGCCTAACATCTAATACCTGAGACCCCAACCTAGCCACTTGCCGGGTCTTGGGGCACACACTGGTCCGGCGTGCTCTCAAAGGCCGCCGCCGCCAACCGCCACTACTCCATCTTCAGAATTATACTGATGCATCAACCTTGCTCGGTCTAGCTATCGTCGATGCCACCATGGCGCCCAATGGCACCTCCTCCCTGCGAACAACTGAGCACGTCGCGGTCACCACTGATACACCTCAGCGTCATGCTGCCAAGTACCACCAGCCGACACAACTTGAAGTCCTTGGAAGATCTGTCGTGCGTAGCTGTAGCGACCAGACCTCAAACGGTCCAATCTCTGTGCTCAGGTGTCATCCCTGGATCAGTAATGCTGACACCACACAGTACTTGAGGGATTTATAACAGAGTAGCAATCACACACTTATTACATCGAGTGTCTCAAAAGAGAACTTAATACAATAAATATGGCTTAAGGCCATCTAATAACGATAACAGCGGAAGGCTTGGAAGATAAGTGAGTCCATCAAATCCAACGGCATCACTGAGTATAGAACCACGACCTAAAGGCACCTTAATCGTCGTCTGAAAAGTCTGCAACATGAACGTTGCAGCCCGAAACGGGTCAGCACATGGAATATGCTGGCAATGTAACACATAGAGAGCAATGAAGGAATAAGACTATACTACATGCATATTTGGCTGGTGAAAAGCTCTATGGTTACAGTTTTGCGTAAAGCCAATTTTTCCCTACTACAAAGGAATAAATTTTATTTAACTATCATGGTAGCTGTTAAACATCGAGAATGGCTGACAGCATTGTCAATCCCAATTAAGCATCATCATTAAACAAAACCCAACAAAATTAATTAGAGTAACATGATGAGATTCACATGATAATCCAGGTACTAGATACTCAAGTTGTCCATAACCGAGGTCACGGCTAACCATGATTAGTTTATACACTCTGCAGAGGTTTGCGCACTTTTCCCTACAAGACTCGATCGCCTCCGTTTGATTTCTCGCACAACATGGTGTTTGAGAAACGGATGACCGAGACATAGTCTTTCAGAAGAGCTAGCACCTTACGATCGGGTAGACCGTTACACCTACTTTCCCCTACATCTGCTAGTCTACCACTGTAAGAGTTCGCATGACTTAATCAACTATGCTAGAGCCCATGGTAGCTTGTGGCTGCACACGGAAGTTTCTAGCATGAATAATCTCATGATCCCTTTGAGTCTGGATGGCAGTCCAAAAGAAAAACAGGCAATCACTGGAATACCCAGGTGCCTCAATCCACCCAGATGTGTATTTAAGTTGCCACCTTAGATAAACCATTAATTTAACAATCTCACATCTGTCATGGATACACTCACCCAATCCACGTCTAATAGCATAGCATATCATAATAAGTAACGTAGAAGTAACTCCCAAAGGTTTGATAATAAATAGGTAATAGGTACTACCTCAACTACTTCCCAACCCCACAATTTAATTAGATCCTAATCATGCAATGTGTGAGGATTGATCTAATGCAATAAAACTGGGTACTAGGAGGCATGATCAAAGTGTTACTTGCCTCGCTGATGATCCGGGAAACCTAGCGATTCCAAGTAGCAAGCGACGCACTCCGGGTACTCTATCGCAAACAAACAAGCATACAATAAGTACTCAACTAATGCACAGGTAAAACTCAAATAAGAGATCTAACTAGATAGTTCAACTTAAGAACTCCGGTTGGCAAAAAGAATCAAAACGAACGAAGCAACGAAAGACAAACGGCAAAATAAACAGGCTTCGTTTACTATTCTTAATCTAGGGCAATTTTTACAGATGCAAAAACTTGTTGAGTTGGTTAAACGGAAAGAGGGTTTCAAGACAAAACTCCAGGCGCTTGAATCGCCTGATTCCGATAAACGAGCGAAAAGTTATAGTAGAACGTAAAGCGGATCAGGAATCGCGATCAGAAAAATCGCAAATTTAATCTGAGAAAAAGAAAATGACGGACAGATTAACGAACGGATGTTCGTTAACTAGATCTAAACTATGAATGCGTTCGTTAAAACGAACGGACGAGCGAACGCTCGCTAAATAAATAAACCGGAAAACCGATCTATTAAAAAAACGAAACTAAAAAAACCGAACAAAACCGACGGAAAGCCGATCGATTTTCGAGAAAAATCGGTGGCAGTGAGGTCAACCTCCGGCGGCGGCGGATCCGGCGGGCGGCGGCTCCGGCGTCGGCGGCGGCGGCGCGGCGGGTGGCGGGCTAGGGCGGCGGGGTTGGCGGCGGCTAGGATTTGGGGGTCCTGCTGGGCCTCCCCGGCTATATAAAGCCGGTCGGGCCAAGTGTCCAGGTCGGACACGGCCCGGTAGGTCGGTTGCGTTTTTTTTTAAGTTACGCTCAGAAAAAAAACAAAAGGAATACTAAACGGACTTCAAAAATCCCGAAACAAATTTTCCCTGGCTTCTAAAATCAAGCCGGACAGGGGGCCTAAATGCAATTTTGAAAAACACGCATTTTTTCTAAATTCAAATAAAATAGCAAATAAAACCAAAATAAAATCTTATTTGATTTTTTTATTAAATCCTCAATGTTTCTTTATTTTGGGAAAGTCATTTTATTCCCTATCTCATATTTTTTGTAATAGAAATAAGTGAAGATAAAATAAATAAAATCAAATGATCCTATTTTCAAAATTTGATAAAACTCAAATATGAAAATAACGAAATTCACAACTCTCTCCGAGGGTCCTTGAGTTGCGTAGAATTTTTTAGGATTAGCCAAAATGCAATAAAATATGATATGCAATGATGATCTAGTGTATAACATTCCAAATTGAAAATTTGGGATGTTACAAACCTACCCCCTTAAGATGAATCTCGCCCTTGAGATTCGGGTTGGCTAGAAAATAGGTGAGGGTGGTCCTTTAGCAATTCTTCCTCTCGCTCCCAGGTGGCTTCATCTTCCGTGTGGTGGCTCCACTGAACTTTGCAAAACTTAATAACCTTGCTGCGGGTGACTTGGCTGGCATACTCAAGAATCTTAACTGGTTTCTCCTCATAGGTCAAATCACTGTCCAACTGAATCGCTTCCAGCGGCACTGTGTCTCTCAGCGGTATATCAGCCATCTCAGCGTGGCACTTCTTCATCTGGGAAACGTGGAACACGTCGTGAACTCCTGACAATCCTTCGGGCAACTCCAACTTGTAGGCTACTTCTCCCATACGTTCCAAAACTTTGTATGGTCCTACAAAACGTGGTGCTAACTTTCCCTTAACTCCAAAGCGCTTAACTCCTCGAAGTGGAGATACTCGAAGATAAACTCGGTCTCCGACTTCGTAAACTGTCTCCTTGCGTTTAGAATCTGCATGGCTCTTCTGCCTGGATTGGGCTACCTTGAGCCTATCGCGAATCAATTTCACTTTCTGTTCAGACTCCTTAATCAGATCCAGTCCAAACAACTGGCGGTCTCTAACTTTATCCCACGACAATGGGGTCCTACACCTCCTTCCATACAAGGCTTCGAAAGGGGCCATCTTCAAACTGGATTGATAACTGTTGTTATAAGAGAACTCTGCATATGGCAAATTCTCGTCCCAACTAGATCCGTAATCTAGCGCACAAGCTCTCAGCATATCCTCCAAAATCTGATTGACCCTCTCGGTCTGTCCATCTGTCTGCGGATGGAAAGCTGTACTGAACTCTAGCCTGGTACCCAAAGTTTCATGCAACTGATTCCAGAAATTTGAGGTAACTGGGTTCCTCTATCTGATACAATGCTCCTTGGAACTCCATGCAGACATACGATTCTAGTCATGTATATCTTGGCCAATTTTGCACTGTTATAGGTAGTCTTCACTGGAATGAAATGAGCTACCTTTGTCAAACGATCAACTACAACCCAAATCGAGTCATAGCCTGAACGAGTTCTGGGTAAACCCGTAATAAAATCCATGCCTAGCTTATCCCACTTCCATTCGGGTATTGGCAATGGCTGTAGCAATCCTGCTGGCTTCTGATGCTCTGCCTTTACTCTCTGACATACATCACAAACTGCTACATACTTCGCAATATCCTTCTTCATTCCAGTCCACCAGAAAGTATCCTTCAAATCCAAATACTTCTTGTTATTTCCTGGGTGAACTGAATATGGTGAATCATGGGCCTCTTGCAGAATTAACTTCCTGATCTCCGGGTCATTGGTCACATAAACATGGTCTTCAAACCATAAGGTATCGTGCTCATCCTCACAAAATCCTTTAGTTTTTCCCTTGCTCATTTTCTCCTTAATAGAAGCAATCTCCTTGTTAGTCTTCTGGGCTTCTCTGATCTTATCCATCAAACTCGACTGAATCTCCAATGCTGCTACATAGCCTCTCGGAACTATCTCCAAACATAGCTCACGAAGATTTTTTGGCTAACTCCCTTGGTAAAGCTCCCGTCATTAGTGTGTTGACATGGCTCTTACGACTCAACGCGTCAGCTACTACGTTAGCCTTTCCGGGGTGATAATGCAATCTCATATCATAATCCTTGATGAGCTCCAACCATCTCCTTTGCATGAGATTCAACTCCTTCTGTGTGAAAATATACTTCAAACTCTTGTGATCTGTGTACACCTCACAATGGTTCCCAATGAGAAAATGTCTCCAAGTCTTCAATGCATGCACTACGGCTGCTAACTCCAAATCATGCGTAGCATAATTTAACTCATGAGGCTTAAGCTATCATGAGGCATACGAAACAACTCTTCCTTCCTGCATAAGCACTGCTCCAAGTCCTCGACATGAAGCGTCGCAATACACCTCATAATCCTTGGTCTGATCTGGAAAAATCAACACAGGTGATGTAACCAAACGTTTCTTCAACTCCTGGAAACTGGCCTCACATTCCTCAGTCCATATGAACTTGGTATCCTTCTTCAACAACTCCGTCATAGGCTTCGCAATCTTCGAGAAATTTTCAATGAACCTCCGGTAGTATCCTGCGAGTCCAAGAAAACTCTGGATCTCTCCAACTGTTGTTGGGGCTTCCCAATTTGTCACAATGTCAACCTTAGTGGGATCTACTGCTATACCTTCTCCGGATATAACGTGTCCGAGAAATCCAACTTCCTTCAACCAAAACTCACATTTGCTAAACTTGGCATATAACTGATGTTCTCTGAGCTTACCAAGTACCAATCGCAAATGCTCCTTATGCTCCTCTTCATTCTTTGAGTAAACCAGGATATCATCGATGAACACTATGATGAATTTATCCAGAAACTCCATAAACACTTTGTTCATCATGTTCATAAAATATGCAGATGCGTTAGTCAGACCAAATGACATAACAGTATACTCGTACAGCCCATACCTGGTGGTAAAAAGCCGTCTTAGGTATATCCTGTTCTCGAATATTCAACTGGTGGTATCCTGATCGCAGATTGATTTTGGAAAATACCTTAGCTCCTTGCAATCGATCAAACAGATCATTGATCATCGGTAGTGGGTACTTGTTCTTGATGGTTACTTCATTCAATCCTCGATAATCAACAACCATTCTTAACGATCCATCCTTCTTCTCCATTAGAAGTACTGGTGACCCCCAAGGCGAAGAACTTGGGTGAATATATCCTTTATCCAATAACTCCTTAATCTGCTTCTTAATCTCCACCAAATCCTTTGCGGGCATCCTATATGGTCTCTTAGATATTGGTCCTGTGCCTGGCAAAAGCTCAATCAAAAACTCAATATCTCTATCCGGTGGCATGCCTGGCAACTCTTCTGGAAATACATCAGGGAAATCCTTCACTACTGGTACTTCCTCTTGCACAACTCATGTTAGACAATTTACTTGAGTCCTCTTCGGCACATGCCGGGATACATACTTGATCCTTCTCCCTTCTGGGGTGGTAAGCAAAATCGACTTACTGGCGCAATCGATGTTTCCTCCATACATCGACAGCCAATCCATACCCAGAATTACATCCAAACCTTGTGATTCCAAAATGATCAAATCTGAGGGAAACACATGCCTACCTATACTCAATGGCACTTGAAAACATCCCTGGCTAGCCATATACTCCACTCCTGGTGAGCTTACTAACATAGGTGTTCTAAGAACTTTGGTGGGCAGGTTATACTTATCCACAAATCCCCTTGATATGTATGAATGCGATGCACCGATATCGAAAAGAACGAGTGTAGTAAATGACTTAACCAAAAACTTACCGATTACTGCATCCGGCTGCTCTTCAACCTCCTCCAGGTTAATGTGGTTCACCTGTCCCCTATTGAAAGGGTTCGGCTTCTTCCCGGAGCTTCCATTGCCATTTCCATTCTGGGATTCAGGACATTCATTGGCATAATGTCCGGTCTTCTGGCACTTAAAGCAAGTGACTTGGCTCAGGTCTCTCTTGGCTGGGGTTGATGGGTTGGTGCGGTTCTGGCCGTTGCTTCCTCCATTCCCATTACCATTCTTGGTGCCATTGTGATTGTGCGAGCTACCTCCTCCATGGGTATGCTGAAAATGTCCTCCCGGTCTAGGGGTAAACCGTGGCTTCTGCTGAGCTCCTGAATTGTACTTCCCTTGTCCATACTTCCTCTTGCGATTCTCAATCTGTGCTGCTTCCCTTCAATCATAAGAGCACGATCTACCAACTCCTGGTAGTTGTTGAAGGTTGCTACCATCAACTGCATGCTCAACTCATCATTCAGTCCTTCCAGAAACTTCTCCTGCTTAGCTGCATATGTAGCTACGTCATCTGGGGCATAACGTGCTAACTTACTAAAGTCCTCCACATACTGGCCAACTGTCCTACCTCCTTGGCGCAAGTTGTGAAACTCTCGCTTCTTCATGGCCATAGCTCCTGCTGAAACATGGGCAGTACGGAAAGCCTGCTGAAACTGGTCCCACGTGACAGTGTCGACAGGGAAAGTGGCTGTGAAATTCTCCCACCATGATGATGCGGGTCCTTCAAGCTGATGTGCGGTGAACTTCACCTTTTCCGCATCTGTGCATCCTGCGGTGGTCAACTCCCTTGCTGTCTTGCGGAGCCAATCATTTGCTACTATCGGCTCCGTGCTACTGGAAAACACCGGCGGATTCAGCCTAAGAAAACAGGCTAAGTGATCAACAGGTGGTGGTGGTGGTGGGTTGTTGTTGTTGTTCCCCTGATTCTGATTCTGGACTAGCAACTGCATCAATGTGTTCTGCTGCTGGATCAACTGGGTGAGCTCCGGTAGAAAGGTAAATCTGGGGTCACGTCTCGGAGGCATCTGAGGGTTCTAGAAAGGATGAGATTTAAGAATAGAGAGGGTTCTAGAGAGAAAACACTACCCACAATATCACTTCATTCAATCAATCAAACAAGGGCATACAATCAATCTATCTATCGCAAAAGTGCTCGAACTACTATATTTACATGGTGGACTACTACTACTGATGGGATGGTCTACTAGAAATATTCTTCGGTTGTAGACTCCATGATATCTGCTCCATCTTCATCAACATAGCCATCATCGCTATCATCTGGATCCGAGTCGGTGTCGTCAATGATGATGTAGTCTTCCGGGAGGATCTCCTTGGGTTCTTCGTCTTCTTCTACTGGTGTAGGGCCTCCCATGAATATTCCAATCTTCTTGATCAGGTCGTCATTCTTCTCCACTAATACTTCGATTTCCTCTTCATAATCTTCATGTGTAGCCTTGAGTTCTTCCTCCAGTTCCTTGATTCTAGTCTTTGCCTTCTTTAGATCTATCATGTCGGCGCACATCTGGTTCTCCTGACGTCGAATGTGCTGGTTTAACTCCTGGTTAAAGCTGCAATTGATCTATCTTTCCTGGTGCTGATCATCTCCCAGTGCTCATCTCGGCGCCCACAAATCTGGTAGATAGTATCCTTGAGATCATTGCGGTAAACTTCTCCAATGCGTCCCATGGCAATGTGAGCTGCCATGCTCTTTCCTAGACTCCAAGTTGGTGCGTCAAAAGAAAACTCTATGGGCTCAATGACTGGCATGAACGTCCTTCCTGGAACTTGAACTTGAATCATCCAGCGCTCTTCTTCAGGTAAAGTGGCGTTGTAGGTTCCGGTGAAGCTTGGTACTTCTATGTTCGGATATCTAGTGACTTCCTTCAACTGACATCCAAAGGGTGTATCTTCAACCGATTGCATGAACTTGTTCCTTGTATCCACCATCCTAAAAGAGTAGAAAAGGTGAGGAGTCAGAATGAGAAGAGAGTGAGTAGTGATCTAGGGCTTTAGCTTAGTGGTCATGTCCTACAGTCAGCGTGTGCTCTGATACCATCTTGTAGCGACTAGACCTCAAACGGTCCAATCTCTATGCTCAGGTGTCATCCCTGGATCAGTAATGCTGACACCACACAGTACTTGAGGGATTTATAACAGAGTAGCAATCACACACTTATTACATCGAGTGTCTCAAAAGAGAACTTAATACAATAAATATGGCTTAAGGCCATCTAATAACGATAACAGCGGAAGGCTTGGAAGATAAGTGAGTCCATCAACTCCAACGGCATCACTGAGTATAGAACCATGACCTAAAGGCACCTTAATCGTCGTCTGAAAAGTCTGCAACATGAACGTTGCAGCCCGAAATGGGTCAGCACATGGAATATGCTGGCAATGTAACACATAGAGAGCAATGAAGGAATAAGACTATACTACATGCATATTTGGCTGGTGAAAAGCTCTATGGTTACAGTTTTGCATAAAGCCAATTTTTCCCTACTACAAAGGAATAAATTTTATTTAACTATCATGGTAGCTGTTAAACATTGAGAATGGTTGACAGCATTCTCAATCCCAATTAAGCATCATCATTAAACAAAACCCAACAAAATTAATTAGAGTAACATGGTGAGATTCACATGATAATCCAGGTACTAGATACTCAAGTTGTCCATAACCGGGGACACGGCTAACCATGATTAGTTCATACACTTTGCAGAGGTTTGCGCACTTTTCCCCACAAGACTCGATCGGCTCCGTTTGATTTCTCGCACTACACGGTGTTTGAGAAACGGATGATCGAGACATAGTCTTTCAGAAGCGCTAGCACCTTACGATCGGGTAGACCATTACACCTACTTTCCCCTACATCTGCTAGTCTACCACTGTAAGAGTTCGCACGACTTAATCAACTATGCTAGAGCCCATAGTAGCTTGTGGCTGCACACAGAAGTTTCTAGCATGAATTATCTCATGATCCCTTTGAGCCTGGGTGGCGGTCCAAAAGAAAAACAGGCAATCACTGGAATACCCAGGTGCCTCAATCGACCCAGATGTGTATTTAAGTTGCCACCTTAGATAAACCATTAATTTAACAATCTCACATCTGTCATGGATACACTCACCCAATTCACGTCTACTAGCATAGCATAGCATAATAAGCAACGTAGAAGTAACTCCCAAAGGTTTGATAATAAACAGGTAATAGGTACTACCTCAACTACTTCCCAACCCCATAATTTAATTAGAGCCTAATCATGCAATGTGTGAGGATTGATCTAATGCAATAAAACTGGGTAGTAGGAGGCATGATCAAAGTGTTACTTGCCTTGCTGATGATCCGGGAAACCTAGCGATTCGAAGTAGCAAGCGGCGCACTCCGGGTACTCTATCGCAAACAAACAAGCATACAATAAGTACTTAACTAATGCACAGGTAAAACTCAAATAAGAGATCTAACCAGATAGTTCAACTTAAGAACTCCGGTTGACAAAAAGAATCAAAACGAACGAACCAACAAAAGACAAACGACAAAATAAACAGGCTTTGTTTACTATTCTTAATCTAGGGCAATTTTTACAGATGCAAAAACGTGTTTGACTTGGTTAAACGGAAAGAGGGTTTTGAGACAAAACTCCAGGCGCTTGAATCGCCTGATTCCGATAAACGAGCGAAAAGTTATAGTAGAACGAAAAACGGATCAGGAATCGCGATCAGAAAAATCACGGATTTAATCCGAGAAAAAGAAAACGACGAACAGATTAACGAACGGACGTTCGTTAACTGAATCTGAACGATGAGCGCGTTCGTTAAAACAAACGGACGAGCGAATGTTCGCTAAATAAATAAACCGGAAAACCGATCTACTAAAAAAACTAAAAAAAACGAACAAAACCGACGGAAAACCGATCGGTTTTCGAGAAAAACCGGTGGCGGTGAGGTCAACCTCCGGCGGGCGGCGCCTCCGGCGGCGGGCGGCAGCGCGTCGGGTGGCGGCGGCGGCGGGCTAGGGCTGCGGGGTTGGCGGCGGCTAGGGTTTGGGGGTCCGGCTGGGCCTCCCCGGCTATATAAAGCCGGCTGGGCCAAGTGTCCAGGTCGGACACGGCCCGGTAGGTCGGTTGCGTTTTTTTTAAATTACGCTCAGAAAAAAACAAAAGAAATACTAAACGGATTTCAAAAATCCCGAAATAAATTTTCTCGGGCTTCTAAAATCAAGCCGCACATGATGAACATTTATTTGGAGCCTAAATACAATTCTGAAAAACACGCATTTTTTCTAAATTCAAATAAAATAGCAAATAAAACCAAAATAAAATCTTATTTGATTTTTTTATTAAATCCTCAATATTTCTTTATTTTGGAAAAGTCATTTTATTCCCTCTCTCATATTTTTGTAATAGAAATAAGTGAAGATAAAATAAAATCAAATGATCCTATTTTCAAAATTTGAGAAAACTCAAATATGAAAATAACGAAATTCCCAACTCTCTCCGAGGGTCCTTGAGTTGCGTAGAATTTTCTAGGATCAGCCAAAATGTAATAAAATATGAAATGCAATGATGATCTAGTGTATAACATTCCAAATTAAAAATTTGGGATGTTACAGTAGCACCTGCCGACTAGGCATGACAAAGCGTAGCACCTGTCGGTCAGGCATGACTTGACATCTCTATCGAAGCTCCGTGCAAGATGAAGCCGCTCGACCTCCCGCTTCTAACTTCTAGCGCTGCTCCACAAACGACGCTCCCAAGAGAGAAACAACACCGCAATGCCGTCATCATCTGATCTGGAACACCAGATCCTAGGGTTTCCCCCGGAGCAGCACGAGTGGGTCGACAGTAGTAACACGACGATGCCTCCATCAAGGTAACGGCGTAGAACGCCGCCATCGCCTGCCGTTGGCTCGGTTTTCACCGACAACCATGTCTTCCCAACTCGCAGCCGAGACTAGATGATGGATCTCGAGATCCGATCACCAAGCCTCTGGCCGGCCATCTCTGACGAAGAAGATGACCACCACCACTGACCAGCAAGACGACGCGAGATGAAGTAGGGCGCTGCCAGCGTGCGTCCTGGCTAGCACCACCGGCGCTAGGTGCGTCCAGGACCGCGCCCCATGGCCGAGGACAACGGCAAGCGCTGTCACGACGGGGACGCAGACCCGAAGCCCAGATCCGGCCCACCCACGCGCCGCCAAGTGGCCACCACCAAGCGCCCTTCAGGGGCAGCCCTGCCGCTGTGAGGGACGCCGCCCCACGGGCAGTAGGCGCCATCCATCGGCGGAAACCCGCCGCGTGCCACCGACCGCCGCGAGATGCGCGAGGCAATGGCGAAACGACGAGGATGCCCCGCCGCCACCTTCCCTGGGGACCACGCGGGCTTCGCCGGTGGCCCCTCCGGCGGCGGCGAAGCGGCGGAGGACTGGGGAGGGGCGTCTGGCGGCGCGGTTAGGGTTTCCCCATGCGCTAGAGGCGACGCGCGTTCTTAGTTCTCCATTCTATCTATAGCCAAGCATAACAATTGCATTACCAACAATAATCAAACCGAAATAAGTACCATATGCCCCATCATAACTATATCCAGCAAAAGATATTTAATAGTCAATGCTTGAGGGTTACTAGAAGATTTCTTTTGCTTAGTGTTTTAAACTTAATTATAACACATGATCCCAGGGTCCACATGCACAGCATCCATACTTTACATTCAATTATTCAGTTTTTGGTGCATAGTAGACATGAGTGGTAATAGCCGGACAGAACCAAGTAGTAGCACAAACATCTACTTTAGGCTACTTGTAATGGGTAGTATCATAAGTTAGTATCATGCATATGATACTAGTGTATGATACTACCTCTCTAATGCATAGTACTCCCTCCATTTTTATTTAGTCTGCATATTAGGTTTGACCGAAGTCAAACTTTGCAAAGTTTGACCAAGCTTATAGAAAAATATATAAACATTTACCATAACAAATCTATATGATGTGAAAGTACATTCAATAATGAATCTAGTGGTATGGATTTTTTATTGTATATGTTAATATTTTTGTTTATAAACTTAGTCAAAGTTTACAAAGCTTGACTTTGACCAAAGCTAATATGCGGACTAAATAAAAATGGAGGGAGTATCATATAGTAGTATCACAGATGACTTTATTTATTGTCATGCATGGCACATAGTAGTGTAGCATTTATTATGATACTCAACCTTCTCTTTTTTTCATTTAATTCCATGCCACATCATTTAAATTGCCTAGTTAGCATGCATGATACTAGTTATGATACTCCCATTACGACCAGCATTAGATGTTTTAAGGACCCAAGCAACCAACCATTGTCAGTTTCTACAAAACAGGGCAACGTTGATGAGGCCTGCCATCATCGACTCGTGCCATTTGGTCATTTTAGACTGATTCTCTTGATAGTCTCGTCTACAACGGTTTTACTTGGTGTAAAGGCATGTTTTTCAAAAAATCTGCTGTGTTACAGTTGAGTAGTATAATTCAGAAGCATATTTCCCGTTTGGAACACCAATGACTATAATCCAGCTAAAAGTAATAACCTGAACAACAATGATATTCGACCGCAACATGATTCTAGAGAATGTTTTCACTATACTCACCCGCAACAACTTTATATTCCACCATTTTCTCAAGACAACAACCACTCTGTGGCGCACTTAAACGCCATTTTTTTTAACCACACAGTATACTTTTTTTTGGCGGGGGCACCACACAGTATGCACTACAACAGTTGTGCTTAACAGAAACTACAATACAAAAACTATCTACAAAACTACTTCCTCCGTTCACTTTTATAAGTCATTTCAGACAACTCAAAATAGTCTGTTTTGCACATTGTCTGAAATGTCTTCAAGGTCTTATAAAAGTGAACAGAGGGAGTACTAAACCTGTTTTCCCCTACAATCTCTTTAAAACTAATTTCCTTAAAATTAAAAATAAAAACTGAACAACCTTCAACAGCATAATGACTGAGACTCAACAGCATGGTGAAAAGTTGCGTCGCAAAATGGACATGGAACCTCCTTTTTGCACCCTATGTGGAAAATATTAGAGACTCAAATACCTGCAAAGGTGAAGATATTTATCTGGCGCTGCCTACACGGAACAATTCCATGTTTCTGCATTCTCACAAATAGGCATATAATGAACTCTGAGCTATGTCATGTCCACAGAAAGGACGCTGAAGATATTCGACGTATACTTCTTACGTGTGAACAGGCAAAATCTGTTTGAAAGGAACTTCACATCAAAAAGACGAGAAATGATGTCCTTGGGGTGGATCGAGCTGGGTCCTGTGTACTTGAATTTCTCCCCTATGACCCAAAATCTCAGGAGCAGTGCCTGGGTACTGTAGCATTTCAGGATGTTGTCGCTACAGCCTGTTGGTACATACGGTAGGAGAGGTGGCAGAAAACGAATGATGCCGATACAGCTGTTCGTATATGTGTTTTTTGGTGCTTCTAATTGCCTCCTGAATCAGATTCTTGATGCCGATACAGCTGAACTGTACAATGGAAGGTCTCAATGTCCACATGAAGGGCATCCATACTGAACACAACAGTGCACGCATGAAGTAATTGAGTCAATAAGTAAACTAATACACAATGGATAAGTGCGGTACGTGCATGTGCTGTCTCAGCAATGTTTTCTTTTATCTAGCAAGAAAAGAAAGTGACCATTCTGCTCACATGAGTAGGTTGAATATGATTGATAAATAGTACTTTCCCCTTCAAACATACATGAAGAAGTAGCATAATGATTAATAATAAAAATAATAATTTGAATGGTTACTAAATTGCCATGATAATATCCTTTGCCGCTTTCCATTCAGCTGGGATGATTCTAGCTATCAGCTCCTTGAGAACAGATGGACAGCTGGATTTCAGGTGCTCATACCCATCACTTGCCATCATTGCCTCCAAATTGGGTGGAGAAGAGAGGAACTGGAAACAAGCTTCTTTGAGACGATGGAAACCATGCTGCTCAGCTAAAGCCAAGCTGGTTGCCACCATGCTGGAATCAATGTGACTGCACAGTTTCTCCTCAAGTATCACCCTCAGCCTCCCAATATTGTACCTGTCAGCCGCCACAAGTAGATGGCCGGCCATCACCACATCTACACATGGTTCACTTTTTTCACTGGCCATCTGAAGCACAGGAGCGGAGTCGGTGTATATAAAATGGAGCAAGGACTCGAATACATCAGGTTCCATGTCATGAATTTCGATAGTACTACTGGAACTCTCCTCCATGGCGCCGAGGAGCTCTGCCTTGAAGACGGGTGAGCGAGCAGCAAGGACACACCTGTGAGCAGAGAATTCCTGTCCCCCAACCTTAAAGGTGAGGTCTGCTGCATCCTTGTTCTTGAGCATGTCGCCGAAATGCCGGTGCAGGTCGCTTGGAGGAACCGATTTTTCTTCACCGTGGATGTCCTTTATGACGGTGACATCGAACCTGATGGTGAAACAATCGTCTCTCAGATGCGCTGATGCCTCCAAATCAGCCTTCTTGATGAAGTCGTCGTAACCACAATATGAAACCTCCTTTGAGAAGGTTACAGGGTCGGAGGTACGGTTGCATGAAGCCACCGGTTCTCCATTCTTGTCAAGTACACTGACCGTGAATTTGGCCTTCACATCTCCGGCATCGGCAGATTCATGAAATAGATAAAGAGATATGAAATCAGAACAATCCTCGGGGTAACCGTTGGGGTAATATTCCACGTTCCAGTTGTGACCTCCAACACTGAAAGGGGTAGAAATGACGAACTCCCCGTTCTTCAGTAGCCCCTTTACTCTTGAGTATCCATCTACCTTTACCACATATGACCTTTCCTCAGATTCAGCTACCATGGCAGCAGCAAGCTTGCAGTGCTCTGCCATTATGGACTATGGAGGTGGGCTTGGAGAGTTGGAGTAAGGTGGAAGACTGGCGAGAGGGAAGATGCATTTGCTGCCTCTATCTATCTTTATATAGAGGTGTACAAGTACTCGGGGAAGTTAGATCCATTCGTTTCACATTCAGTCAAGGGGAAACAGTGACCTGTTCACACTTTCGATCTACTAGATGTTTGCGTTGCTGCATGTCATTTACTACTCGTTTGCCCTCACGAGGAGACGCCATTGTGTTGCAGCGCTCTGCCATTGGTGGAAGGTGAAAGGGGGCCACGATGGGGCATTGGCTGTGATTAATAATGATCAAAATCTGCAGCAGAGAACCAAGGTTGCTATTCGTGCGACCAGAAAATACGTGCAAGTGAATTACTCGAACAGAAAATACGTGCAAATGAATCGGTGATGTGAATGAACCGGCTGACATTTTTACTGACCGATGTAAGTCGTTCCTCTCTGAAGATAAACGAAGATCATGGTTGCGCGACTGCAATTGCTGTACTTTGGTCTACTATCTGGCTAGCAAAGAATCAAAGGGACGGCCATGGTTAAAATCTGGGTGCACAGGGCTAAGAAAGATGAACTTCTATCAAATGGATCACGAGCTGGCCAAGCTAGTCACCAATTTCCTTCCCCTTTGTTATGTTCCTTTGCACTTATCCCTCCGTTTCTCTCCTGCTGTGTAACCTGGTATGTAAGAACTGTTGCCCCCAGTAAACGTTTTGTCCATGGGTTTTTTATAAAAATCTGTAGGTATGGGTCTCCCCTCCCGTTTTACTTAAAACAAAAGGAAGTATAAATATGGCTGCGACCAGCTGAGTTGTTCTACCGTGTTACCAAAAAACGCTTTCGCCCCGCTTTATATAAAAAGCAACAACCAACCAACATCCGAAACCGATACAAACACAACACCCCACACCACACTCACATACACCCAAGGCCAGATACATATATAGGTGCCAAAGGGCTACAAAAGCAACATGGCGCACGACTCGAAGTAGACTACAGGAGAAGACATTAAGCATCACAACAGAGCCGCCGGCGCCCTTCCGATGAAGATATCACGAAGAGGTGAAGTTGAAGCTCGACGAAACCAAGCGCTCCAAGACAGTGCCTTCGGGAAGGACATGACACAACACCGCCGCCACCGCCCGATCAAAAGATCAGATTTTCATCCGGAGCGCGACGAAGGGAGGGAGCAAGAGCAACCACAACGGAGGCTTGAGAAAGATGGCGACACCCGCAGGCGCCGTCTCCGTCGGTTTGGCCAAACCAGACAGGTTTTTCACCCTGGCTCGCAAACTCCGCCTCTGACAAGAACATCGAGATGGCAGCCACCACACCGCCTATGCGGCCATGGCCACTAGCCGCCCACACCTGAGCCACGAGCTCAGCCCACAAGCACTGCGGCTCCCACCTCCCGGGCCGCCGCCCGGGAAACAAGATGCCCCAAAGATCCATCATGACTGTGAATGATGACCAACCGGCAAACTCCGGCCGCCGAGAGAACCGCCAGCGGCCGAAACGACCAGATCGATTGGGGAGCAACCAGGTCGAAGAAGAGGTCGGGCGGGAGCGGACTATGTCGACGCCCAGCACCCTTGCCGGTGACGGGTGGCCTGACCGCATCGGCGCCACCCATCTGTCCCACCCCCTCTCCGAACATCATCCCTGATGCCCAACCAAAGCTCCCTGCCTGGATCCGCACCTAGCCCAAACCCGTCACCCGCTCAACGACGCGAGAAGCCGGACCAGCCACCAGATGCAACCATGGAAGATATCTAGAAGCATCCACAAGGACCGCCCGTAGACGAGAGGACGCCGGAGCACGTCCAGCCGCCGCTGCACACGGCCCGCGCATCGCCATGAGTTGCTACCACACCGTCGCAGCCCACCCATGCTTCAGCCCGAAGACCTCCACCAACACCCCGCGACCACCACCACCAGCAAGAGGGACCGAAACCGGCAGCACACACCTCCAGAGCCTCCCGCAGCCAACCATAACCAGCCTAGGCGCCGCTGCACGCGCCCAGACCCTGCTGACGAGGCCCCACCCGCTGCCAGACCCAGCCGAGATCTGGATCTAGGCGCACGTGGGAAGCCGCCGACGCTGGCACGGCGCGCACTGCCGCCGCCCACAGCCCTTCACGCCACCGCCAGGAGGACGTCCTGCTGATTTGGTCTGCTCCTCTAGTTTTAGGTTTGGTTGGTTTAGTTGTGTCCTTCACCCTGCTCGGGCTTAGCACCTGTCTCTCTCTGCTCCGTACATCATGTTTATGCCTTCTTGCGTTCATGGCATGTGTTGTATTCTTTATTGTACTCTTCTATCAATGAAATGATATGCAAGCTTTGCGTATTCGTAAAAAAAAAACTAACAACTGGCAAATTAAAGGGGAGCACTGGAACACCAATGACAGTACAAGCTGAATGTATGACCGCAACGACTCTTTTTTCTGGTGATCACGTTTAACATCTTAACAAGCTGCAGAGACTTTTGAGAACGTTTTCACTGTACTCGACCACAACAACCACTTCTTTTTTCTCCCAGCGCATCATATATTTAGCGGACAACATAAGTACAACAATTGTGCTTGACAGAAACTATAGAAACCTGTTTCTTTTCTAAAACTGAATCTAAACAGTCATCATCAGCATAAGAAAGACGCAGCAGCACTACGAACGATATTCAGAGGGAAATAATAACCAATGTCCCTTCACAACTACTCAGCGTATTAGCTATCAATAATCAGTGATTCTTTGTCGGAAAAAAAATCAATAATCAGTGATTTAAACTGAACTAAAACACAAAGCTATCAATAATCAGTGATTTAAACTGAACTACAACACAAAGCTATCAATAATCAGTGCTTTAAACTGAACTACAAAACGAAGCTATCAATAAACAGTGCTTTAAACTGAACTACAACGCGAAGCTTCTATTTTCTGAAAAACAAAACAGAGTCTAGACCATCCATGCTGGGCACTGGAAAACAGATGAAACTAATTCTGCATCCTGCTGAACCTAACCATGCACCCATGAAGTAATATGCTCAATAATTAAACTAATAGAGTGGATAAGAAAGGTACGTACATGGGGAGTCTCAATAATACTAATTCCTTTTATCCCACGTTAAAAGAAACTAACCATTCTACTCACCTGAGTATATTGAGTATGAACGATAAGAAGCATTTGTTCAGAAACATAACCATTCTCAGTACTAAAAACTTGGATGACATATAAAATAACAGTACCAAATGCATTACTACTAAATTTCCATGATAATATCCTTTGCCGCATTCCATTCAGTCGGGAGAGTTCTAGCTTTGAGCTCCTTGAGAACGGACGGCGGGACGGGCAGCTGGACTTGAGATGTTCATAACCGGCGCTTGCCATCATCGCCTTTAAATTACGAAAAAGGGTTTCCTCCCGCTTTGTATTACAAAGCAACCATCCGATACAACCAACGATAGGTGCTGGGACGGAAGAAGTACAAGCACGCCCAAAAGAAAAAAAAAGAAAAAGGAAAAGAAACGAAACAAATGCCGATAACGGTGGATCGACAAAAACAACGAAGCCTCGTGACCGCTGCGTCCACCGGAGATCGCCCACCAAGCTCCGAGACTCCGAAGCGCCGGTACCAATCAACACCTTCAAGAAGGAACGTGACGATGACGACGCTGCTGCCAAGGGTTTCACCCGGTACGCGGCGAGGAGAGAGGCAGGGTAGCCCCGACGCCCTCCAGGAAGGTCGGCGGCACCCTCAAGCGCCACCGCGTCGGTGTCGGCCAAGCGAAAAGGGATTTCTCCCGATCCCAGCCTCTACCTCAGGCACTTCGGAGCTCGCCACCAAACCGACCAACACCCAACGCCAATACGGACACGAAGCTTCCCACGTTGTCTCATCACAGCACCACGAAGATGGTCTGCACAATGAAGAAGAAGAGCCGGGACTAGTGCAGCAGCATCATCGGCATACGGGAGGGCCCCACCTCCACCGTCCACGACGGTAGCCGACCGGACGCCATAGCAGGAGTCTACCGGGCCCGTGGCCCCACAAGCCCGACTGGCCCTCAAAGGCCCAAACAGCTCCCGCCTCCGCGCAGCAGCTGGCACGCCGTCGGCGTCACTGTCCTAGTCCAAGCCGCTCCCCTGCCTCCCCATACAGAGGGCGTCGCGGTCACGCCGGAGCTGACCCGCAAGGACCCAGAAGGGACCCTACGGGCCCAGATCTGGGCCGGGGACATGTCGTCGGCCGACCAGCACCACCGGACCGCCTTGCCGCCAAGAGGCGGCACCACCACGGTGAGCGCCGTCGGCCTCCGCACCAGGACGCCGGACCGCCACCGGCCGAGCAGCACCGCCGCCTCCCCCCACCCCGGGAAGGAGGAGCGCGCGCGAGGAAGGAACGACCCGCC